>NC_137777.1:52131269-52601472 GCF_963455305.1 Plecotus auritus | reverse complement strand
CCTATTGATTCTTCATTTGAGTGAAAGGAGCAAAAGTAATCCAAATTTTTCTTCGGATAGTATTGAATGTTAATTGTGCTCCTTCTCTGTCTTTTCTCTCTTTCCTGAACTCCCTTCTACAATTACCGAAATTTTCACACACATACACAATCCAGCCAATGATGCAGGAACTAGTTACATATTAGATTCCTTAACAATATGTGAATATTTGGCATTATATTTATTATACAGAATTTTGTAATTATCTATTATATAAAAAGTCTGTGGTTGTCACACCATCACGCCATAACAACAGATCATCAGGAGGCTGCGTGCACGGCAGGCACACATGGGTGGGCGGGGACTTGACTCTGGAGGACTTGACTGAAGGTGTGGGTGGGTTTCTGGGCCCCACTGGCGTGGCGGGTGGGTTTCTGGGTCCTATCTCCCAGGGTGGCGGTGGCAGCGGTGACTCTTTCTGGGTCCCGCTGAGCTGCGGGACTCTGGGTCCTGGGTCTCATGCAATTTCATGTGCTGGGCCCCTAGTATACTATAAAAGGTATAGCTCATGTCACTACTATTCAAAATATTAAAGTAAGTGTAAGGTAGAATTTTGAACATGAGATTGGTCTTAGCTTGAACATACCACTGCCTGCTCACATTTCCACATTAAATTCCTCCCATAACACAGATTAAATATAGCCAAAGCTAAAAGTAAGCAAAAAGAAGTTTACACCAAAGATTCCTTTTTTACCAAATAATGGCTTCTCCACCATCACAAGTCATTCTGGGTAAATATGAAATCATGCCAGTTCTTTTTATCATTCCCATCTCATCTGCAAATTCTACTTCCTTTCCAGTCCTTCTTTCAATTACACAAACTAGATCCATATCACATCTCAATGCACCATGTTGATAGCTTACCAACTGGATCTTCATATCTTTAATCTCTACCTTCTCCCAAGTTAACTCCATGATAGCAGCCATATTCTATTAGTTACAGGATAAAGTGCTTCAGGTTCCCCACAATTACACATTCACAGACTCATCTCTTGCCACTCTGCTCTATGTACCCCTACTCTCCAGCCTCTTTAAACTTCTTAACATCTTTCAGTGTCCAACTGTATTGTCACCCTTGTGCCTCTCTGACTTCAAATGGCCCTTCCCACTGGGACCTTATTCCTTCACTCTTCATCTGCCTGTTAGCACTTGCCCATATTTTCAATGCTGAGATTCATGACCATCCCCTATAGCACTGGTTTATTTTATTCTATTTTCCTTATTTTTTCTTCCTCTATGTTCTCTTATTTATGTTGAAAGTTTATTATTCTGAACAATCTTACCCAGTCAACTGTAAGGTCCTTGAGAAAATGTTTTCTGGATATATCTCTTCACTAAATAAGATGTAACAATCATACTAACTCAAAATATTTATTGAGTTGAATTGAATATTGACCTTGTTATAAACAGAGAGCAAACTTAAAGCTGTCAGGAAACAAAGGATATTACAGAAAAGGATTTTATAGAGACCGTAATTAGTATGTGAAAAGATGATCTTGCAGATACAGAATTTATGGTTGAATCCGCTAAGGTTAATTCTGACACAGGTTATGCACCTTTTTATCATTTTCTGTTGCACAGGGATAGTTCTATGTGATAAGAATTATGGGAAAAAACATTTTAAAAATATCCAAACGTCACTTCCACTGGCAAAATAATATTGATTTCTTTTGATGGGCGATTGTCCAGATATACAATATTTATTATTCCAATCTACATACTAGTCAGTCCCAGGAGTCACACACTGGCAACAGAAGAAAATTATCCTTGGAATATAAGCTTCAGAAAGTCCCTTTTGTTCACTAACTTCCCAGTCAACTAGTACAGTGCCTGACACGGAGTAGGTACTCAGTAAACATCTGTTATGTGACTGGATTATTAAATAGATGCGTGAATTAGAGGTCACTTCTGTTTCAATTTGGGGACTACAGAATAGAAAAGAATAAAATAAATTTCAAATACTAACAATAAAATAACATATATATGAAATTAAAGAAAAATGACAGAGTAAATGGTGGGAAGATTTATACTAGACTTGCTTTGAATGTGCTTATGTATTGTTTACTTGTATGAAATCACATCAGATAATTGATTTGTATTTTAGTCTGGGATATAAATTGTATATAGTTTTATTGGATCAAGACAAAAATTCTAGTCTTTAATTTGAGTCAAAATGATAATCATACTCAATCAAGTTTCACATGGGGATAGTTAAATACATCTCCATTTAGATCTGTTAATTTGAAGGATTTAATAATTTCCTAGTATTGATCTATTCCTGCATTCATGAAATAAACCACACTGCCCAGGTGGCTTAAGTTTGTTAAATACAGCTGGATATCATTTGCTGATAATTTGCTTGCTATTTTTGCATCTTTATTTATAATTGAGACTGGTATTTTCTTTTTTACTCCCTTTGTTAGCTCTTATTATCAGCATCACAGGATAGCTTTTCTTCTTTCTCTATGTGCTAGGAACATTTAGATGGGCAGAAATTTTTCTGTTCCTTGAGGATTTTTAAAAAAGTATCTTATGAAATAATCTAGATCCACTCTTTTAGGAGATAGGGCAATATTCTCATTTACTGCAGCTTTCTTGGGTTTTCTATAATGGCGTTAGTCAACTTTGATAATTTCCTAGTGATTCGTGTATTTCACAAAAATTAATAAGGTATTTTACAAAATAAGTGTATTTCCGTATTCTTTTATACACGTTGTTTCCTGTGGCTGTCCCACAGGAGGCAGCTCCACAAATGCATCTCAACTTGCACAAAACAAACATGCCCAGCCACTCCATTTCTTCACCCCCAGGTCACCCGGGTGCTGACCCAGCCCTGCCCGTCGAGGCACCTGTAGGTTCTATGTTCAGAAAGAGTTGCCTGATACCAGGCAAGTCATGGAAACACTGCTTTACTAGATGTTATGGACTGAATGTTGTGTCCCCTCACCCAAAAATGTACACGTTGAAGCTCTAAGCACCTCATGTATTGGAAATGGGGCCTTTAAGGAAATATTTGAAGTTGAATGAGGTCACAATGGTGAGACCCCAATTCCACAGCATCAGTGTTCTTATGAGAAGAGACATCACAGAGCTCGCGAGCCTCCACCCCAGCACAAAGAGGAAGAGGTCATCCAAACACAGTGAACCCACACGGGTGGGGCGGCATCTGTCTCTGAGGGAAGGGAGACACACAGCCTCACCAGCCCGAGCATGCCGCACTGACCCTGCACGTCCCCGGCCTCCCGAACTGTGAGAAACCTGTTGTTGAATCCACGCAGACTGTGCTGCTCGGCCGCGGCCGGCCCAGCAGACTGGTACACTAGAGCAGAAAGAAGCACAGGACAGGTCTGGAGCCCGCAGCAGCAGCGGGAGCTCCCACACCAGGAGGTCCAGGACTCCTCTGGGCCAGCTCTGTGGTGTATTGGTGCAGCCTCTGAAAAGGCTCTGTGACCAAGATGCACCCCCTGCTGAACTCCTTTCCACCTAACCATCCAAAGAGCGTCTTCTGCAAACTCACTCTTACTTAATTTAGATGTTTTCACTTCTAATTCCTGTATATTCTTTTCCGCATTGGAATTGCATATTTTACATTCAAAGGGGCAATACTTGTAAGAGTAACATTTTAAGCAGACCTATGATGGCAGGCCCCTCAGAGATGCCCTCATCCTAATCTCTAGAACATGTGAATATATTACGTGATATGACAAGAGGAAATTAAGACTGCAGATAGAATTCAATCACAGGGAAATTATACTGGACTAGAAGCCTAGTGCACAAAATTCATGCACTGGTAGGGTCCCTAGCAGCTGCCGGCTGCCGGCCGCTGGCCAGGTACTGCTACCAGAGCCAGAGTCACCACTCGCACCCACTGCCAGGGGCAGCTGGGCCTCTCTTCCTTCCCCTGGCCACCCTGTCCCCTGGTCAAACTCCCAGACCAACTCCCGGTCGAGGGAATAATTTGCATACTATGCTTTTATTATGTAGGATTATCTGTCTAGTCTACTATTCTAGTCCAATATTTTTAACTATTGATTAGCTAATTTACTTTCTTATTTTATAATGAAAGCTTTTAAAGGGTGGGCCAAGTGTAATCAGAAGGGTCTTTATAAGAGGAACAGGGAGAGAGAAAAGTATTAGCATACTGCTATGTGAGAGAAACATTGCTGGCTTTGAAGACGGACAGGGCCATGTGCCAAGGGATGCAGTAGCCCCTACAAGCTGGTAAAGGGGAAGAAATAAATTGTCCCCTAGAGCTTTCATAAGAAACACAGCTCTGCCCACACCTTGATTTAGCGCAATGAGACTCATTTAAGACTTCTGACCTCCCAAGCAGTAAAATAATAAACAATTCTTGTAAACACTGTTGATACCATCAAGGGTGTGATAATCTGTTACAACAGCATAGGAAACTAATACATGATTAAGGATTGACTTTGGAATCAGGGAGAACAGTGATCAAATTACAACCTCACCCCCTGTACACTATACACCCTTACACAAGAAATTTAACTTCTATAAGGCTTTAATTCCTCAGCTAGAAAATGGTATAATAATGTAATAATGTTCTATAAAGTTATGTATGAGGATTGATTTAGAGGATCCATGATATCTAGTTGGCAAATATTTAACATATAGCACTCATTAAAAAATTTTATAAGAATTAATTTTCCATTTATCTACTTCATAGTCATAATTTTCTTTGTATATCATTCTCTTTCTCTGGCTTTTCCTAGTTTTATTCTTAATGCATTCTAGTCTAATATCTTGAACTATTGATTCTCTCATTGACTTTCTTATCCTGTATAATAAAAGGGTAATATGCAAATAGACTGAACGGTGGAACAACTGAACAACTGGTCACTATGACATATGCTAATTGGCAAGGGGGGAGTGAAGAACATGGCAGGTGTCAGCCATGGCAAGATGGTAGAGCAGGTGAGCAGGGGCCAGACCAAGGTGGGGTGCCAGTAGCTGTCATCAGGGCGAGCCTCTGGTGGTTACTGAAAATTCTTTGCTCCCGCATGCTGCAGTCCTGCCCAGCACTCACACCTGCTACCAGAGCCAGAGTCACCACTTGCACCCACTGCCGGTGCCCAGTGCCAGTCCCAGTTGCTCAGCACCATCAGCGGGTGCGAGCAGTGGCTGCTGGCCCCAATCGCCCCTCAGGGTTTCTCCACCTCCCCCTGCTCCTGAGGGGCGATCAGGGCAGCAGCTGCCACTTGCACCCACTGATGGCACTGGCCTTGCTCACACCCACTGCTGGCACCGGCCCCAATTGCTCCACGCTGTCAGCACATGGAAGCAGTTGCAGCAGGAGCAGCGCTGCCAGCAGACAAGGGACGGGGGCTGCAGCAAGAAGGGCCAGGTGGGGGAGCGGAGTATGGGCCGAGACCCGCCGCAGTACCCACAGCAGTCTCCTGGCCCACAGTTCCTTTCTAAGTGCACAAATTCATGCACTGGGTCCCTAATTTTATAATAAAAGCTTTTGAAGTTATTGTTTTTCTTCTATGTACAGCCTAGGTGGCATCTGTAAGTTTTGCTAAGCAGTGTTATCATCAGCTTTAATTGTTTATTACTGGTTTTAATTTCTACTTTGACTAAAAATTTGTTTGGGAAAGTTTTTATTGCCTTAAATCTAAAAGTGGCTGAGTTTGTTACTGTTATTGATAACATTGAAAGCTTTGATAATAATTTCCATCTCTATCACTCACAAATCAACAAGTGTGTCCTATGTAATTGGGCATTTTATAATTATAGGATTTGCTACACAATCTTCTGTTCCAATAGTAGTTAAATTTTATCATAGATTATAATTCTGCAAACATACTTACATATTTATGTCTGTTTATTCTTGTAAACACTGGAATTTTTAATCTATTAAAATTTATATTTTCAATTATTTCCTCTGGTTCCTAAAGTTACTTTTCTATTTATTGTTGTTCTTTGCTATTTACTATATAAAGCATGTCATCTCATCATTATGGCCTGTATTTTTTCTATTTAAATTTACCTTTTTTCTTCTTCCAGGACTCTCACTTTAATGGCAACTTTGCCTTAAATTAATATTGAATATTTTTATTTGCATCTGCCAAATAAAAATAAGGTACTGCTGTAATTATAGTCCCACTTTACAGTGGTGTTAATATTACTACAGGTTACTAACAAGTTTTAAAAGCATCAGACATATCAATATAACTTTGATAAGCCTGAAGACCACCTATGGCAACACGATTCTGTCATTTGTTCTGAAATAAAAACTTGGTCTATGAAACATAAGGCTGTAAACCACTATATGACTTCACTCAGGAAATTCTCATGATCAATTTATCAGAGACATAATCTGCTCACCTGGATCAACGTTTTTCAGTCAAGACTCAGTTCAAGACCCTGTTTTGTTGTGTCCACCAAGCCTGGACTATGATGTACTGAACTGAGCACTGTCTCCATCAAGTCCCACATGCAGAGACCAGCCTTAAATCACTGGATCCTAGTTCCAAGACTATTAAGTCACCCTCTTTAGATTCCCTCTTTTATGACAGAAGTAAGATTTTGTGGTAGTCTCCCTCCTGAAGAAAGTTCTAATAAAGTTAATTTTATTAACAAGTTTGGAATACTGAATAGTATTAGAATCAAAAAGTGTCATATCTTTTTATGATCAGAAATTTAACATGCCTTACTTTTCCCCTGTCCATTCCCACGTTACAACATGTGCAGAAGTAACATGATTTACACCAAGGTTATTGCAATTAATTTCACATTTCATCAATTCTCTTGAACAATGATTTAGGCTTAATTTGTATTAGCTGTCACATTTTTATGCCTGACTTCTCCAATTACAAGCATTTCATTTAGAATTATTTTATAATTAGTTGGAATATTACTGAAATATATACTGAAAACTTTTAAACACTTCTCAAACTGGTCTGTAAGTGAATCCTTTGTGTATTTGAATACATGTTCTATTTCTAAGGAAATTCATTTAGATAAAAATTATCTCAATACATCTTAAATGCCCTCTTACAACATCTGATATTTTGTATTACAGAGAATTTGGAGGCTGGACTATTTCTTTACAGATAATGTTTTTATTTTTCTTCTTTTGATCTGCATCATTGTAGATTTCTTTTTTCTCGTGTGCCTAATTGACTGTTATCTAAAATAGAGGTTCCTTTTTTTTTAAGTTTTACCTGAAGTGGTAAAGATTTTCCTGGAGGTAGCTTCATTTCGTATATGTTGGTAATTTTTTTTTTCTGAAGAAACATTCCTCCAGTGATAGCTTATTGTTTTGAACAATAATTTATTATTGTTTGTTCCTCCTGTTGAAACACCCATAATGCCATTCTCTGCTCTTCCCCTCTCCTTCCTTGCATGGAGAAAAGCACCTAAGTTACCTCCTGTGCTATTAAACAGGTTCTCTTCTTTGGGAATCCTGTTCTTCAATGTTTCTAATGAAAATTTAATTCAGACATGGCGTATTTTGTTTCCTTCTCCTTTGTCATCTTATCCTGTTGGTGACCGTTTTCCATAGCAAGGAGATCAAGGTGAGCCACAGGTAGTAACTGCATCCTAGTTTCTCTCTAGATGCCAAAGTAAACTCAAGGTCTATGGAGCGATTTTAATTTTACACAGATCGTATATACACAACTAAAACATAATTTTTAAGATAGGGCTTAGTTTTTAGAAACAACATTCCAAATTTGTCTTATATTATTGCTTCACAAGAAAACAATAATAATAATTTTCATGAATAAAATGGATCAGAGCTATCCTTGAGTATAGAATCCTGGGAATAACTTTTTTCCCAAGAGGTTTGATTTCTTTTATCTGTTGGGTTTAACTTGGGTCAAAATGCACATTGCTAAACTTGTATTTCCTTGTAATATACGCACACATGCACACACACAAACTATAATACTGTACTTAAACTATTCCACGCTTTTTGAAAAAAATAATTTAATGAATGAGCACATTCTTTTAGTAATACATAATAGATAGTTAGATAGATAATATATTTGTACATTCAAGTCTTTCTTTTCTCCTCATTCTTATTCCTATGACATTACTGAATAAACAGTTGGTTTGGGTGGGGGAAAGGAAAAGGCTCATGGTATTTTTCTTTATAATTGTAAACTTAAAATTGCATGTGTTGTAAACTGCTTCATGGCCCTCAACTAAAACATTACTCTCAGTTTCTGCCTCAGTATAATGATACTCTAGGCTTGATCTCTAGCCCAGCTCTGTAGAGAACCAGGGGAAGCACAGGACTAGTAACAAGTAACCATGGAAACCAAATTCCACATGTGTTTGCACAGAATGGAGGTTATATTGCTGTGGAATTTAATTTCAATAAAATGTTTTGGTTGTTTTATGAGTTCAGATTCTTTGGAGAAACAAAGCATTTCTCAAGTCAATAGGTTATGCAACAAATGCAGAAGCTGTGCTCTCTATCTAGGAAAATGATGGAATTCTATAACACAGATATTTTCAAGATTTTACAAAGGAGAAATAGAGCAAACTACCCCTGTTGAAAATACTACTTGGCAAGGAGCAAAGAAAGGACTCTATTTGCTACTGAGCAGGGGAAGAGAATCCTGAGAATTGGACAGCCACCTGAGAATCCAGGAACTTGTAAATCAGACTGATTCAGTGTCCTTGCAGCTCCTTTTCAAAAAGAAATGACGACTCAACAAAACCCACAGAGTCTTTGGGTATGGAATTTAGAAATAAAATATTGCCTTGTTCTTTGTTTATATAATAAATTTATCAATACTCTATCTGCAAACTTTAACCATATATATTCAGCTGAATATTTTTTAAAAAGTTTGGATGTCAAAGATGTTTCACCTAAAAGACTTTCATAGAAGAGTTGTGAAAGACAAAACAAAGAAGGGTAGTGGTTAAGGAATATAACTGGTCATTTGTAGATTCCCACATATTTCTATATAGACCATATTTTCAATTCGATTTTTTAAATATATAAAGAAGTGAGTGTTAGATCTCCTTTGTCCCTCAAAATTTTGCTCTAGATTCCCACCTCCTTTTGATTCTTCCAGACATATAAGTACTGGTCTATATAAGTAATCCCCACACACTGACATTTTTGACTGTTAGAATCATCTTTGACAACAGAAGATGCTGTAATAAAGTACCTCTCCGTCCCCATGCTGAAATATATCTCAGATTAAAAGTTTGAGATATGTATTTGACAACAGTACAATAGCCAGAATAAAAATAAAGGGGTCCCTGCAGGGCCTCCAGGAGACCACAATGCCTCAGTTATGGTAACAGAGAGGACCAACCATGCCAGAGCTCATCAGCTTATGACTTTGCCAAGAAAATTTTCTCAGAAATTGTTCAGAATGGTGTGGCTGTGAGAGACTGCTAACTGGTTTTGATAATCTCATTTTGATTCCTTGGTGTAGAGTTTGAAGACCACATAGTTCTTACCAATAACTCAGGTACCAGGAGATATTTTTGTTACTCAAAGCCAACTGAGAATAGTCAAATATTTTTAGAACACTTGCTCTATTTATGACACTGCTGAAGGGATGTGGAAGAATAAGGTACTCAGCCTCCAGGGTTTTAAGTGTAGTTGGCTTACCCCCTCACAAAAGCAGAGAGTACATGAGATTATGCTGGTGAGGAGAAGAAATGAGATGTAGAACAGGGAAGATAGGTGTAGGGCAGATAAAACAGAGGACACTTTAAGAAGGAGGTGATTTCAAAAAGAAGAGCACATTGCTCTTAATGTTCAAATTAAAATAAGATTTTTAAAGAGTGCTTATTAAACAGTAATATATTTAAAAGAGCATATAAATTCAAAATGAGAAGTAGGGAATTTGAATTATCTCCATGCCTGTGATACTTTACAGATGAACCAGGAAACAGGATTTCGTTGAAAAAGAAACAGATGCTATAACTATTATTTTTGTTTTGTTGGATATTTTTTAAATGCTAGTATAAGTGTCAAATACTTTAATATGTGGTACCCAGATTTGTTTTCAAAAGCAAGACAATGAGAAGGAGAATGTCAACACGCTGGGGAAAGTATAATTACTCATTGCACCTTTCTTGCTGATGCTGTTTTTACGAATCTTAGATTATAAGGCCAGTTACATTTTTAATGCTTCTTTTACTTTTAACCACCAAAAGTGCAGAGCTGTTAAGTGCATTCTTTGTTACTTTATAATTCTTGCAGTAAATTAAAGAGACCTAAATTAGATGGCATTGTTTTTGCAAAAATACCATGGTAGCAGTAGTTTTCACAACAATTTTCACTGAATCCTTATTGGATTTCAGAATATTTTATCCCAATTTAGCTAATTCTTAAGAAGACTGAAGGAAATAAATCACTTCCTGTAGTAGTATATATAGTGCTGTTGAAATTTGCTTCACTTGAAAATTAATTAAAATTAGTCATTAATAAGTCACAATTGTCCCTTAAATATAGTCATTGTTATTTTTCTTCATTTTTACAAAGTTGTAACCTCCTTTTGACTAAATTCAGTTTCCATCCCCAAATACATCAGCTGCAGGAATTAACAGAACATTGGTGTTGAGGATGAAGAATTGGTATCATTGCTTAGGTAACCCACCATCTTCACATTCCAATGAAAACATGGTTTGGGATGTGAATATGCATGGGAACACGTATGGATGGCTGTCATTTCAGATGTACTTTGGAGTCCAATTCTGGAACAATGTGTCTGACATAACTTACACCTGGGGACAGTCACGAATGTCTCTCCGAGCCTCCAGTACTCATCGGCAACTTGTGCTCTGCTGCCAAGAACAGGTGTGAGGCTTGCAGGGTCACGTGTGAAGAGCTCTGTGAAAGGGGCTTCATTGTGGAAATAATATATCTGCGGCTTCCGGTCTCCCCTCTCTCCCCCACAATCCTCTCCTAAGCTAGAAAATGCCTTCCCTTTTGTACAGTTTCAATCATTCTAAATCCTGGTTCACACACATCATTGCTGTGATCTGGGAGCTTGGCTGCTAGGTGGGGGGAGGGGTGCAAATACCACCGGGTATCCCACAACCTTTGTGTTTTGAGTTAGGTGCATATACAAATGTATATGTGCATGTTGATATTAAAATATAGAAATAAGGTAAATCATTAAAGAATAATTATTAAAATTAAAATACGGTGAATAAAGATGGCAATGGATCCAGATGCTAAAAAAAATTTTTTTGAAATGCTTCTATTCACATTGATTAATATTCATTGACAAACTGCCCTTGATGTCTACATTCATCTGAATTCACCTGTTTATATTATGTTGATTTATGAATCATCTCATGTCTTGGAGCTCAAATTTCAATAACTATAAGTAACCCAAGATTATGATATTTCTAAATAAGATCATCTGAAGTAATCACAGGAATCTTTTCAAAGATGCTCTATTACTTTCATGCAAGAAATTATTTTAATTTTGAAAACTTTCAAATGAAAAAATCATTCCCACTTCCAACCATAGCAGAACTGGCCTTGTTACTGGACTTTCCCTCTCAGCATGAAAGCAAAACCGTGGCCCTGGCTCAGTGGTTAAAGCTCCGTGGGCACCGAAGGGTCTCAGGTTCTATTCCTGGTCAAGGGGCACCTACCTGGGTTTCTGATATGATCCCGGCCCCAGGTGGTCAGGGCGAGTGCAGGAGGCAACCAATTGATGTGTCTCTCTCACATCAATGTTTTTCTCTCTCCTCCTCCCTCCCTCCCTTCCTCCCACTCTCTCTAAAGATCAATAGAAAAAATATCCTCAGGTGAGGATTAACAAAAATCAAACACAAACAAACACAAGAACCTGGAAAAGCATGAGATGACTCTTCTCAGACATTGGGGAAACATACATACTGGGCTGTAATCCTTGAGATGAAAACAGGAAGAAGAAAACACTGACACCCCCTACCCCCCCCCCACACACACACACACACTGCAGACAGGCACTGGCAGACGCACAGCAGGGAGGGGCCGAGCAAGCCGCGGGCCTGGGACTGTGATGCACACGGGAGGCCAGGGAAACTGAAGCCCCTGAACTTACCTCCTTGTCCTGAGAAGCTTGGAAGCAGTAACTGTCTCAGGGAAGAGTGAACTATTGGATCGCTTCTCTCTGCCCCCTCCTCTCGGATCTCTCGGGATCTTGATGTTCCTCAAATCCAGGTGCTCGGGCAGAAACAAGCAGGAGCTTTTGACTCTCCAGATCTGAAAAAGTGTTGAAAGCTCCCCACTTCCCCACCTCTGAGGAGCCTCTCTGCCTCCTCGGTCTGTCCCTTCCCATGAAAACGAAAATTAAACACGTCCTGGAGGGCCCTCGGGCAGAGAGAAAACAGCCAGCAGCAGGCGGACACCCCACTCTGCCGCCCCCCACTCTGGACACTTGGCCTCTCACTATCGCCTTAATTTTTATTTTCCTAGTAATTTGTAATAATGTTAGATGGAGAAGTTTGTCTCCTAAATGCATTAGTAAAAGTTGACAAGAAAAATCCTTGAGATGACAGATTATTCTCAAATTTAAAATCTGAGCTCTGGGCCAACAGTAGAGTAGCAGGTTGGGGAGGACGTGACAGACCCATGAGGGTGATGAGGACAGAAAGGTTACTGCGGAGGAAGATTTTGGATTAAAGGACAATCTTGTCGGAAGCTTCCAGCAAAGTTGTAATTTCCATGAGCAGCCAACGTCGTGTGGAAACGTTCACGACAGGACACGGCTCTTGTCTATGTTATTTGTATTTGGCCTGGGATATGGGTTTCTAATGGAGGTTGTCTGCACCAGCTTCATTAAAATAAACAAAATATTTATCAAAACTGTTCAAAAAATATCTGTGCTTTACTGGCTGAGCCACCTGAGGGGGATGAGGGGACGGTGGGGTCCCTGAGCTTGGCCAGCCAGGCTCCCAGGCTCCCAGGCTCCCAGGCTCCCAGGCTCCCAGGCTCCCAGGCTCCAGGGGAGTGGCCGCTCACCACAGGCTGCATTTCCACCTGGCTGACGGTGCTACCATTGCAGACGCCACCATGCTGCCCACCATCACCCCATCACCGGCAGGACAACCACGTCCCACGGTGCGTCTTCACCTGGGGCTGCGCCTTGGGCAGTGCCTCCTTCTTGGCCTGGGGCAGGTGCTGCAGGGGGAGTGGGGCTTCCCCCACCTGGTGCTGCACAGTCTCTGCTGATGCTGTCCAGCTGCTGAGCCAGGGCCACCTGCTCCTCAATAGATGTGGGAGGAACTGTTGTAAACGAAGAGCCCATTAGAGGAGAGGAAGGTTCCAAGTATAGGGACTTCTCATTGGCTAACCTGTCACTGGGCAGAGAGAGTCTTTCCTTCCAACAGCTGAGATAATACAGTAGCACCACTTCCCGTGGGAGAGGCGGGTGTGTCTCTTCCTGTAGGAAGTCAGTAGTGCGTGTTGATTGACACCTGGATGAGAGTTCGCTCTTCCAGCCTCCTGACTCTGTTTTAAATTTCCAAAACGCAGCTATGACCAATGACATTCCAAACTAGTTCTATCCCATGGAAATCTAACACAAACCATCTGAGTAATTTTCAACTTTTTGAAGCCACACTTTACAGTAGGGAAGGAACGGGTAAAATTAGTCTCAGTAATATATTTTATTAAACCCACTGTCCTCCTGGACTGTGATGCAAAATGTTATCATTTCTGCATAATAATAAAAAGTAGTAATTAGGTACTATTAATGGTGTCCCTGTCACATTCACTACAACATACCAACAACATTGATGGCACAGTTAAAGGGACACACAGTGCACTAAGACAATGAAGATGTATTATGGGGGAAAATTTAGAGTGACTCAGTTTTGAAATTAAAGTTAACATTAAATAAAACTTGAAATTCACTTCCTCCGTTACACTAGCCACATTCAGGTGCTCAATAGCTTCACGCTGTTAGACGCTAAGATCCGGAGAACACAGGGTCCCCTCCCTTGGTGATGGAAATGAGTGCTCTCGATGCAGCTGCATGTCTCTGCTGGAGATGTGCTGGCCAAAGAAGTACTCCCTCGACACTGGAGAACCACTGAGCACAATGAATCAGTTACATCTCACACTTTATTTTCAAAAAAATGAATAAGCCAATTAAAATAATAATCAATGATGCTGTGGATCTTATAATCAATTATCTTGTCATTCTGTCAAGTAACACTACTTTCAAATCTTTCGATCTGAAATCCTATTTTTTTATTTAAAGACATTTGCCCTTTCAGCACTTTTATATTCTCACTATACATGCTATTGAATTCCACCCACACCTCGGGACACTGGCCTCTGCCTCTGTGTGGGTCCTCCGCCTCCCGGGGCAGCCTTTCCAGCCCTGTGTGAAGCAGACCCTGTGGCCAGCACTGCAGAACTCTCAGCCACCCCCTTGCCACTGCTTTCCTGTCCTCCCTCCATGTCTGTGCATTGTGCAAACCTGCGCTTCCCCCGCTTTTACCTGCACACCACTGAGCACCCTGGGGAAAGCGTACCCCTTTCCAGGTGTCCATAATCCTCCTGTTTGTTCTCATCTGCAAACTCCTCGGGCCTCGTGCATGCGGGGTCTAGTACTTTCCTCCATCCCATCCCAGGGCCCACGCACACCTCCATGCCCTTCCGTGATAGAGAACATGCATCTTCTTAAATTACGACTAATATAGAAACCAAGCGGCAGAAATTCCCTCAGCTTCCTACCTCTACCCACCAACGAGTTTACCTTCAGTTACCACCCCACTCCTTCTCTATCTCAGCGAAAGAAGAGCGAGTTATCTTTGCCCTTCAGTAAAACCCTGAACCTCTTCAGAGACCTTTCCCTCAGCATCATTACTCCTCTCTTCACTCATTACCTTCAGTGTATAACCATCTCTACTGTGTCAAACACACATACACACACACACACACACACACACACACACTAAACCTTTTCCTCTCTATATATGACCCCATCTTTCTCCTTCTCTTCACAATTAGTTCCCCAAGAAAAAAAATGTTCCCCCCATATTGTGTGACTGTCTTTCTCTCCCCTTGATTCCCAGCTACATGTCCACCTGGCACTTAGCCCCACGACTCCACTGACTCTGCTCTGGGTGAGGTCAAGGCTGTGGTGCTCCGTGCCAGGTACAGGGGGCACTTCTCTCTCCTTTCTGACTATCTCGTCCTCCCCTTGGCCTTCCCGGTACTGCCCTTTGCTCGTTTTCCCCAGATATTCCGGCCACTCCTCAGTCTTTGTTATTAGACCCTTTCCTGATTTCATATTAAGAAGTTAGGAATTTTAGTAATATAGCTTTCAAATAACATTCTCAATTATAATATGAAAGGGGATCATGGTGATTTTCTTCTGAAAATCGTTCAGTGTGTTGTCTTGGTGAAAAGACAAATCCCCAGACTAAGCAAACGGACTGCTTTCCGAGGGAGCCTCTACTCTCAGAAAGGAAGCCTCTGCCCTTCAAATGTGTCCGGACAGAAAGGTGAGTAAAGTCCTAACGGCGATATAATCAGACGCTGCACACAATGCGCCATAAGGAATGCCAGTCATGGGGAGAATCAGAAAACCGCTGGGCAACTGCAACGTTAAAATGCATCAATCATGGACACAATCGCACCAATGACTGCAGTCAGTAATAAAACAACGCAATCACAATTTTTAGGAAATTATTATGTGGGAAAACTATTTAAATAGCAGTGCTCTGCTTCTAACTTTTAAGTAAAGTTAAGAGAATGTCTTGATATATGAATTCCTCACCAACTGAAGGCACTTAGGCAATAACCTCCGATTTCCTCCGATGTCCTGGCCACCTGCCTATCAAGGTATCTGAAGGTCAGATCTCAATTTCAGAAAAAAAAAAAAAGACAGCTCTTAAAATGTAAGAAAAAATGTACACAGATATAAGAAAATTGTAATGGTGTACTATAGAGAGAAAATTATTTCTAAATTCTATAAGGATGTGGCATCAAAATTGTGAGCCATTTAAATAGTTCTTCAAAAGTGACTTTCTTGCTGTTGCAGAGATATGTGAGAAGTTGGTAGCACTGTGTAAAAAGCAATAATGTAAGAGAAAATTAAATGACCAGAAGCTTGTCAATAAAAACAAGCATGCAAAGCACTCTACCCATGCATACTTGAGATTTTTCCTTTTTCATTTTTTTTTTTTTTTGTCTGGGGGAGAGGGGAGATTGTGTGTTTTTGTTTTGTTGTGTTGTGTTGTGTTGCTTTTTATTTTGCATTCCTATTGGCAGAAGTCATCACAACTTTAGATACGTTTCAATCCAGCCCTCCGACTTTTGAATAAAAGGACAATTCTGCTCTGCGGAAGGTACCTTGCAGAATCGCCACAGGCACATTCTTGCCAGACAGCAGCTGGTGCTGGAGCCCTCTGCCTGTCCCAGACCCCACACACAGCCAGCCCCCACCAGGCAGGCAGCCGTCCTGTGAGGAGCTGATTCGTGCTTCCATTGGTCTTGCCTCTGACCTTCACCTGAGCACTGTGGCTAAGTACACTACCAGTACTTAGACCTTCTCAACCAGGGACAGCTAAGGGGATACGAATGGCAGTATCAGCTTAGAGATGAGAGACCCCACAAAACATCACTTGGCCCAGACTTGGTGAAAACTATCAAACACAAAGCCTGAAAAAATGACCAATCCAATATTTAAATTATCACCTATATTATTTTTAAAATGTAAATATCTATGAAAATTTAAATAAATTGAATTTATTTTATTCACCAAGATATCTAGCAAAGAATCCCAAATGTATTACTGATGGAGTAACTTTCCCTAATAATATCTGAGCTCTTCTTTCAAGAGGAAAGTTGTCTGTAAGTACATCAGGGCAGGAAAAGCTGTAACAAAACCTAGGTTGTTGCAAGCTTAACAACGCTGGAACCACCAGAAAAACAGAGTGAATAACCAGATGGAAAAACAGATGGTTGCCAAACACAGTTTAGGTCAAAATCATTCGTGGCATCAATTCTACACCAGATAATGAGTGAAAACTTGTGTTTTCTCCACTTCCTGTGCCTCCTGCTCCAGCTGAAGCCCTGTTCCCACAGCTCATATCACAGCTATTACCCTCAGAGTCAATTCACCCGCATTGATTGCTAGCTAAGTGGGCTTTGCTGATGTACCTTGAGAAAGTACGATTGTATAAGTAAATAAACATGGAAGCATATAGTGCATATACATTAGTTTCAGATGAACAAATTACTAGTAATAGTAAACCTTGTTTTAATCCCTACACTACCAGAAAGAAATTTCTGTAGCTATGATTTTTTTTCAAAAGGAAATATATTAAAGACATAAGCTAAGATATTTTGTTTTGGAAAATTAAGTATAAAGCCCTATACACTGAAAAATGAGACATCAAAAAATACTAATGCTTGAAACTTAAAGACATAAATCCTTCAAAGGCCTTCAAATGGAAGAGGTAATTTCACTCACTTTCCCTCTCCTGAATATTGGTGCTACCACTTACTTAACCACTAAACCAGCTTGTCAGGTTCCTCAGGTCAGCTTGCACTGGAAAAACAATCATGTGGCCAGGCTTTCCTGGGGCTGTTTACACACCAGGCACTCTACCAAATACTCTGCATGTGTTTTCTCATTTAATGCTTCCAGCAACCCCTTTGAGAAGTCAACATTTTCCCTACTTTCCAGGTTAGGAGATTGAGACTGAAGCTTGGAGAAGATGAGAAGATCAATTGATTTCAGGAGAGGTGGGATGCCAACCTACACGTGCCCAACTCCAGAGCCTGCAAGCTTAACCTTGGCAAGAAATGTCATCCATGAATGACCACCAGATCAGCTCACTCAGAAGAAAAAATAATTCAACTTTCGAAAGTGCATTGCAATATAATCAATATAGGAATTTCTAGGAGCCTGAAAGAGTTAATAAACTAAGCTAACCCAAACTGAGCAACATTTTTCAAAGTTACTAGCCCATTCTCTTAAGAAAAATGCTAAGGTTATAAAGTACAAAGAAATTCCTAGGAACAATTGCACATTAAATAAAACTAAATAAATATGACAATTACATATAAGGAGTTAGCATGAAGTGGACTCTGGACTGGGGGGAAGTAGCTATAAAAGAGTTTCATGAGGACAGTGGGGAAATTTAAACCTAAACTTGGATTAGATAGAAGTCCTGGATCTGCTAAGACCTCTGATTGCGATCTCTGTGCTGTAGCAAACAGGAGTTTTGTGTCCTGAGGTTGCAACTCTTCTCTAAGTTTGAAATTATTTCAAATTTTATCAGAATAAGCAGTGGCTGATAAATGTAAACAAACAAATAGAAGATGGCAACCAGGAAGCCAACAATCAAATAATTGATCAAACTTCATAATTTTTACATTCTGACGAATATATACTATGGTGAATGAGGAAGAAAATGAGTCAATATGTTGCTTTAAATATTTCATTATTTGAGCTAATAATACTATATATTTCCTGTAGCATGTCTCCAGGACATTATAAGTGATTATTTATTTATTATTATTATTATTATTATTATTACTATTATTATTATTAGATTGGAAAGAATCTCTCAGGGTTGTCTGAGAAGATTTGGCTAATACTTTAAGAGTTTATTAACGTTTGCTTATAAACTTGAAATACAATGTAAATGCCTTAAAAGGAGATTGGTAGTTACATAAATACCATAGAAAGGCATTGCCAATGTATTTTAAATAATCTCCCTTCAATATTCTTAACCCCCCTGTATTTTAAAACAATGCTGATATTTTAACAAGATATTTAAAAGTATTTATTGCTACTAGTTTTAGATGCCTGGCTTCCAGCATGGCTCCCGATGCGAAAAGGCAAGGAAGCTGAAATTAAAGACTCCAAACTGTGAAGGACACAAATATAAAATGAGGAGGTAGACCTCAGCCTGTTGCTCAGAACATGTGTGTAAGTGCACTCAGCATCATAATTTGGGGAGATAAATAACATTTTTTCAGTAACATAAGAACATGATATGAATCCCATGTTGGTAATATATTTTAAACATTTCTATTTGGAAAACTAGAAAACAATTAGAAGGTATAATCACATCTGAGTTCAGTAGAGGGTACTTTATAAAAGCACACATATTGAATTACTTGATCTAAAATTATATTTTAAAACAGAGGTCTGACTGAATTCTGACTAAATATATCTTTAAAAAAGAGCTATGTGAAGTAAATATGTCAAAATGTCTGGTGCATCTGGGTTCAGGGAATGGATCACTCTTATTTTCAGTAGGCTGAATTTCTTTCAAAATTACAAATGTTCCAGCTTAACCCCTCTGTTGGAAAAATATCATTGGAAAATGAGGTGGTATTAGGAATAAAGCAATGATTATTTATCCCTAGATCTTTATTTTAATTTTCTACAAAACACAGGTGTCTGTGAAACCAGGACTCCTAGGTTTAAGTCAGAATCTTCAATTACTTCTGCAATAATTTTAACCTCTCCAGTTATGATATCTTAGAATCATTCCAAGCCTGAAATTGATTCTCAAACCATAAAAACAACAGCAAGAGAATATCTTTAAAGCCATGATTGTTAGGTCGCTATTATTAGCAGAAACCTGACAAAACTAACTAAAGTAAAAATAAAATTGAGAAAGGGAGAGGCAGGAGGTTTCAGTGGCAAAGACCAACCTAAAGCCCCCCTCCCCTCCTTCATTCCTCCCTCTCCCCATCTCTCTCCTTTTCCTCAGGTAGGGGATACACACTTGCATCTCTGCACATGCCAATCCATTCTTGAAGAGGGAGAGCCTTCAGTTTAAAAATTCATCAGGAAGGCAGAAGGTATGATTTCCCCTCTTTGCCATTTCCCAATGTGCTTCCATGAAGAGAAAGCATACTTGACTCACTGAGTGGAACAATGTGTCTTAAACTTTCTTATTAACTGAATGTCAGACTTCCGAAGAAGACACTTCTCTTCAAGTCAGGAGAGAAAAATAGAATTGTAATTTCTTCCAAGTCTTTTATTTAAATATTTTTATTTTCTTTTGTCTTTTATCCTGTGCTTCCAACACTTTTTGTGGGTGACAGGTTATGCCCACATGTGTATGCCAATGTGATGGGTAAAGGGGGTAATAGTATATACCCCTTTCTATTGCGCTCTCGGCTTAAAGAATACTGTGATAACAAGTTACATAGACATTTGCACTTAAATCAACATGGTTGCTAACTCTGAATAAGGCCATTTGTTAAGCATACAAAACCATTACATGGGTTCAAAACCTAGCTACCCCACTCAGTTCCCTTCGTGTATCTTCCAAATAAGGATACAATTAAGTGATTTTGAACTTTCTTGGGCACTGAGTTTTATCTTTCACAGGTAATTGGTGTTGACTGTCCACGGGTGTAGTATCCCACAGTTTAGGAGTTGAGTCCTTAGAAATAAGTAAAGGGCTAAGTTCTCTGTGCTGTGACTTCCTGCCCAAAGACCTCCTGCAGTTACTCTACAGAGAAAAATCATTAAGAACCTGACTGGATGTATTAAGATTAACTTTCAGATACTTGTTCTAAAATTATTCTATGATTCTTATCTCACTCTAAGATATTTTCAAGATTATTATCCTTCTGATTCTTATGATGTTCTCATTTATTATTTCATCTCCAACTAAATGGCCTTATGTTTCAGTGGAAGGTATTATGCTTATTGTCCATGCCAGACACAGCTGGTGACCTAGCAATCCTCCCTTATCCTTTTTCCCTTTTTAAAAAAGAACACAGCATTTAAATACCTGATACTCCAGAATAAGAAAATCTGATTTATCATAAAAGTAAATCTTGGTAAAGTTATATGTAATTTTGTGAAATCAGGACAAGGAGATGTGAAGGAGAAACACCAGGTTCAGGGCAGGGAGGAGAAAGTAAAGATTCTGTAAAGTTTGCCTCACTCACTCAAGACAAGGACATTCTCTGTTCTTTACCATTTCTGACATAAGCATACTCTTCTCCCGGGTTTTTAGCCCACAGAGGGGCAAATCCGAAAACAAATTCAATGTGGCAATGTGAAGTTTAAAGTAACCTGTACCTTGGGAAAGGACTCCCAGAATGTACCCAACCCAGCTCCTTGTAAGGAGAGACCATCAGTCTACGTACAGTTCAGCCGTGTGTGTTGTCTTGTGTTATATGGACCTCATTGTCCTATAAATTTTATCCAAGCAGCAACTTCTCTTAGGCAGTGTACGTGTTTTTGCTTATGTTTTCTCTTTGCTTGTATAGTATTTTATTTACTCCATCCATTTTATATCACCGCTTCTCAGGGGAAAACGTGCATATGGGTGGGAGACCCCCATTGGAGTCTTCATGGTGAAGGGCAAGAGGTAAAAGAAAAAAATACATATTTTTCAAAGAAAAAGAAAGGCATGATGAAAAGAGAAAAAGAGAAGACAAATCAAAACCTTTCCCTCAACAGAGCGCCTCCCGTTGAACAGACCGCACTTGGTAACTGAGTAGCGGAAACTAGCCAGCCACACAAAGGTCTCCCTTTCATGCAATGCTTGCTATTACGATGCCAGAGCCCATGTTTAAAACATTGATTCAACAGGAAATTGTGGTGTGCTTCCCTATGGACCTACTAGAAAAAGAGAATCAAGCATCTTAGTTGATAAATATTCTTTCTTAAAAAAAGCCAACAAGCAAATTCATGAGTTATGTAAAAACTTCAACACAACACTCCAAACTGAATTAAACAATCTTAAGCAACATCTTTAGCGGGGGGGGGGGGGGGGGGGGGGGCGGTGAGGAAGGATCCCTTGAACTATAAATTCCAAAATTCAGAACAAAAATGAACAGCAGGTTTATTCACTATGAAAATAATTTTTCAATAATAAGATAAACATTAACATGTGTTAATATTAAATATTAACAAGTTAGAATAATATTACTTAAATTATTTTAAAGAAAGACTAAAATAATTGAAAATATGTTAAAACAAAATTCAAAAATTTTCAGAAATAAAGAATAATGAAACTACATAATTGAAGAGATTATCATATACCAAAAAAAAAAAAAAAATCTGTCCTTTAATGCTTTTTTAACTTCAGTATCTTTCTTTAAAGAGAAAGACAATTATCCTTGGAATATGCACACAAAAAGACTAAGTCTCATATTAATTGAAGAAAATCTGAAGGCATCAAAAGTCTAGATAAGAACATCTAGACCAAGACAAAGTAGGACAGGTTGAGTTTTAATAAATAAGGAAAAAAGTGTGAGCAAATGATTTTTAATCCTGCAAAACTGTTGTTAATCATCAAGTCTATAGAAAACTGATTAATCCTGTAAGAACTAGGAAAACTACAAGAGTCCCTCCTGCAGAACCAATTACAGGACGAGCTTAATCCATTCATGAGATAATCAAAGAAACTAGTAAAAGGACTGATTTTTGAGCACTAAATGCACTTAATTATAGATCTAAGATTAAAAGAAAGATGGCAACAATAGTTAAAGAGCAAGAGTATGAACAAGATAAAATAGCAATTGAAACAGAAAGATTCAAAATATGAGAATACTTAGTACAACTTTATACAAATAACTGACAAAACTTAGATGAAATAGGTAACAGCTCAGGAAAACATAATTTATCAAATTTGATTACAATGAGACAGAAAGTTTAAATAGATTATTTCCATAGGACTGAGAGAGAGAGAGAGAGAGAGAGAGAGAGAGAGAGAGAGAGAGTGCATGTTATTTAAAAACCACCCAATGGCCTTGGCTGGCATTGCTCAGTGGTTAGAATGAGAGCCCATGCACCAAAGGGTCTAGGGTTCAATTCCTGGTCAAGGGCATGTACCTGGGTTGCAGGTTTGATCCTTGGGTGCCTGCAAGAGGCAATCAATTGATGTGTCTCTCTCATGTCTATATTTCTCTCCCTCCCTCTCTCTCTCTCTCTCTCTCTCTCTCTCTCCCTCTCTCACCTTCCTTCCCTTCCTCCTTTGTTCCTTCCCTCCCTCCTTCCACTCTGATACATTGAACCATATCATAGATATCAGAAATAAACATTCCAAGATGGATTCTGTTTAATTATGGATTCATTTTAATTATTGATACACACACATACGTGCACATACACATACTGAGAAAGATATTGTATGCTATCTTAATTTAAATCATCCTATGTAATAAAAGCCTAATATGCTAAGTGTCCAGTCATCTGGTCATCAGGTCAACCAATCAAACCATAATATGCTATTGCTATGGTAAGGCCACTCAACCACTCGCTATGATGGGCATTGACCACCAAGGGGTAGATGCTCCGACCAGTAGGTTAGCTTGCTGCTGGGATCTGGCCTATCAGGACTGACTGAGACAGGCCAGACATGCTCTGGAGCCTTCCTGCGGTCCCTCCCCAGCTGGCCAACCTCCCGCATCCTTCCCCATCCCCGATAGTGGGTGGGTGGGTGAGAGGTAATCAACCAAAGACTATCCTATATAATAAAAGGCTAATATGCAAATCGACCAAAGGGAGGAGCGACTGGTCACTATGATGCGCACTGACCACCAGGGGGCAGACGCTCAATGCAGGAGCTGTCCCCTGGTGATCAGTGTGCTCCTACATGGGGAGCACCGCTCAGTCAGAAGCCCAGCTCATGGCTGGGGAGTGCAGCCATGATGGCAGGAGCCTATCCCACCTCTGCAGCAGCGCTGACTTTTCACCATCTTCTAAAATCACCAAAGTGGGAAGTTCTCCAAGCTTGGGTACTTGATCCTTATCTTTTAATACTTTTGTAACTGTGTTTGGTCCTCTAAATTCAAGACTGCGGTAACTTTACACTCATTTCTCTCTCATATCGGGTCATTTGGGAATGGAATGTGAAGAAAGTAAACAATTTCCTTTTCTGGAAAAACGTTCTTGGGCACTCTTATATATAATGTCTAATTTCACCTTTATATTATTCATTGACACTGAACTTGACTTTGAAAGATACCATGCATGCTTTATTTGGACCAGGGGATACACAGGGGAAGGAATGAGACTGTGAAGGAGACAAAGGAGGAAAGCCATCAAGACCTTGGAGGAACCTCAGACCTTTTCGGACAGCATTCTGTCCTTAGCGCCTTGCCAACCTCGTTCCCACTCTGGCAGAATCACTCTCTGCTTTCAATCTTCTCTTCCACACCACCTTCCATTCATGTGAGGAAGACATCTTTCGAATCTCTAGATCTAGGTCACTGCCTTGAACATCTCCTACCAGTTCCTTTCCACCACACAAACAAGATAAAGCGTGTTTACATGACCCTCCATTGTATGGGACACTTGCCATTTTACCATGTTTGTTTGTTTTTTTCATTTATTCATTCATTCAATAAATAAATGTTTGAATGTCTACACTGACAGAAAATTTAGCAGAGTGATTCAGAACACAGGCTCAGGAAGCAAATTGCCTAGACTTTTTACAAGTTGCTCTGCCTAATAGCTGTGTGGAATGGAGCAAGCTCACCAAATCTCCAAGCCTCAGTTTCGTCATTTATAAAATGAAATGGGAATAGGTCCTACCATCCTGGGCTATATCGGGACTACAGGAGACAGTCAATGCAATCAACGTAGAATAATGCTCCACGCTTTGTGAGCACCCAATAAATGCAGAGCATTGTGGTGATAATGGGCCTGGTGTCTGATGGATCACTGTGTGTAAAAACAGACTGAAAAGAGGGAAAATGGGTGGCAAGATGGAGAGAGGGAGTTAGGTGCCTATTGTGATAAATCTGGCAATAGATAATGTTCATTTGGGGGAAAGTACTTGAGTGGAAATGGGGAGAAATGAACATATTCAAAAAAAATTTGAACTTCACATATGTAAGATTTAGTGATAGGTTAGTTTCATGAAATTACAAAGAGCTGTCAAGGAACCTTTCCAACTTTAATCTGTGGTAGAAAGAATGCTGACTAGGTTGGAAGGGGCCCCAGGAAAAGGGCCAGGAAGCAGAGTACAAACTCCTGAAGGTGGTTTTGTACAGGTCGAATCTGATGTGCCTTTGAGTCACACGTCACATGGGCAACTGGGTACACTGGAAAGTGTAATTCAGAAAAACCTTCAGAAGTAGAGCTTCATCTCTCATTAATCATGACCTGTGACTTACAGTCCGACAACACTGGTCTTTAAATTTTCCCATGTGTTTTGTACATCTGTGTCTTTTATCATGTATTCCTTCTTTCCAGAATGCCCTCGTTCAATCTTCTTCATGTGGATAGGCTCAGCTGAGATAAAATCTCCATGGATGTGGTCAGTCAACAAACTTATTTTTGTTGCTCCTCATTCACAGCTTCTCTTGAGCTTAAATGTGGTTAGTAGATAACATCCCACTTCCAGGCCTCACCCATAAATATATATATAAGTATTTAAGTATATATATATATATATATATATATATATATATATATATATATATACATATATATATACACTAGAGGCCCGGTGCACAAAAATTCGTGCACTGGAGGGGAGGGGTGTCTCTCCTCCCGCAGCTGCCATGAGAGCCTTCCTCCCCCTGCTGCTGCCATGATTGCCTTCCTCCTCCCATGCCGCAGCCTCGGCCCTCACAGCCACCGCCTCTTCTGCGCTGGCCCTCGTAGCCACTGCCGCTGCCGGCCCTCGGCCCTTGCAGCCACTGTGGATTTGTCTGGAAGGACGTCCAGAAGGACGTCCAGAAGATGTCCAGTCTAATTAGCATATTACCCCTTTATTAGTATAGATAATATGCAGTCCTTCTTGTCCCCAGTTGCCTGTTTCATGGGTAGAGTCCAGGAGTGGACTCTGAGGCCCTAGGAGATTCCAGAGCCTTTAAAATACCAAGTGACAGGTGCTCTGACAAATTAATCAAATACATAGAAATGCACGAGCAAGGGAAAGTCCTACTGGGTTAACCCACTGATATTTTAGAATTGTTACAGCAATCAGCCTACCCTGAAATCTTCATCATTTCCCATGATGACATTAAGTGTTCCTCTAGGTTCATGAAGGCCCATGGTATATTTGTATCATTATACTTTCCATAATGGGTTCCACATTGGCTTATATGCCTGTGTTTCAAAAACTGTAGGTTCTATAAGGGCAGAAGCCACTTATTTCTCTTCTTTTAACCCCTACATCCTAATGAGGCCCTGGAACAGTTGGCTCTTGGTGGACATTTTTAGAATAAGAGAATGAATTAATTACTCAGTTTATTTATCCAAATGTCATGATGCTTCCCTTAAGACCAAGGTGATGTCATAAGAGAGATTAACATCTACGCATTACCAGGGTTTCAGTTCCTTAATTTATTATTTGTATTTGTCTTTTGACTCTGCCTCCGAAATTCCTCAGTCCTCTTGAGTTATTAAATTTTTGTATTCTCTTTCAGTACATTATTATTAAATAGATTTTGATAAGTATTTGGGATCATAACTCTTCTTTATGAAATATCTTCATTTCAATACTGTCTTTTTTTCCACACTAATAGGAATTCTTAATTCCTTTGTATTTCAGCCAAAATAATGAGCCTTTAATTCTATCCTTTAGATAAAACTTATCCTCTGCTTTTAGATTTCCAAAACCATTCTAATTAATGTTTTTAAATGAACAACAAATACTTTGGTCATAAACATTGCAAACAAAAAGTACATTCAATTTTTCCTTAGCCCTGATGCCTTGCAGTTTTCTAAATTCAGCTTGGTATCCTAAAGTGCCATGAAATAATTAGGGAGATCACAGAAGGCTACCCCTCTCCTTGGCTAAAGAACAAGCATGTCAGCTCACCATATGCTACTCCTGCACTTCAATGCAATCTTCTGAAAACTCATAAATTTTCAACTTCAGTGTTTCTAAGCAACCACTTTCATATTTTCAGCAACAAATTGGATGAAGGGCCCAGTGAAACCACACAAAGAAGAATTCATGAAAAGAACCCTAGGAAATGCCATATTCACTCAGACAAAAAGGAAAGTACCTTCCTCAGAGGATGTCTGCATGTGACAGGTGAGTTCCGGTCTTCAGAACTGGTGAGAGTGTCACGTGATAGCAAAAGCTGTAAATACCAATAATTATTAAATGAAGTTTAATGCTAAGCTTTCTTCATATCCTGCATATTTATTGTTTTAGTATATTGAAGAGTGCAAATGACTTAAACATTTGGATATAAAAGATAATTTGGCCCCTAAGTCTAACTGATATTTTCCAAAGAGGCAATTTTGTAAGTATTTAAGATTTGTTTACTTGTTTATTCATAGAGTCAATATGATGTAAATATGTCTGAATATCCACCCCAACCAGGTAGCTCAGTTGGCTAGAGTGCCATCCCAAAAAGCCATGGTTGTGGGTTCAATCCTCTGTCAGAGTCAGGGCACATACAAGAATCAACAATAAATGCATGAATAAGTGGAACAACAAATTGATGTCACTCTCTCTCTACCATCCCCCTTCTCTTTCACTCTAAAACCATTTTTTAAAAAAGGATGTCTGACCTGGCTGGGAGGCTAGGTTGGTTGGCGTGTTGTCCCATGCACCAGAAGATTGTGGGTTTGATTACTAGTCACCCACATACTTAGGTTGTGGCTTCTATCCCCAGTTGAGACATGTATGGGAGACAACCGATCGATGTTTATCTCTCACATCGATGTTTCTCTTTTTCTTCTTTCACACATATCCTGGGGCGAAGATTTTTAAATAATAAATAAATAATTTTAAATTTTAAATTTAAAAAAAAAGATGTCTGAATATCAGGAATGGGAAATTTACAATATAATAAGAGTAAGCACAGACTATTCAACTTTTAATTTTGCCACCAGGATTTATCTAACATAAAATCATGAATTCTTCTGAAAGATAATTAGTAAACCAGTGAAAAATTTGATGTAAAGACATAGCGGTCCAAGGATTGGTGCTTGGGAATCAATGAAGTAGGTGAAAAATATGATGTCTAGAAATAAAATCATCTAGGTCTTGATTCTAACACATGACCTATTAGCTATGCAACCCTAATCTAGGTATGTAAACCTTTTCAACTGCAAAATGGAGATGATAATACCTACCCAGATCATTGTAATAGTTCAATGAAAAGTTCTGAGCTACTATTCATTAAAGACCTCATTATTAAGTATATATTATTGACTTGTATCACCCCTCCTAATTATTTAACTCTTCTTTGGGGAAGATAGTGTGAAGTATTTTATTCCACTCGGACAATCACTCTCTCCCTTTCTGAAAATGCCAGTGTGAAATTCTCCAAGCAGCAGCAGAATGTGTCAGACACGTGCTAATTACTTATTTTCTCATGCCCTTCAGACAGAGGGTTACTCGCTGCTGACATTTATCGTACTCTCATATATCAAAGGTCTTTGGTCCATCTCTTTCCTTCTTGAGATTCTCTGGCCACAGAAGTAATCAAACCTACGAAGTGGGTCAGTGATGAACAGAAATATAACCCACCCAGCAGGAATCCGCTCCTTATCCTCGGCCGAAATCCTGCCCACTGCGCTGTGGACGCTGCTCCCAGAGGTTCTCAGAGCAGCACCATTCTGCCTCCGCCCTGAGTGCTTTGCCTCCGGCTCCTCTTCCCGGCCCGCAGTGATTTTATTAGAAGTGCCCTCATAGCTTTCCTGTCTATTTATTATCACCCAGAAGCCAAGAGTTGATCCGTTCAGAAACCAGGGAATACTCTTCTGGACTTCCAATATAGTTTATATTTAGTGTGCAGCTTTTCTCTGAAAATTTCATAACTCCACTGAGTCTATTCTGTTAGCAACTTATATGATGCTTTTGACTTTTCAATATCTTTTCACCCCAATTTCATTTGATCCTTAGAGCCATCCTGCACACTAGACTGGACAGGTGCTATCAGACCTGCAGAGGAAGCGACTGAGAATAAAGCACTTACTTACCCAAGGGCACAGTGTGTGAAGGTCTGACTTGGGTCACCTCTAACGTATCATTATAAATTGTCTTAGTAAAATAGTGTCTGATCGATAATGGAAAGAGATATTTCATAACATGCCTGGAATGTTGAGTATATGGTGAGTTTTTATTGTACACAGTTTCTAAGAATTTGACTTCCTTTAGAATCTCAAGTAAACAGACTGCAGTAGGAAAATAATAATTTGGATTATTGTCGTGAGAACTGTATATTGTTGAAAACAATTGTGATGAGTCACATAACCCTGTATCTTGTGATATTGTGATTTATAATGAGAAAAGTATATTTGGTCCTTGTCCCCATTTCTCCTAAAATTTTTGGACTCTCCTAAGTGGTGAGCGTGAGTGTGAGTATTTGCTGTCAATGAGGTGACTTCTGGACCCTGCCTAAGGATGGGGCTGGGTGCCAGTAGAGCCAGCCTTGTGATTAGAGGGTTGGAACTTCCAGTTCTACCCAGGCCTCTGCAGAGGTAGAGGGGCTGGAGAGTGAGTTCAATCTCCAATGGCCAGTGACTTAATCAATCATGCCTAGGTAATGAAGTGTTCATTAAAAACCGAAGGCGTGGGGTTCTGAGAGCTTTGGGGCTGGTGAGCACAGCTGGCTGCTCTTTCCCCATATCTTGCCCTATGCATCTCTACTGTCTGATTGTAATAAACCAGTAATCTCATAAGTAAAATGCTTCTCCAATCTGTCAGCATTCTAGCAAAACAATGGAACCCTTGGAGGAGGTCTTGGGAATCCCCAATCTATAGCTTGTCTATCAGAAGTACAGGTGATAACCCAGGCTTGTGATGGGTGACTGAAGGCTTGGGGGGTGGGCAGTCTTGCAGGACTGAGCCCTTAACCTGTGGATATGACACAGGTAGATAGTGAAGGAACTGAGCTGAACTGGAGGGCCCCAGCTAGTTGTCTAAGAATTGCTGGGTGTAGAAAACCTCCCCATACATTGTAATTGGAGTCAAAATTTTACATGCACACATTTTAATAGTTAGAGAAAAATCTTCATAATCATTGTTCCAAAATAACCATAGTGCTGTGAGGAAGTAAAGTAGTTACTGTTCCCATGATAAATGTTCAGTAAATCCAGGTCAATGAGTGATTGTGAATGGCTGACGAGCTGGTAGGCACTGGACCTCTTTCTTTTTCTTTTTTCTTTTTTTGTGGGGGTGGGGCATGGATAGTATTTATTTTAATTAATTACGGACTTGCAAGAAAGCTAAAATTTATACAAAAGCTTTTCTATACCCTTCACTCAGATTCTTCCATTATTAACATTTCACCACTTTTATGTTTTTCTGTCTGTATACAAACATATTTTTGAACCAACTGAAAGTAAGCTGCACTTATGATAACCCTTTCCCTAAATACTTCAGTGTGCATTTCCTAAGGACATTCTTCCTCATAACCATAGTGTAAGAATCAAAAGCAGGAAATTAACATCGATAACATACTGTTACTACTCACTCCACAGCCTTTATTCTACTTCTCCCATTGTCCCACCAGTACTGCTTTTACAGTACATCATCTTTTTGTGAAGGCATATATGAATAGATATGTGCCTTAATTTTTTTTATATTTTTACAATTGTTCAAATGAATGGGGCTGGTTGCCAGTGGAGCTGGTTGGCTAACCAGAGAGGATTTAGGCACTTCTGTCTGATCTCCATGTTTTTCTCTCCCTGCCCTCCTCCTGCAACACACACACACACACACACACACACACACACACACACGCCTCGGTGGCCGGCCTTAGCACTTAGAACATACTGTGCCTGATGCTTTTGTTCACACTCTTTTCCCAAAATGGTCATCTCCTCCTTCCCCTTATCTGACTGGAAAAATCCCAATCGACCTTCAAAGCCTCCTATTTGACACCTTTTCCAACCCCCTCATGAGGCCAGTTCTTCTAGTGGAGATTCTTTCCAATACCCCTACTCCGTTTTAGCTTCAACAGTCATCATCTAATTTAGGCATTTGACACGGATTTTATCAGATGACATTGTGCAAATCACTGCACCCAGAGAAGATGTAGGTGGGGTTTCTTTCACTTAGAAACCTACATTCTAAGTAGAGCACATCAAGACAGGCATAAGAGTGCAAAAAACACAGAGGCGTGGACGCCCAGCGGTTTCACTTAGCACTAGAAATAACGATTGCCATGTGGATTCTGCAAAGTTAGAAGACTGACGCCCAGGACTGTCCATCGGTAGTTAACAGAGGAAAGGAGTTGTGGGAAAGGCACATGCCCTAACCCGGCAGTGGGCAGCCAGCAGCTTTCTGTGACATTGGAGCTACTTAAATAAAAGTAGAAAAGCTGGGGGAGGGGGCGGGGGGAGCCAAGAATCCAAAGTAAGAAGAAGCTGCTGTGGGACTTCTGAAAGGACAGAGGGAGGAGCTTGGACCTTCTCCCCATCACAGTCCAGCTTCCCAGGCTGTGCCCTTTCTCTACTGCGAGACGGGGTGACTTTGGTCAGTGGTCAAGGAGATTTTCCGCCTGTGATCAGAATTATGGCCTTTAATTGTCAAAAACCATTTCACCGGAAACCAATTTTTTGTAATGCTAAATTCTTCTAATAAACAATTTATTGAATTTATCCAGAAAGTACATTTAATTGGATCAATCAATCATTTCATCAATCATTTCCCTGTGGCTGACCAAATTCATTCTGTGACAATTTCTCTTTGCTGGCATCCATGACTTGGGGGAATAAAACCTTCAAAGTCCAGTTATTTCATTTCTCTCAGTTATAAAGGATTTTATTAGCAACAGGACAGGTTTCTGTCTTTCTGCACCAGTGCCTAGTATGTGTTTTTTTATTAACAGAAATACCCACAAAGCAATAAACTAAAACAAACAAAACCCAAAGGCAAAAACCGTGAAGTCAAGACTTTTCAATCCTTAACAACAATTTGGGAAATTAAAAAAATAAAAAACTACAACTCTATATGAAGATCCAATAAAATGGCCCATAATCTCATTAACCAAGTAACTAGCACTATGATTATAAATGAATGTAAGAATAATGCATGCACTGGCCATGAGGTGACACAGACACCAAGATAGGATCTGCCCCCGTGACACCTCCAGGCGACGGGCACACGGGGCACAGGAGGCCCCTGAGAAGCACAAGCAGGAACGCCTTCCAGGAAACAGCTTTCACGCAGGAAGTGTGATTGCATATCTGGAAGCTCATGGAGAGGACAAATGTAAAGAGGGGAGGAGCGTCATAATTAAGGCTGCCCTGGAATGTATAAAAGAGAACGATAATGGAGGCCTACACAATGAAAGTTTTCATCACAAAACAATTTGATTAAATGAGAAAAAGTCAGATTTTTAAGAAGTTCAGAAACAAAGAGGCAGCAAAGAAATCAAAAGGAGCCAGTTATCAATAAAGGAGCAGACATACACTCGATGCCAGATGACAGGGGCAAGGTGGGAACATTTGAACCTAAAAGTGTAATGTCTAATTAAAATTCATTTAAATGCAAAATCAAGGTAAATGTCGACTCAGACACTAGAGACAGTTTAAAACAGGATTTTTGAGAGAAAAAAAAATTCAAAAGAATCCAGAAGGAAATAGTTTGTAATCTCTCCCACAGTAATACAGTTATTCATATTAAATAAACTTAAGAGAGTTTCATCAATAAACAAAAAAGAGAGATATCTGAGGGACATCTGATACCAAGGAAACTATTTCTAGTACCAACACAGACATTAGGAAGCCATTTAGTAAAAGTAGGATAAACATTCTGGCAGCTTCCTGAAAATGTCTAGAGAAATAAAATCTAAAAGGCAAATCGTTAGAAAGAAGAAAAATGTGAAAGTAAAAGACACAAACAGTAGGAAGCAGCATATAAAGACACGTAACTTTTCAATTTTGCTTCCAAAGAACATTTAACAGCCCCAGAGCTCCTTGGAAAGCCATGGTTCTGAGAAAGCTGGATTGAAAGCTGTGACAGATGTTATTACAAAACAAATTCCTAAATTATTCTTTTCCCAGGAGAATGAGTAGTAGCAAGCATAACATCAGTTTTCCTCATGTCACCTGGGAATATATACCTTAGTGAAATTTTAAAAGAAGGTTTGGTCTGATATTTAAAGAGGAGCATTGTAGCAGCAGTGGCTGCAGGGAATGGGGAGGTCAGTTACACTGAAACACCTTGACTTGTTCCCATTGGGGCTATTTTTACCCCAAGTCTGCTTATTCAAATAGACATACTTATGCTCTCAACTTTGAATCTTGGTGTATTAAGAATTAACAAATAAAAAATGGCAATGTTTAATGGAAATGGCAAAACTTAAAGGCTCAGAATAAAAACATATTTGGTCTGGGAACAACACTGCTAATAGAGAAAAATCCACAGTATTATATAAATACTAGAGGCCCAGTGCACAAAATCGTGAATGGGTGGGGTCCCTCTGGGTGGCCTGCAGGGATCTGGCTGAAACCCACAGTCCAACACCGCCTGCAGCTTCTACCTGCCGCTCCCACTCATCCCGGCCCCACTGTGCCTGCCGCAGGCTCGCGCCCAATCATGAGCCCTGCGTCTGGCGCCCTCCCAAGGGGAGTGGCCTGCAGGATCCGGCTGAAACCTGTCCTCCGACATCTCCCAAGTGGTTCAGGATTGCAAGAGGGCTGAGGGACCCCATGGGTGCATGATCGGGCCGGAGAGGGACCTCGGGAGGGCTCCAGGGTGAGTCCGGCCCATATAACTCAGTCCTGATTGGCCAAACCCCAGCAGCAAGCTAACCTACCAGTCGGAGCATCTTCCCCCTGGTGGTCAATGCACATCATAGCGACTGGTCAACCAGTTGACTGTCTGCCCCCTGGTGGTCAGTGCACATCAGAGCAAGCAGTTGAGCAGCCTAAGCATATCATTAGCATATTCCACTTTGATTGGTTGTTCAGTTCTGCCATTTGGTCTATTTGTATATTACCCTTTTATTATATAGGATTGTTCTAAGACCTCGGTGCTTAGCTCTGTGGTCAGATTGCTTTGTTTTCTTCTTTCCTTCAATTCGGGGATGTCCACCATCATCCTGAGCCAGAAAACCTGATTTTGTCCCATATAATAACCAGATTTACTCTGTCTACCAAGAACAATGCTGCTTATTCATATTCAGATCATTTACCCACTTCCAGCTAATATTATTTAAGAATCTATATGCCAAGAAATTTAACTGTCGTTAGAGATATTGAAACCAATAAATATGACCACCACCCAACAACAAATATTTATTCAAATAATTATCAAGATATTTAAAATCCATCAGACAAGATGGCAACATTCTGCTTTGTTTAAGTTCTGCAAAACTGCCCAGGTATGTGCATTGTGTGTAGATATATGATCCCCAGACATTTGTGACCCCTAGTCCCCCATCTATGACTTCACATTGCTGTGTCCCCCTGAAACTCATTTCATTTTCCCTAAGACACAGGTGTCACAATTCCCTGTGGGTTGTTGGGGAGCACATGAGATAATGTAAGAACACACTGCCGAGGTCATAAGAAATATCTGATCAACGTTAGCTATTACATTTTGATTCTTATTATTTAGAGTTATTTAAATGAATAAAATGTTCTGGAATCATATAATTTTATAGCTCACGTGTTTCCACAGCTTCTTAATAGTGTTTAAATTGACTGGTTACTCTAGGCAATGAAGCATTGACAATTCCAAAAACATAACCCAGGTTTCTTTATCCCAAGACCTTTTTATTTAAATTTTCATTTAGTTCTTTCACCTAAAACTTACCTCCTTACATTCCCCAGCATGCTTAAGTATATATTAAAATAGGTTTACGACTTAGGCAACACAGGTAACTTGCCTGGGTTTTCATAATTATTTCTAGCAGAAGCAGGACAAGAACTCAGATCCTGACTCTGAGTTAACTGCTCTGTAGTAGATGGTTCAGGCTTTAAGTAGCTACCTATCTACCTACCTAGCTGATTTATTTCAATATATATGTAAAATAGTTGATCTTGCCCAGTGAAATTACAATGTCACCCAAGAACTGTGTTGCAGTATGAATAGAATTTATGTTAAGATTTCTAAAAACATATAGTTTTATCTTCCTGTTATTGTGACAAAGACAGTGACATAAAACATCACTATTAGTGACTTCTACTTAATAAGAGAGAATATGAAGGAATTTTATTTTTCCAGGGTGACTATTTCACTGTAACTACCATTATAGGTAAAATGATCACACCTTCCCTTAGGTGTGACCATCCTTGGATAATATTTTAACAGCATTATATATTTTTGCAAGATATGAATTTTAAGAAAAAATTAAGAAGTACTGTGTCTGCCAAAGCCGGTTTGGCTCAGTGGACGGAGCGTCAGCCTGCGGACTGAGGGGTCCCGGGTTCGATTCCGGTCAAGGGCATGTAACTTGGTTGCGGGCACATCCCCAGTGGGAGGTGTGCAGGAGGCGGCTGATCGATGTTTCTCTCTCATCGATGTTTCTGACTATCTATCCCTCTTCCTTCCTCTCTGTAAAAAATCAATAAAATATATTTAAAAAAAAAAAAAAAAGAAGTACTGTGTCAATATGAATAAGATTGACCTCTGAGTGTTAAGTCAAGAAAAGACCCAGATGCTCCAAGGCACAGGAGCAGATGATGGTGGGCCCACCTGGAATGCCCAGTGCCCTCAACACATGCAAGAAATGCACTTTTCTCTTTGGCAAACCTCACCCTTATCTCTTCTCTCAGTCTCGTCACCAGAGCTGTCCTTCAGATGCTCATCTTATTCTGGTTACAGTATTGACAGCTATCAACCTGTCTCAGTGTCTTGCCTGTAGGTCATCCTTCATCATCTTGTCACATCACATTTAAACAGGGGCCTGCGCCTTTGCTTTCTAGCCACTCAGCCTTTCTTGTCTCTTTCACAGGCATCATATATTCTTTAACTTGACTTTTGTTTTGCTTCCTCTGAATGAAATAATTTTACATCTCTTTATGTCTTGAACATTTCATGCCTGTGACATTCCCCAAAGGGCGGGGGGGTGAAAAACCATCATCCCCTTCCCTTGCTCTTTAATACCAGTTACATTGTATCTGTCTTCTCCACCAAACTAAGTCCCTCAAGGTCTGTCCGTCAACTCAGTACAATCCAAACCCTAGCATGGCACCCAACACAAAGGCCCTCATAGTATGCTTAATGAGAAATGACTGAATCAAATAATATGCTGATTTTGTGTACTACAGCATAAAATTTGTTATGTTATGGTCTAAGTATTTGACTATTTATATGTGTTTTTTCTAGATGAGTTTGTGTACTTTCTTCCTTCCTCCAATGGGATATGGCTGTTGGCCTATAATGATTCACAAGTGATGGACAATAGCCATGGAGGAAGTTGCTCCTACTGGGGTCTCCCTTAAGTGTAGAAGATTAATTAGATTCATTGATCTAATAACCATTTGAAAGAAATCTAGTATGTGACTGTTAAAATCAATTCTTGCCCTGATTGCTGTGCTCAATGGTTAGAGTATTGGCCCGAGCACCAGAGTGTCACAGGTTTGATTCTTAGTCAAGGGCATGTACCTGGATTGCAGATTTGTTCCCGCCCAGGTTGGGCGCATGTGGGAGGCAACCAATCAATGTCTCTCTCTCACTCTCTTTCTTTCTCCCCTCCCTCCCTTCCACTCTCTCTAAATATCAATGGAAAAAATATCCTCAAGTGAGGACTAACAAAAAAATTAAAAAACACACAAAAAAATCAATTCTATAATTTTTTAATGTTCAGAGGAGAAATTAGTCTCTTAAAAAGTAAAAAGCATTCCTATTAGAAATCAAGTTAGAAATAAAACTTCAGGACAGCATGGCTTCCCCCCCTGAATCTACTTAATAAATGCCTCCTGAGACCTTCCCCATCATTATCTTTGCTTCCATTTTCCTGGGCTCTAATGACAGCCTGAGGTTTATCCCAGCCCCCCACTACCCCCACTAGGGGTGAGAGTCAATGTCCATCATTCCAAATGTAAAGCACAATATTTTTCAGAGAGCAGGGCAGGGGCCAGGGAGAGGTAGGAGTTAGTCCCTTGGCCTGGGATTTTAGGGTAAGGATGTGAGTAATGAGAAAAAAAATCTCAGGAAATTAAGATGAGACAATACTAGAAATAACTAACCCACTTCATAAAACTTGTAAAATGTACAAATTAAGTCTGAATGTGAAGTGTGGTGATGAATGTTAACTAGACATTGTGGTGAGCATTTCACAATATATAGAAATATCAAATCATTATACTGTATGCCTGAAACTAACATAATGTTCTATGTCAATTTAAAAAAATTATACTCAGGCCCTAGCCGGTTTGGCTCAGTGGGTAGAGTGTTGGCCTGTGGACTGAAGGGTCCCAGGTTCGATTCCGGTCGGCACATGCCTGGGTTGCGGGCTCAATCCCCAGTGTGGGGCGCGCAGGAAGCAGCTGATTAATGATTCTATCTCATCACTGATGTTTCTATCTCTCTCCCTTCCTCTCTGAAATCAATAAAAATATTTTTTAAAAAAATAAAAAATTATACTCAGGAAAAAGAATACAGTACCTAGTCCTTCAAAAAGCAGGCTTAATAGGAAAACAGATATAATCAAATAGATATCAACACATGCATACAAAGTGACATAAAATAGAGATAGTCCTTTATACATATCTCTATTTTATGAACATATGAAAAAGCAACTGAAACATAGAGAAAGAAATGATTATTTCTTTAAGATACTTCATTTTGAAATGTTTAATTCACTGTGAGTGAGACCTGATGCCAGCTCAGACCCTGCCCAGTCTTCTGGGCTGCCCTGGCTCTTCACTGTGACCTCAGTAAGTTCTTCCCATTAACCCAGTTTTGATGTACTGGTAGATATATGATCGCACCTCAAACCAACTAATCCTCCTTCAGACCAAACCCCAATCCTTAGCCAGGCCAAAATGAATGCAATTTAGCCTCACTCCTTTGGCCAATCCTTTGGTACAAGCCCTACCAGCACCCAGCACCCCCACGCCTGTATATTAAACCAAGGTCCCATGGCCCTGTCCTCCCCTGCAACTGTTAGCTTCCTGGAAATGCAGGCGAGTGTATTTGTTAAACAAATACTGTGGAACACCTGCAATGCAATGAGCTTGGGAAGGGGGTTGAAGGTGACTAAAACAAACCTATCCTGAAGAGCTTTACATTTTTTGAAATAGACACTCAAAAACAATTAATTTCAGTAGATCATTAAAAGTGCACAACGTTTACAACACACAAGGACAGAGAGGAGAACCTAACAAATGAGAAGGGATGGGGAGGCAGGAAGACCTTCATCAATGAAGCGACCATGAGTTCGCTTTCCCAGGAAGTGCTAGTTTACACTGTTGTCTTGACATTGCTTTTTAATAGTGTCTTGTTTCACTCTTAAAACATGTCCTAGCTCAGATGAAAAGTGATATTCAGAAGGTGATTATATCTTACTAGAGGCCTGGTGCACGAAATCATGCATGGGTGAGGCGATCAGGCTGTGCTGGCTAGTGGGAAGGGATGTGGGCAGTTGGCCGGCCAGCTGGGCCCCCTGGTTGAACTCCCAGTCAAACTCCCAGTTGAAAGGACAATTTGCATATTAGCCTTTTATTACATAAGATAGCTAATGCTATAAAGAAAAATGGGATGACATCAAGTGAAGCCAGAGAAAGGTATTCCAAACAGAGAGGTAAGAAAGCAGGAAATGAGTAATTATCAGAAAATCAACATGACCAGGTCGTGGCCTCCAGAGACTAACAGAGGTGAAGCCAGCAGGTAAGGAGGAACTACATAACTTAGGTGGACCCAATCCATCCAGTACGGGGAGCCATTGAAGGGCTTCAAGTGTATGGATGATGAAGTGAGATGTGACCCTAACTGCACTCTGAAAAATCAGTCTGTTGGACACACAAAAGAGGAGTGAGGCGGTGACTGAAACCACATGATGCGGAACAACCACTGAAACAGAGTGGTTTGGGAATCATAACAACCCGGTTTAAGTTACGCTCTGACTCAAGCCCTGACATGGCCACTTACTGCTCTGTTCCCAGCACAGACTCTACGGTCAGGCTACCTGGGTCTGAAACCTGGTTCAAACACTTCCCAATGCTCAACCTCTAGGAAACTACTTAACCTCACTGTGCCTCAGTTTCACCTCCTATAATACAGAATAGTACTCCTGCCCAGGCTGCTGTGGCTCAGTTGGTTGGGCATTATCCCAGGCACCGAAGTTGCAGACTTGATCCTCAGTAGGGGGTGTGCAGGAGACAGGTGATCCAGTTTGTCTCTCATTGATGTTTCTCTCTCCCTCTCCCTTCCTCTCTCTCTAAAAAAAAAAAAATCATAAAAATTATGATTTTTAAAAATTATAAAAAATTTTTAAAAAGAAAATAGTGCTCCTACTTCATGGTGTTTTAATTAAAGTGAAATATGTTAATTAAGATAATTTCCTTAGAACGGTGCCTGCTCACATATATTTTGCTCAAAATTTATTCAGAATAACGTAAGTTATTTGTTGAAAAAAATGTTATAACTATTGTAAGTTAAAAGTCTGATGATATTATTTATACAGGATTTAAAACATACCTTATTAGCAAAAAAAAAAAAAAAAAAGAAATATTAGTGACCGCTCCAATGCCCAAGAGGAGGTCTGCCCTGTCTATGACAGAGGATGGGGTAGCAAAGTTCCTGGTTGTAGATGTCAGAAGTTTGTTCCATTTATTAGCATGATCTCCTCAAAGGAAAGTCTTGAAAAATTATGAGAAGAGGTGCCTGTTAGCAGCAGCAACGACAGGAGACAACAGAATGCACCCACTACACATGTATCGTGACTAGCACATTGTAACACTTCCCAATTTGTTTTAAACTTTGCAAATTTTTAAATAGCTGGTGTGGTCTCCAGGTTATTTCCTATATGTTGGTGCATTAAATTACAAAATATACATCTTTGTACTTAAAGTGGTTGCTGAAGAAATTATAAATGAAATGTACATGGTCATGGACGTGTACACTGCTGGGGCCCCACACCACACCCAGGGCCAGCTCCATCAGTTGCAGCGGGGCTGGACAGCTCTGGTACCTGCTGGAGGCCCACCCATCCTCATGGCCCCGACACCTTACTCTAAAGGTCAGCCCATCGGTGCAGTGGGTACCCATCTCCCAGAGTAAGCTTCCGTCAGTGAGAGATGGGTGTCAATGGGTGGGGGACAATTCTGAGGGACAATGGTTTCCCAAGGCTCCCCAGCGAGACTGAGCCCTGTCGCCTAGAGAAATAACCACCCGGGTCACCCTCCACACCACTTCATTCCAGGATTTTGGGATCACCTTCCAAATATGCCAGAAGCATCGATCCGATGCTCAAACCTCAGAGGGAAGATAGGGGAGGGTGGGGGTAAGACGGAGAGATCAACCAAAGGACTTGTATGCATGCATATAAGCATAACCAATGGACACAGACAACAAGGGGTGAGGGTGAGGGTGAGGGCAAGGGGGGTGAGGGGGCAACAGGGGGATAAGAAAAAAAATGCTATCAGTGCCTACAGCAAAACCTAAGGATTTGCTTTGGGGAAGCCTAAACTGTGGTAATAAATTCAAACCATTCCTGATAAATTGAGTGGACAATCCCATCAGATGGTCTACGCTTCAATAATTCTAATGTTTTAATTTCATGACTTCCTTCTGTCATCGCCAGAATCGTGCTGCTAATATGAAGATAATTATATGTAGATCTTAACAGTTCAGTCACTATGCCTGACTTTTCATCATAGTAAGAGAAGAACCTTTTGTAACACCTCTTCCAATGTTCTGTTGTAGAAAGGGGGGTAATAATGACACAAATAATTTTCAGATTTCAAAGGAAATGTATCTCAACAAAAACTTATTTAATGTTGGAAATATGGCCTCCTCGAATTTGCAAGGCCCTTACTCCCAATCAATACAGCTCACACAATATTTTGCTCAATATTTATGCAGCAAAATAGATATATCTTGAAAAGTGTTGTTCACTTTCTTTCCCTGTCAGACTGATGGTTGACACTCGAGTGAATTGTTTATAAAATGGATGCTGTTTCTTCCTTCCAGCTGACAGGCCTCTGTAGTTTGCTGTTTATTAGTTTTGTTTGCTGTGATTTAAAATGCAGAATCTATTTTCCCCCAGTGTTGTTCATTTTTTTTTCTTAGTGAACTAGAAGATACACAGAATGTTCCTATTTACAAGTAACTACTGAGATGTCCTTCAAACACACTGTGAATGTCCATTAAGCTGTCCCCTCCATGCCTCAAATCTTAAAAATGTAAAAGAATCTAATGTGCAAGTTGAGAATTTCTTTTTTAGCTCTTTGTATTAGAGTTTAAAACATAGGAATTTATTTCCAGGGACAGAAAAGTCATGTCATTGAAATCTCTTTAAAGTGAAATGAGAGCAAGACTAATGGTATATTCAAAGCTATTATTTTTAAAAAGAAGCACATTTTTATCATTCATCTTCTCATCATTCTATCTATCCATTCATCAAGCCTGTATTAAATGCCTAATATACCAGGCATGAGCGAGGTGCCAGGAATAGCAGAAATGAATATCTCAGTCCTTGACTGAATGAGCCCAAACTAGTTGAGTAAACAAACAGGTAAGACATGATTGATTTTAAGGTGACAGGTGCTATAATACAGATATTTTCTAGCAGCTGAGGGGATGTGGGATCTTGGAAAAGAATCTAATTCTCTCATTGGGGAGGTTTCACTTGAGTCTAGGAGGATAGCTTAGGCAGACAAGAGAGAGGGTGGCATTTCGGCACATGCAGACTGCAATCACAAACATACAATTTTTGTTTTTGTTCTGTGTTGTCCTGCTCAGATTTTGCTGGAGAACCCAAATGCTTTGTCCTTCAGAGTAGAGAAAAGAGTAGAAAAGAAGCCATGCTGGCAAAGAAGACAAAGGTCTGTGCCTGGAAGGAGCTGGGATTGCACACCTTAGGGAGTTGGAGTCTTTCGGGAAAGCTTGTGTCTCAGGACCTGTGTTGTGTTGGAAAGAATGAGGTGAGGTCCCTGTGGGGCTGAAGGCTGGGAAGCAGCATCGGAGTAGCTGTGAGCAGAGCCTAACTGCCATCATGGAGAGGGACCTGCGGGCCGGTCCGTCCGAAGCCCTCCACGGAATGCCTGGCTCGTAGCGGCTCTCCGGGAGGGCCTCCAGGATAAACAAATCAACACAACGAAGCACAATGAGGAAAAAGGAGGTAATGAAGACTTGCAAAGCGGAGGTCAGGACGGCATGAAACAAGAAGACGTTTAAGAAATAGTTCTGATATAAAATATGATTTGAGGATAAATTAAATTTGAAGAAAGCAAGTTAAGATAGTTTTGAAATTTTAAAAAATGTTAAAAGAATGAAGAGGATTGGGAGATTGAGAAGGCAATTCATGAAGCAGGTCAGTTGCTACTGCTATGAACGGGCAAGTAGCAGAGTGAGGGGTTGATGACTGTAGTGCGTGTTGTGGGGAGTGTTTGGCATAAAGAAAGCTATACAGTAACGAAGCCCGGTGTGTCACACAGTGAGTTCTAGATGCCTCCGGAGCATTCAGGCAGACTGTCTAGCGGAATAACTGGGGGCCGGGGAGAGATGGTATGTAGAGATAGACATATGGGTAGAAACTAGTGCGGACAGGATGCTCAGATGTAGTCATTACTAATGTTTTGCAGTGTTTGTAGCTAAATGATTTTTTGTGGATTTCCCTCCAAAGAAAGGGTACAGAGAACGAGATAATCAAAGCACATGAAAAGATAGAGACAATAAAAAGTTAGTAAAAGACAAAGAATTCATAAAAGAATCAAAATTGGGAGTTCAAAAAAGTTCTATAGAAAATGTTGCCAGGCCCTGACCAGTTTGGCTCAGTGGATAGAGTGTTGGCCTGTGGACTGAAGGGTCCTAGGGCATGTACCTTGGTTGTGGGCACATCCCCAGTAGGGGGTGTGCAGGAGGCAGCTGATCGATGTTTCTCTCTCATTGATGTTTCTAACTATCCCTCTCCCTTCCTCTCTGTAAAAAATCAATAAAATATATTTTTTTAAAAAAAGGACAAAAATGTTGCCAGAATGTTGACAAATGTCTAAGAGAAAAAGATAAGAAAAATGTAAGGTTTCCAGTTTATAAATTCATGTAATATTCTATTTGTAGCAATGGATAAATTATGTAAAAATATTCATGCTTTCCATATGAAAACTGAAACTCCGTAAGTCAACGTTAACCAAAGTGATTCCACAGCCACCAGCGCGGCCCTGGTCTCAGCGGAGTGAGAGCTCCAGGAAGCTGAGAAAATAACCTAGCAGATCTTGAATGGAGAAAACAAAAGCAAAGGAGCAACAGGCAATTGCTGGCACGTCCCTTTCTTAATAATCAGAACACGTTTAGTTTGCATTTCTGGTCTTTCTATTTAATGTAAAAATCTCAGAGTTGTCCCAATCACCTAATGACAAGTCCAGCAAGGCTTTCTAGGCCCTAAGCCAATAACCCTCCAGCATCCCGTTAAGTAGAAGTAATTTTTGTCAGAATAAGGAACCAGAGATATGATGACGAACAGCCCTCTGCTCAGGATATATACGTATATTATATACATGATAAGAGGTCATTATAATAATATTAATTAATATTATATACTATATACTTAAAAATATATAATACATTTAGAATATATTTATATATTAGGATATATTTATATATATGTATACTAAAGCAGAATTATGTGAGTTGAAAGCTACTTTTATATTTCAGATATATATCATGTTCGGCAGTGTTTCCTTTAAACAAACTACATAAATAAGAAATATATTTATTTACTAATAGAAAAGAAACATAAAACCTCAGAATATCTGATTGAAATAATTTCTGTTAATAAAATGTTTTATTAGTCATTATAAAATGGGAAATATTTCCTCAAAGAAAAACCTTATCCTCATCTTAACATAAAAATGCTACATACATGTTATATGCAACAACTAGTTTTATTTTATGTTTATAGAAAAAGAAGCTTTTCCCATTATTTGTTTCTATTCTCACTGCAAATACACCCTAGGCTTCAATCAATATTTTTTTTCATATATATTTTTTTTACTTGAGAGAGAAAGAAAGGAAGAGGGAGAAGGAGAGGGAAAGGGCGAGGGGAGGAGAAGTGAGCGGGGGAGGGGAGGGGAGGGAGAAGGAGAGGGCGGGGAGAAGGAGAAAAAAGGAGAGAGAGAGAGAGATGTGAGAGAGAAACATTGGTCGTCTGCCTTCCACATGCAATCCCATTGTGGTCTGAGCCCACAACCTGATCATGTGCCCTGACCAGGAATCAAACTGGCAACCTTTTGATGCATGTACAACACCTAACCAACTGAGCCACACTGGCCAGGGCCAACTGACATATGGTAAGGATAATGATCATACCAACAATATAAAACAACCCTTGACTTTGGTCACTGTCAGCATCCGGTTATTACTGTTATGTAAGAAAAATAATAATAACTGTTCATAAAGTCCTTAGCATGGGATTTGCTCTATGCTTAATGTCAAGTCTATGTTATCTCAATTAATAGTTTCCACTGATGTACCCTTGAGGCAACTGTGGTTAAGTATTGGTTAAAGGGAGGACAGCTACTAAATGGTAGAGCTGGTTTTAGAATGAAGCCTTTTTAAGTTTGTGTTCTTAATCACTGGCATTGACTTGCAAAGAGGTAAGTTCTTGAGTCCTAATGAAATAAATGAAAACAAAACCTTTCCTGCCCACACATCCCTCTCCAACTACAGATCCGTTTTTCAGTTCCTTTCTGAACAAAACTCAGAATTGACGACACTCACTGTCTCGCTCTGCTATGCCCATTCTCCTCTCAACCACACTCCAATCTACTCTTTGCTCTGACCTCTACATTTATACTCTCAGAGGAATAACTGTGACATTTTACCATAAAAATAACAATTTATAGTCATGGCCACATACGACACATAGGTAAACCACAGCCCACATACACCACAGTGCTCACATAAGACTGTAATAGAGCTGAAAAATTCCTACCTCCTAGTGACCTCACATTACTGTTGCTGCAACTGTATGGCTGTTTTCTGCCATCTCAGTCAATGCCATCAGCCAGGAATGCCTGGGGCACTCACCTGGGCCAGGTGAGCTTCCCACAGACACCTCCCCTTTCTAAACCAATGTGCCAATTTGACTGAATCTTGTGGCTTTTCATGATTGCAAGACACCCTTCGCAATCACCATTAAGAAACTTTGAAGAAAAAAGAGCGTGACCAGGAACGAGAGGTTCCCTATGTAGCCGGAAGCAAACGTACACATGCGTGCACGGACACACCTGCCTGCAAATTTTTGATCTGGGAAGATCTCCTGTCTTTTCAAGATGAGTAATAATCAGAAAAAACCCAGGAGAGGGTCTATGTCCAAAGCTGAGTCCCTGGGAGGAAAGTAACCAGAAATGAAAAGGCCAATGAAGCAAGTTTAGTTACAGAGCAGCTGAGCATTGGGACAGGATTTTTCCAACCACTCAAAAAATAAATTTCTGCCCTAGCTGGTTTGGCTCAATGGATGGAGTGTTGGCCTGTGGACTGAAGGGTCCTGGGTTCGATTCTGGTCAGGGGCACATGCCCAGGTTGCAGGCTCAATCCCCAGTAGAGGGTGTGCAGGAGGCAGCCAATCAAAGATTCTCTTTCATTGTTGTTTCAATTTCTCTCTCCCTCTCCTCTCCTCTCTCTGAAACCAATAAAAATATATTTAAAAATAAATGCATACATACATACATACATTTCTAAGTGCCTTTATTTAAAAAGAGCTCCAAGCAGAAGGGCCACAGCAAAGACCAGTAAAATGGACAACAGCAGCAAAAAAACAACGACGCGTGAAATATGAACCAGACACAGGCTGAAATCCAGCACACACAGGCTGTTTCCCACCCTCACTCCGACCCGGGAGAACAGTTGCCATTAAGTAGCTTTCACTGCCTCCTTGTCCTTGCTGTAGAACACAAAAGAAATGAAATAAACGTTCTCATCTTGTAATCATATCCCATCAGGACTGAGCCAGCAATTTACACAAACCTGTACTTTTCCCAGCTGCAAAACTGCTTGTGAGGACATTGTTACCTGGTCTGGACAGGCCGGGTGCAAGGGCAGCGCTGGGTCATCCCGCCGGGCTCCATCCAGGAGACGGGGAGACAAGGACCCCGGGCAGGGCATGCGGTTCCAACACCCGCCCCTCCCTCGGTGCTCCTGTTGAGTTTTGTAAAAATGGTGGAGGGTGTGCTCTGCCAAGTGAGGATGATACAAAAAGCTGCAGGGAGGGCTCGCAGTGACCGTCCGTCCACCTCCTGGTTTTCTCCGGCTCGTGGCTGGCGACCTCGCTTTGAGAGGACCAGCCCCGAGTTGTTCTTGACACCAAGACAAAACGCAGCCTGTTCCTAGCCTGGCATCGCGGCCGCCCCAGCCTCCTTCCTCCGACAGCCCAACCCTGACCTGCGGTAGCTGGCGGTTAAGTGTCTGGCACACCGTATTTCTAAATTCCGAGGGAAATTGGAAAGGGGATGCAGCAAGTTCCTTGCACTTTTTCTGGGGGAAAAGTGTTAAAACCAAAACGCAAATATGGAAAAGAACTTTTAAAGGGAAAGATGTTAACCTACATGTGGAAAGAAAGAGACTCCTGAGCAAAACACCACTTATAAGCCCCTTGTGGAAATGACCGTCTCTCCACAGCAGCAGCTCTCCCACCTTTCCAAAATTCATGGAAAGGTGACTCTTCGATGGCTGTTAGGTGTGGCAGGGTGGCCTGAGCCAGGCTGGTTCTCTCTTATGCCTCATCACCACCTGGCCCTCTACAGCTCTGACAACAAAAAATAGGAAGCAAGGATTGTAAAATAATCACAGAGTCCAGAAAATTACTGGATATTTTGTAATAGCAAAAAAAGTAAGTCAAAATTAAAGAATTCCACTAGACATAATATAAGCATGTATTGATACCAATAAACACATTAAGTTTTCTTTCTTTTCTTTCTTATTTATGGTAAACAGTGGTATACTAATCATGGCAAATTTTAATAATCATCCTATCTAATAAAAGAGTAATATGCAAATTGACCGTCACTCCAACACACAAGATGGCTGCCCCCATGTGGACACAAGATGGTCACCACAAGATGGCCAGCAGGGGAGGGAAGTTGAGAGGGACCAGGTCTGCAAGGGAGGGCAGTTGTGGGCAATCAGGCCAGCAGGGGAAGGCAGTTGGGAGGGACAAGGTCTGCAAGGGAGGGCAGTTGGGGGTGACCAGGCTGGCAGAGGAGGGAAGTTGGGGGCGATCAAGCCTGCAGGGTAGGGCAGTTAGGGAGGACCAGGCCAGCAGAGGAGGGAAGTTGGGGGCAAACAAGCTGGCAGGGGAGCAGTTAGGCATCAATCAGGCTGGTAAGGGAGTGGTTAGGGGGTGATCAGGCTGGCAGGCAGAAGCGGTTAGGGGCAATCAGAAAGGCAGGCAGGCGAGCAGTTGAAAGCCAGCAGTCCTGGATTGTGAGAGGGATGTTCCACTGCCCGTTTAGACCTGATTCAAGTAGGATCAGGCCTAAACGGGTAGTCAGACATTCCTCGAGGGGTCCCAGATTGGAGAGGGTGCAGGCTGAGCTGAGGGACACACACCCCCGTGCACGAATTTCATGCACTGGGCCTCTAGTAATAAATAAAGAAACATTTCCAAACTACAATACAGGTAGTGATATCTTCAGAAAGCTTAAACTTAAAGAATAGAGTAGCTGTGATAGGTATTTGTCCAATGAAATATACTGCAATCAGAGATAGATTATCCAGATTTTACTCTGAATTTATGCCCGACTTTCACACTGGACCACTTTGGAATGCCTGTGTAATTTAGATAGAAAAAAATATACAGATTGGAAATAACAGTTGATAGAAGGTATTTATGTATGCATGTTTTCAATGCATTCTTATACTGTATACTATATATTTCTGATAGTTATATAAACCTAAAAACCCTTAATCCTTTCTACAACAGATAGGTGATTTATAGCCCCCTGGGGGAGTTGCATATTACACTGATTGCCCAGGCCTCACCCCAACAACTATGCATTGAGTTGTGGTTTTGAAAAGTAGGATAAGAATCTGCTAGTTAATGTTCCTTCTAAGGGGGAAATCTGATAAGGACAGACAAGGAATGTTCATGTCCTTGCTGTGAGCACAAACAGGCACAAAGCGGTGGCCTGCGGGATCCCTCAAGTCACTTAAGGGTGCCTTCGCTTCTGGATCTTCTGCTCCGAACGCGCACAGCAGTGGGGACCCAGGAAGCGATGAAGAATGGCAGATTTCATGATGTAAGATAGAATGTCCCCAAAGTGAAATTCTGAAACATTTTAGTACAAGCATGTCAAACTCAAAGGCTAACACGGTCCAAATAAACAAGGTTTATGTGGCCACAAAAAAACAAAAGCTTCAATTTTCATAGAAATGTAAGTTTATTTCAATAGAAACATGCTGAATACAAAGGGTTGAAGTAAATAAGTAATCACTAACATAAAATAATAGAACATTTTAATAAAAATTAATATTTTATTAAATTTTACCAGACACTGAATTAATAAGAATAATGCAAATAAACCTATTTTTCCTGTTCTCCGAACGCGAAATATTTCCTGTTGTGCACACCAAACAAGTCAGTACAAGACTAATGACATGGCAATTGGCTGCTAAAATATTCCCTGCCAGTATTAGTGGAGAGAAATGGTGCACCTGCCCATAAGGTGCATCAGGGAAATGAATGCAACATGATTATAGTAATCAGTCATTAGAGAACATTGTAATTCATTATTAATAACTAGAGGCCCAGTGCACAAATTCGTGCATGGGTGGGGATCTGGCCAGCCCAGACCCAATTAGGGTGGATTGGGGCTGGGCCTGTTGGGAGGAGGAGATGGCAGCCTGCCCCAATCAGGCCTATCAGGGCCGGTTGGCTAGGGGGAGGGGCCGCCACGATTGGGGTTGGGGGGCCAATTAGGGGTGGGGCCCGCCATGGGGAGGAGCTGTGGGTGGTGGGCCAGAAGGCTCCACCCCTGAATGGGGGAGGGGCCATGGGTGGTTGGCCGGCCAGCCCTACCCCTGATTGACCTGCTTGCTGGCCTCAATGGGAGTCATAGCCCGCTGGCCATGAGTTTGACATGCTTGTTTTAGAACATGCTTGTTTTAGAACATGGAAATTTGAGGCATCAGATTTTGTTAGAAAAAAACAAAATAAAAACAAAAACTGATTGGGAATTGAAGGTGTGAAAGGCTTCATTGGGCCAACCGAATTCAGAGGAGAAACCCCTGACTGCATTTTGGGACAGGATGGGTCACAGGAGGACACGCCAACTGGACCCCCACGTTGACAATATTTTATGGCAGCCAACACCTGTCTGGCTCCCTGTGCCAGGCTCTGAGCTAATCCCTCTACAGGCACTGACTTCTCACAGTCCTGGGGGGGGGGGGGGGGGCACCACACTCTTGTCCTTTGACAGAGGACAACAGAGAAGCCTAGGAAGGGCAGTGAAGCCGGAGCCAGCGCTCTCCTCCAGGTGTCTCCCCAGTGCCCATGCTGTAGCGGTTGCAAAGGCTTAGAGAAACCATTCATCCGAACCCAGGGAGCAGAGGAGGGGCTGTGGGGGGATGCTTCCCCATAGGCACCTCGCACCCCTCAGGAGCTGCGGCCTGGGCAGGGATCCCCGTCATGCTCCTGTGGAAGGGCCCCTCTCATGCTCCTATGGATGGGCCCCTCTCATGCTCCTGTGGATGGACCCCTCTCATGCTCCTGTGGATGGGCCCCTCTCATGCTCCTGTGGATGGACCCCTCTCATGCTCCTGTGGATGGGCCCCTCTCATGCTCCTGTGGATGGGCCCCTCTCATGCTCCTGTGGATGGGCCCCTCTCATTGTCCTGTGGATGGGCCCCTCTCATGCTCCTGTGGATGGGGCGGGGGGAGTGTCTGTGGATGGGCCCCTCTCATGCTCCTGTGGATGGGCCCCTCTCATGCTCCTGTGGATGGGCCCCTCTCATGCTCCTGCGGATGGGCCCCTCTCATGCTCCTGTGGATGGGCCCCTCTCATGCTCCTGCGGATAGGCCCCTCTCATGCTCCTGTGGATGGGGCGGGGGGAGTGTCTGTGGATGGGCCCCTCTCATGCTCCTGTGGATGGGCCCCTCTCATGCTCCTGCGGATGGGCCCCTCTCATGCTCCTGCGGATGGGCCCCTCTCATGCTCCTGCGGATGGGCCCCTCTCATGCTCCTGTGGATGGGGCGGGGGGAGTGTCTGTGGAGAGCCGACGGGCGTGGACAGTGCAGTCACCGCCGAGTGCAGTGCTTCCCACCTGCCAGCTCTCACTTCCATGCGGGCAGGCAGGTCCTGCTCGGCCTCCGTGCCCTCCGAACCACAGATGCGCACATCGAGGAGTGCGTGAGGTTTCCAAGTGCCCCCTAAGAGATTGGAGATGAGAAAACAGCCCGCCACCCCAACACGCATGCAGTCGAACACAAATGTACACTCACGCGCACACACACGCCTCCACGTCGGGAGGGAAGGCATGCACACCCCTCCGACAGCCTGTCTCCCACTGCCACGCTCCCCCCCCCCCCCCTCAACCCCGCAGCTGCCAGACCTCCCTGCCTCGGTGGGTGAGGGACGGGTCCCAGCCCGCTCCGCCCACCCCGTTGTAAGGCATGTCCCCGGGCCCCGTTGTAAGGCATGTCCCCGGGCCCCGTTGTAAGGCATGTCCCCGGGCCCCTTGTAAGGCATGTCCCCGGGCCCCTTGTAAGGCATGTCCCCGGGCCCCTTGTAAGGCATGTCCCCGGGCCCCTTGTAAGGCATGTCCCCGGGCCCCATTGTAAGGCATGTCTCGGATGTCTTCACCTCTTGGCTGTGGGCGGGGAGTAAGCAGAGCCAGTCTTCTTACCCAGGATCACAAGAGTTCTGTTAACACTGATGGCTCCCCCAAAAAGAAAAGGAACGCTGAACTATCTCCTTCCACAATAAACCACTTCCTCTCTCGCCCTCCTCACAGCCTCCGCCTTCTCCGCTGGGGCTGGGGAGACAACAGTAGATCCCGATCCGGGAGGAGGCGATGCTCCCATCAGGCAGCTGCGCAGCGAATGCCACGTGCGCCGCCGATGAAAGGGAACGTGATGGCAATTTTGTGCTGCTTGTTCCAGGGTAAACACCGGTAAACTGATTATGAGATGCACCTCCACTGAGCGTCTGTGGATGGAGGATGAGGCTCTGATTACTGGTTTTGTCTTTATTTCTATTTGATAAATTACATTTAATTGTAGTGTAATTAGGTAGCACCTCTAGCATTAAAAATATAAAACATGTAATAAGATATAATTTCTGAGAAGAGCATAAATTCTGATGACTGTAAATAAAGAGACCACATGAGAGCTCCGTGAATTCATCAGAACAGGTTGGTTTGGGTGTTTTTTCTTAAAGAGATTGCTTTGCATAATATGGAACTTTATTCAAAGTGTCAATTCCAGAATTCTTCATGAAAAAGCAATTGAAGAAATCTGCTTACATGCAAATGAATTTTATAATAGATACAATCTGCCCACTAAATGAAGCCTTAGACATTTAAAAATATCCATCATATTCTCCTCTAATTGCAGCAACTACTAATTAAATCAAGTGCTTAACTAGTTAATCACAATTAAACAGTAAACGTCAAAGCCGCACCCAGTTGACATTTATTCAGGAAGGGGCTTGGGTCCTCTTTAGTCCCCTGACACATCCCACTGCCTTTCCCTGCATTTCACATCCCAGTCAGCAAGGTCAGATATCTGAAAACCGCATCTGGCAAGTTCCATTGGTCCAAGGATATTTCAATTGGTCTTTTTGATCAAAATACAAGAAAATAACAGTGACTGCTATTCATAACTCACTTCCATATCCTGTAAAATGTCAACAGAGCAGACATGCTGTTGGCAGTAACAGTGGTGACTCCAAATCTTGCTACCAGATCACATGCCGAGGGGCCGAGGGGCCGAGGGGCCACAGGGAGGGGCCTGTTGGTCCTTTCACCCACTGTTCACTGTGCTTTTCCCCCCCTTCTTGTTTAGAAGTGAAGAAGACATTAACTCCATGGCATGGTAACATTCAGAGGCCGATGACAAAACTTGCAGAATGCGTCAGACATTGTACCTCCTTTAGAAAGCTTTGGCATAAAAATCCCAACATTGTTCTTGTTTGGTCGTTCTCTAGGTGTAAATTCCCCTTGCTAGTTCCCTCTAAAAAGCACATGGACTGTATTTCCCCTTCAATGCGATGGCGACCAGAGTCTCTGCTGAAAACAATATTCAAATCATTTGCCACTGCCATCTGGAACACTGGCCTCACTAAAGGTTTTGGATCACGGTCTCAATCTCAGGCTTGTCTTAGATGACTCGAGTCAATGTTGATGGCCCAAGCCACACAGACAAAGTATTATCACCTTGTCTCCAAGACACCATGGCACCTCATCTGACAGCCCCTTCGGGCCTACTCTGGACACTGCCATCCAGGACGGTCCCCCTCAACCGTCGTCTTCCCTGTGCTGGGTTTTTCTCGCTTGCATGTCCTCACCAGCAGGGAAGAGTTAATTCTTCACATTTGACAGAGTTCCAACCTCCAACTTAGTGGGACAAGCTGTAATTTTGGCTAGGCCTTTAACTAACCCTAAATGAGAACATTGTCTTAAAAACATGTTAGCTGGTGAATTTTACCTCATCATAGATTAACTACAATTTGTTTCGGCCACACCTTTCCAACCCTTACACATTCCACTGCAGAGACCACCTCTCACCAGGGTCACCCCCGACACGCGTGTATCTAAGTCCAGAAGAAACTCATTAGTATCCCTTTACTTGATGTCACACAGGTATTTGGTAGTTTATTACTCATTCTTTATATACTCACCATTTTATAGACAAACCTCAATTCCGTGACCACCTTCTCTCCCGATTTTCTCCTGACTTAGGCAACTCCTCTCATGCTTCTTTCTCATGTTCTTCCTCAATTTGACTAAGAATATTTTATCTGAACAAGGCTCCAAACGAAACCTCAATTTCTTTTCACTCTATTTTTCTGTCCAGATGATCTCACTCAGTTCATGGGCTTAAATTTTTATCTATGCATTGATCACTCCCAAATGCTTTATCGATGTCCCAATTAATCCTTCTAAGCTCAGATCCACAGAGACAATGAGAGTTCATGACATCCAATATCAAACTCATCACCCCCCATTTTTCCTCCAAACAAACTTCTCCCCCTTTATAGCACTAGCCTTTACCTAACTGTTAAGCCAAAAATCAGAGAGGGGCAGTTTTATGAATATGTGTGTGTGTATGTATAACACAAAATAGATTTCTTAATGTGGGCTGCATTCAGAAAAATGTTTGAAAGCCAAATTTAACAGATAGAGTGCTTAGAAAAGCGTCTGTTACATAGTAACTATTCTAAGATCTTAGCAAGTATTATAACTATTGTCTTTAACTCAACATTCTCCTTCAGGCCCTCCACAGAATCAATCCATCACCAAATCCTCTCCTTTGTATTCCTAAATGTATCTTAATCTCATCTACTTCCTCCAGCCTGCTGCTGACTGATGCTAAGCCAGGTGTCGCTCGCCCAGACCCTGCAGCAGCCTCCTACCTGCCCTGACAGGTGCTCTGCCCTCCGCAGACTTTCCCACTTGCCTGAGATTGACCTCCTCAGGAACCAATAGGACGAAGTCAGTACCATTCCCTCCCCCAACACCATCCTCAACAAAACTCATGATTCCATGGATCCCAGCTTCAGGGCCCTTGTCTCAGGGACACCGCTCACCAAACTCCTTTCGGATTCTGGGCCTCCCCACCTGTTCCTCTGCCCAGAACCAATTCGCTCACTGCCTCCTGTCTCCTGCTTTTTGCCTGACTACCTGCTACTTGTAGTCTAAATGTATAGCTTAAAGTTTATATTGTCCAGGAAGCTTTACCTGAGACCTTTCAATCAGGAATTTCCAAACCATAAATCATGGCCCACAGCATGTTATGAAATCAGTATAGTGTGTCTCTAACCAGTATTTTTTTTTAAGTTATAGAATGTTACACCAGGTATGAATTGAGATGAGATGGGAAATATAATGCATTACATGCAGCTAAAGCCAAGTACTTTTTTTTTATAAATGTGTATGTATGTGTGTGTGGGCGGGAGTTGTGATAAAAGAAAGTATATTTTTCTTACTGGGTCACATTCAAAATTAAGTTTACAAACCACTGCTCTAAGTGACCACCATTTATGTGTTTTCCTAACACCAGTCTTTTTAGTAAAATGAACACACTCAGGCTGTTATCTATATATCTGCACCGAAGCATTTGTCTTATATAACATGTAAGAAATAAAGCAAGCTAAGACAGCCTCCATTCAACAATGTGTCAAAACAACCCCCACAAGAGAATAGCTCATTTTCTAAAGGCGAGCCTGCGTCACTGAGGGATCCTTTTTTCAGCACCAATTAGGAAGCCATAAGAGGAGCGGAATGATGGGTATTTTGCTACAGGTGTTGCTACCTCTGCGAAGTTCAGGTTCAGCAACTACTGGCAACAAACGGGGCTAGGCATGCTACCTGCCCGAGATGCAGCACCCTCTCTGATGGCTACCAAGTTATCTAAGTCCTTGAAGTTCCTTTCTCTTCCTTATCTGTCAGTTGGAGGTGACACTCTCTGCCAGACTGGGTTATAAATGTTAGTGGGTAACAGGCACTTAGAATGGTGTCTATCAAGAGGAGGGCATTTAATAAACATGATGGCCTTCCTGCCCTCCATTTCTTTCCTTATCCTGGCTTGGTCTCCTAAAGGCTTCTTTAACATACAATAGATGATCCTATTTCATACTTTATATTCTATGTAAGCACAATGTCATCAAACTAAGTTCAAGTACAATATAAGTCAAACCAATGGCATCATAAAGTTTCTCTTCATTTTCTTCCACCTTCTTTATATTTTCTTCTATTCTATTCATAGCTGAGCAGGCCACTTGTTGGGACCAGTCTCTCCCAGTAATTCCAGGATTCACACTCAAAGATTCCAAGTCAAGTTCAGAAATCTGGAATATTTTCCCTATTAATGGGACTGTTTACTACTCAATAGGGGAGCGCTGTCAGGGTCCAGCAGATTATGTCCAAAGGTGAGAGGAAATAAAGTATGTCTCCAAAAGAACGTCCTATTATGGCTCTATCAGAATGTGCTTTATGAAGTAACTGAAGTAAATATCATGATGTGGTTGACCTAACAAAAATTTACTATTTTACTCCACCTCAAAGGACTATAAATTCTACCCCCAACATTTCTTAGAATGTCCATGAAATTCTATACAGATAATTTAACAAAGAAATGAAATGGGAAGGCGGTAGTAATTTGGGGCTTAACAACTCAGAGAAAGTTGTAAGACTAGAAGCATTTCCAATACTAAACAACGTCTCATTACTTGAACATAGATAACTGTCCTTAGCAATTTCAGGGAGGTGGGGCTTACAGCTTGATCCTCTCCTGTATCTCTGGTTCCAGTGATCTCACGTGTTCCTCAACATGGAAGACATCTAGAAGAAATGAACAAACATGAATTAACCACAACGAGTTCCCAAATATCTCCAGAAACTCGTATTAAAGCATCTCTACTAACTCTTTAAATGTTTTTCCTGCTTTTCAAATAAACCTTTTGTATCCAGACAGGCCTCTGTTTCCGGGTGTCAAAAAGAAAAAGGAGATTGAACATAACAGCTTAAAGAGACATGACTTTGAAAGCAGCATTGCCTTTGAGCAATCTAGTTCTCAAATGTAACAACCTTGATTTCTTCAATGTGTTTATTTCATAACATGTTGAAACATTTCTAAAACCTGCTAACAATATTTATTGTAGTATATTCTTTATTTTAGAAAATGTTAGGCATTTTTCACTTGAACAGGCCACATATTGTTAAAGCTGCTGTATTTCTCTTTATGTTAGATGTATTCATAAATAGCTTAATGCTTTATAATTTAAAATAATTTCATTTTATTTTTATTTTTGTTGTATGTTGTCACCAACATTTCATGTGGGTTCTGTAACCGTCACTTTATACAGGAAAAAGATATTCTTTGGTCTCGGTTTTCTTAAGTTGATAATAACTAAGCAGATGTCTGCTATGTGAACTGAATACAGAATTCAGGTATATAAACAAAGTTTGGTTTGAATTACAAAACAAATATAGTATTTTTAGTTGACTTGTTAAATCATTAACATTATCACTGTATACCTCAACCAGATTCATCTACCCAATATACTTTATTTTAATTGCATTCTCCTAAGTTCCAATAATCACACTAGAAATCAGAGAGGCACCAGAATCATCATCCTACATAAAAATTTGACGAAGTTCTCTTTTGTAAAAATGTTGAATTTGAATATATGTCTCCTATGTTTTACCAAAAACTGAAAATTCACTGGAAAATCTCTTAATTTGTCAAAGACTGTATCCAATTATACACAAAAAAAATATTGGTTTTTGCTAAATTTTGAATTACATTTTTCAAAAAAAAATGAGACTAATCAAAAATAAATTTCTTAATTTTTGCCACAACTCATTTAAGGAGTAAAAGTCAGATCTCTGAAATTTATGCTTTAATAAGTATCATACGTTTGGAAACTAATGCTCACACAATCTATTTTTGTTTGCTAGATGTCTAATAGATTATTTTGGTTGTTTTCTCTTAGTTCTGTTGGCCTTAAACCATCTTCGATCAACATAAAAATTTTCACCTCTTTTAAGGGGAGTAGAAAGAGGGAAAAAATAACATCATTGGCATTTATACTAGGCATCATGCTACACACTTTATATTTCTTACCATATTTAATGTTCCACCAATATATATTGTAGAAAATTTAAAAAAACAAGTTATATGTAATAACAGTACATTTCAGTCATTTGCAAAGACAGAGTTTTTAAAACTCTAGATTTCTAAAATATGATTTAAAATTCTAGATTTCTCAACATCAGTTTCATCACTGGTGACATTTTGGTGGTGTGCTAAAATCATAGAATATAAGTCACTTTCATTTATTGTCCTTATTAGCATGGAAATGTGTATATTTTAAATTAATATTTCCTTAATTCTGATCTGCTGTTTCTTTTCAATCATAATGAATTTAGAAAATTAATTAAATTGATGACAAGATAGGAAAACAGGATTAGGCTAAAGGCCCATCTCTAAAACCACATAAGAAAGAAAATGCCATCTGTCATTTTAATTTATTGTCCCTTATCACTTAACTATCAAATGATATAGTTCTGACATTTAGAAGAAAGACGATGGGCATAAGAAATGTCAAGGCTTTTTTCTCTCCAAATACCACTTTACTTTCAGAAAGCATAACAACAGAAATGCAGGTGTTGTGTAATTTGTTTTTCTTTTCACACCATAAGCTTTGCCTGGAAACTTGCAGCAGCCAAACCTGATATCTGTTGCCTAGCAACCATCTGACAATGGTAAGACTTAGGTGACCTGGATATATATCAGACTGTTAACCCTTATACAACTGAATTAATTAAACACTTACAGACTCTTAGGGTTCCTAGGTTAAAAATATATTGAAGTGGAATTTAATTTTAACTGTCAACAATTTAATTAAGTTGATTTTCTTACGGTAGGAATTAAAGAATTGTAATAAACACAGTAAAGAGTTTCAAAATAGCAATAAATTATTTTTTAAAAACATAGAAGAATGGTTTGCATTTTCTTATCTGGTAAGCTTCAAAATAAATACACTGAGTGACTCTTTAATGGAAGCCTCAATTTCTACCTTTATCATCCCATTGATATGCATGCACATTTTTCCAAAATCTAAATGTCACAAAAAAATCTGAAAAATAAATTAATTGACATTAGCTCAGTTTGTCAATGGCAGACATTGCCAGTGCTTAGAACAAAACCATGAAGCTGAATAAAGAGATGCTAACCTGCCAAACGATGGGCAAACACATTAATCTCAAATGTTAATATGGAGCAATAAAATTAATAATTGCATCTGTTAAAAATAGTTACACTTCTAAAAAATACAATTACCAGATATATTATGTAAGCACTCACAAATGAAGATAAAGAGACAAAGAAGAGAGAAACTAAAAGTCTTTGCAAAACAGTGACATTTAAATAAGTACAATTCTTGAGGTTCTTGAGGCTAAAAAAGAATAGAATGCTTTGCTGAACTCCCTGACAATGCTGTATCTTTAAAATGTTAATATCCACTTGTAGGAACCAAGTGTTCAGAGTTCTTCCAAAAATTTAAGTAATTATAAATAGAATAATTTTCATCATGTTAGTCAAACTAAATTTTATATGGGTTGAAAAAGGTAAAAACAAAATGTGTGTGTGCATATCTGTTTGTATAGTAATTAAGAACAAAAATAACTGAGCACTCATATGTTTAATTTTTTAAATTATAAACATTTATCATTAAGGATATCTTCTTATAATAACTGAATAAATTTACTATAAAAATCACTTTACACCCTACCTGGTGTATTCAGTGGTTACAGCATCGGTCTGAGAACCAAAGGGTTGCAAGTCCCCCACCCTTGGTGGGGCGAGTATGGGAGGCAACTGATTGATGTCTTCCCTCACATCAATGTTTCCCTCTCTCTCTCCCCCCCCCCTTTCCACTCTCTCTAAAAATCAATGGAAAAAATATCCTCCGGTGAGGATTAACAACAAAAAAAAATCAATTTATTAAACCCTGAGTAAAAAAGGAGACTCATTTGTAAATGGGCTGTTTGCAATATTGAAAGATGGCCCCTACTAATTTCAGAGAAAAACTTAGATTCTCCAAGGATAAAAGGTAGTACAGTTGATTGTAAATGCTTATTTGAATATATAAAGAATCTGCTTAAAAACAATAAAATCAATTTGTATCATCAGTTAATTTATAATATTGTAAATGTTATTCAATTGATGGTTTCTAACACAATGACATATTTTATTAGAGTTCTTTTAACAAAGTTTAAATTGTAGAACTTTAAAGATAATGGGAGAAAATGCGACCATATTTTCTAAGAGGTTTGCATCAAATGCAAACAGAAAGGATGTAACAAAAAGAAAAATCAGAATTTAGTCGGGATGTTTGTTGTTATTTTTATTATAGAGAGAAAAGAAAATATTCCCAAAGATGCAAAGGAAGAATAGGACAGTAATAATAGTGAGGAAAAGACAGAGTTAACAGAATGGGAGAGTGGTTATTGTTCCTGCCATGCATCCCTAAACATCACACCCTCTGTGCTTGCACAAACCAAAAATCACATAGAGGAGTAGAGCACCCATCCTGTAGGACAAGGAGGGGAGCAATGAACTCTGAATGGACACTGACTTTATTGCAGGAGTTTTAAAATTGAACAGGACCACTGAATTTTCACATCAGATAAGCCCACATGCCCGTGTAGGCTTTGCCACCACAGAGCTGTGTGAACTTGGGCCAGTGATTGAATCTGTTCAAGACAGGATTTTCCTTGTCAATAGCAAAGAGTCAGACCTTGTTAAAATGAAATGAAATGATGCCTGTTGAGCTCTTCGCAGAGTGCCTGGCACATAGTAAGTGCACATAAAGGGGAGAGGGATGGAATGGGGAGCTGCAGGATGGAGCAAATATTTTGCATTGATAAATACATCCGCAGATATTCTGATGCTCTGTCAATAAGAAAAACAAGACACTCTCAGCACTGACTCTGTACTCAAGTTGAGACTATTAACTCATTTATAGTTTCAAAAACCTTCGTGAAGTAAATATAATCACTGTTACCTACTCAGTGAGAAACCTGTGACTAAGATAATTTTTGGACTTGTTAACATCGACTCATCTAGCAATGTTTAGATCGAATCTTGTGCCACATGGTGTTCCAGGCACTCAGTCTGCAGAAGTCAATAACTAAGACTGAGCGAAGGCTGCAGCCCAGCGTGAGTCTTCTGACTGGGCTGCTTTATGCCAAAGACTCGGAGCCTTCCCAATGCTGCTTTCTAATTGGAAAGAGCAAATTGAATGCCCTTTTCCCTGGTGGTGAGCTACACGGAATTCCAATAAGGGAGCCCGGTTTTAATCAGCATAAAGAATCTAAACCACAGATTGAGTGCCTTTAGTGTATAAATCCCCAGGGAAAGTTAATGAAACCAGAATGGTGAGGGTTCTTACATATATATTCAGCCATAATTGGCCAGGAGTAAATGTTGGTTTCATGCAAGCAATCAAGCTAAAATAATTACACTGTTTCAATGCTAGCAAGCATTCAAGTAGAAGGTTAATAGAATAGTACATGCATTCAACGCATGTTCATTGAACACGTTCTAAGTACCAGAGTGTAATTCCTAACTCCTAAGTTAGGAGTGACAGGGGTAAGGATGAGCAGGAAGAGGTACAGATGGATCTGTGTGGGGCGTCAGCAAGCAGACACTGAGGAGGAAGCAGGGTGCTGGGAAGCAGATAAGAATGTAACAATGCGACATCATTGGGACATGGGCATGGGCATTATACTTGAGTACAGGGCATCCAGAACAAGACCAGGTGTGATGGTTAACTTAGTCAAACTCATTGTACTTTTGGGCCCAGATATTGTGTTAAACATTATTCTGGTGTGTCTGTGAGGGTGTTTCTGCATGAGATTAACACATAAATCCAGACTGAGTTAGCAGACTGTCTCCCAGTGTGGTTGGGCCTCATCCAATCCTGGGAGGGCCTGAATGGAACAAAAAGGCAGAGTAGAAAAGTGCCGGGAACCAATTCCAGCATGTAATAATTACAAGAGTTTCATCAAAACGTTGGTGAAGCTTGGTGGACTCAACAATGGCTGAGCCACATATGTAGTTTACCTGTTGGAAACAGCTAAACGGCACTTCCCCCAAACCTGAATAGGATTGTCAGGGCATTTTATTGCCTCCTGTTGGCCAAACACCTGAACAGTTGTAGGCTATTCCCCGAACTGACAATGCTTCTGTAAACCTACCCTTTGAAACCTTACCCTTTGAAGTGTATTATCTCCACCTTGCCTTAGGACAAATTGTGTTAATAAATAGCACGTGGTCCTTAGACAAGGAGTAGTATTTCAGTTCCTTTAGCTGAAGATCCTCTGACCCCCAATGCCTTTCAAAATTATCTTTCGTCCTTGGACTCCTTCTTGAATCAACTCATCAGCCCCTTTCTCCAGATTGCTGAAACCTTTGTAAGGCTGGGACAAGAACCCCGGCAGAAAAGAATTCACTCCCTCTGCCTGCCAGCCTTGCACTGAGACACCTGTCTTCTGCCTTTGGACTCAGACCAAAATTTACACCATCAACTCTGCTGGGACTTCTCATGTGAGCCAGTCCCTTATAATAAACTAGAGGCCCGGTGCATGAAATTTTGTGCACTGGGCAGAGGGGCCAGGGGAGTTCCCTCAGCCTGGCCTGTGCCCTCTCACAATCCGGGACCCCTCAGGGGATGTCTGCCTGCTGGCTTAAGCCCAGGGGGAGCAGGCCTAAGCCGGCAGTTGAACATCCCTCTCACAGTTCGGGACCCCTTGTCCCTTACTGCCCTCCTGCAGTGGAGGCAAGAGAGGCTCCTGCCACCACCCCTTTGCTTGCCAGCCGTGAGCCCAGCTTCTGGTTGAGCAGCGCTCCCCCTGTGGGAGGGCACTGACCACCAGGGGGAAGCTCCTGTGTTGAGTGTCTGCCCCCTGGTGGTCAGTGCATGTCATAGTGACCAGTGATTCTGCTGTTCGGTCGATTTGCATATTAGGGTTTTATTATAAGGGATTACATATATACTCTTCTCAATGACCGTACCAGGTGACAGTGGGATTCACAGACAGGTGTATTTGGCCACCAGACCCTCATGCTTTTCTGGACCCTGCTGCTGTTACCTGTGTCCTATAGTCTCATGGGAAGGGAGTGACTCTGCTTCTCAGGTAGCTCAAAGTCATACTGCTGAGAAACTATCAAGACAGGAAAGACTTAGGAGTGAAAAAAACTGACTTTAAAAAGTGTGACAGACATGTCAGAACTGACGGCTTACTGCATAAAGGAAAACAAAAAAGTGTATGTCAGTGACAGTCGGTGATGTCCAAATGAGGAGCCCAGGAGGAGTTTGGTCATGACAATGGCGGGACACTGCTGTGACTGAAGAGGACATGGAGGACGTGTACTCACATAACCTGGGACACGTAAGATCATCTGGTTTGACAAACCAGAGTCTACAGAAGGAAAGCCCCTCAGAGACACATTGCTGGCTAACTTCTTCCTGAAAGAGTAAAATGTTGTTAATATTATGAAATACTGGACCATTCAACAAAATTTCCATATATTTTTTCAATGATCTGATGGTAGTTTGAATTATGATATCCAAATATGGTTATTTTTAGTTGCATTTAAAGGGTAAATTAATGGAGAACTTGGCCTAAAATAATAAACCTCAGTGCAAGGCCAGGTCTTGTTCACACACAGGCATAAGCAAGGCACACAGCTGCACGTCCAGGGCTCAGGACAAAAGCCGAGCAGGTGTTCCCGGAGCAGCTGAGATCCACTGTGTGGGAGAAGCTTCTAAGGCTCAACATGAGTCTAGTTCTGCTCATTGTCACTGGATTTTAAAGAGATGTCCCATGAAACAAAAGTAGAGGCCAAGACCTCTCCCACAGCTGACATGTACAGAAAAATGGACGGACCTTGGGGCGAGAAGAAGAATGAATCTGTGTCTCCCAGGCGAGTCAGATGCATGAGCCTGGAATCTCTGTTGGGGTGTATTATCTGAAGGCTACCTGGGGAAACACAGGTACTTTAATGTGCCATTATTCCTTCATTTGGGAGAAAATAAAATTGTAACCCTAAATGGCTCGTCTCTTATTCTAGTTAAAAAGGGACAGCTGTTGAGATTTCATTTTAGAGGACTAGACATTCACAGATCAGAGGTGAGGTGAGAAATCTGCTTGGCTCTGAACATACGATGAGCTGCCCCACAATGTTAACAAAGCACCAACCATAGGACCCAGCAGCCTTGCTTCCTTCAGGGACTCATTCACAAATATAAACATCCCACCAGCCCTGCAATCACGACTTCAGGCCCATCCACTTGAAGATAAGGAGTCAGTAATGGTGACACCATGACATTGCATCATAAGCTTCCATTATTCCATTAATTTCCCTTAAATGTGCAGGAGTATAATTTAGTTATTCTTAAATTTCTAATCTGAATTAATATTAAAGACTTTTTAAAATGCAAAAATAAAATGTCGGTTTTGTCAAGATTGCCACAGGTGGGTTTTTTTCTTCAAAGAAACACAAAGAAGAAGATTATTTAAAATAGAGAACATAATTTAAACAGCCATACCTAGAAATATCTAGACCTGCATATATTTTATTAGGGTCCCAGTACATGAATTCGTGCACCTTGAAAGGAACTGTGGCCCGAGGCGATGGTGGGCACAGGGGTGGGTCTCAGCCCATCCTCCGTGCCCCTGCCTGGCCCCTCCAACTGTGGCCCCTGGTCCCCTCTCTGCCGGCAGCATAACTCCTGCCACCGCTTCTCCCACGCGCTGACAGCACCAGCCCCGCTCGCACCCGCTGATGACACGGAGCAATTGGGGCCGGCGCCAGCAGCGGGTACGAACTGCAGCTGCTGCCCAATCACCCCTCAGGAGCAGGGGGAGGTGGAGAACCCCTCAAGACTATCGGGGATGGCAGCCACCGCTCGCACCTGCTGACAGCACCGAGCGATTGGGACTGGCACCAGGCACCAACAGTGGGTGCAATCAGCGGCTCCGGCACCGGCTGTGGGTGCGAGCGGGGCCATCACCGGCAGCAGGTGCAAGAGACAGCTGCCGGTCCCAATCACCCCTCAGGAGCAGGGTGAGGTGGAGAAGCCCTGAGGGGCAATCGGGGCCAACAGCCACCCCTTGCACCTGCTGCCAGCGCCAAGAGATCAGGGCCAGCGCCGGGCGCAAGCATTGGGTACAAGTGGTGGCTCCAGCACCAGCAGCAAGTGTGAGCACCGGGCAGAACAGTGGCACACGAGAGCAAAGAATTTTCAGTAACCACCAGAGGCTCACCTCGGTGACAGCGATTGGTGCCCCGCCTTGGTCTGGCGCCCCCGCTCACCTGCTCCACCATCCTGCCACAGCTGACGCCCACCATGTTCACACTCCGCCGCCTGCTGCCAATGCCAGCCATGTTCTGCACGCACCCCCTGGTGGTCAGCACACATCATAGCAACCAGTTGTTCAGTTGTTCCGCTGTTTGGTCTATTTGCATATTAGGGTTTCATATATATATAGAAGATAGGGTGAGTTGGTATTCATCCTTGCTTTGCCTCATTTTAATGCATTCAATGTTCCTTTCCCCATCATTTCATTCCAATGCCCAGAGTTGCAGTGTTTTTGTAGAAAATCTCTTGACATTGCTACTTTGCCTAAATAACATGCAGAACACACACCCACCAAAAAAAAAAGGATGTCAAAGAACACGACATGGTAAAAGCCAACACAGTTTACTATCCTTTTGATAATTTCACATTTTCAAACTCCATGGAACTTGCTTGCCTCTGACAGTTTGACCTGGTGAACTACAGCATACTCTTGTTTCTCAGTGGTAGAAAATTTCAAACGTACACAAGTGTGAGAAACAGTATAATGAGCACATGTTTTATATCCTACTTAAGAATTATCAACATTTACCAATCTCAGCATGTCTCACATTCTTTGATACATTATAGTTTAGGTTTAAACTAGATCCCATAAACCCAAGGGTTTAAGATATTTCCCTTTCATTAAATACTTGGGTTTATGGGATCCAGTTTAAACAAAATGTTACATATACAAAACTTTTTTATGTATAAATATTTATGTTATATACATGAATTGTATATATAGAAATAGCTCTATGCATTATAACTACATATAATGTAATATATATATACTTATATATCACTATATATAATTATAGGTTAATATATACCTATATACCCCTATATATAACTATATATACTGTATATATGTATATATGTATACATATATAACTCTATGTATAAATATATAACCTCAACCCTCATGAATTATATATACATAGCTCTATGTGTATATGTAACTATCTATAATGTTAATATATACTTCTGTATTACTATATGTATATACTCCTACATATAATTATATATGTGTGTAAAAGTGTGTATATAACTTTATGCGTAAATATATAACCTCTTCTTCCTTAAAGATGAAATACTTAGTAGATGCCAACTTTAACAGGACAACAGATTATAAAAGTTCTAGTTCTGAGTCCAACACAACACACCACATGAACCCATTCACATCACTTACATTTTTACATTTTCTGCCATCATTTTCCTATTTTCCAAGGTTAAAAGATTAAAAATCACTTCCAGATCTAAGATCTTGTGATTTAAAGAGAATACATTTTAGTTGTATGCATACCTAAATTATCATTATCATTTGAGATCTTGTTCTAATTGCAATGCCTCTGTCACAAAATTTTAATTTTCCTTTTATTAAAAAATACAAAGTTAAATTGTTCAAATGTGCATAATATATGTTAAACTAACAGCAAAACTGGTAACCAGAAAGTATGTTGTATGCCCACAATATATAAAATCTATTTTTATTAGTTCCCAATGTCATAAGAAGAATTCTTGAAGAATGGGGTATAAACTTCTTCAAACTCTTCCATTAGTAATATGAGACTGCAAAAAAAAAAATGTATAAGAGAAGAAAACTGAAATTCACGACATGAAGCAAAACACTGGGTGAGTGTCCCCAAGTCCAAGGACACAGCACTCTCAGACCCAGACTAGCAGAAAAGACTTTAACGTGAAGACCCCCAAACAGCTCAGAACTGGATAGGAATTGGTGTTATTTCTGTGTGGCAGTAAACACAGATTGAGTGGCTCAGAACAACATGAATTTTTACCTTACAGTCCTGTAGGTTGGAAGACTGACCCAGATCTCAGGGCTGAAATCGAGGGGTCAGAGGGCTGCCTTCCTTTCTGCAGGCCCCAGGGCAGCAGCTACTTCCTGCTGCATCTAGTGTGGGCAAAATTCAGTCCCAGCGGTTGTAGGACTAAAGACTTGGGTCCTTATGGTGCTCAACATCCTGGGCCACTCCTAGCTCCAGTCATCTCTGAACCAACAATGAGACGTCAATTCCTCCTCACATGGCCATCTCTCTCTTACACAGCCAGGAAGGGTCTCTGACAGCACTGACAAATAGCTCATGATAAAGTTGGAAATTCTCCCGATCTCAAGGTCCACAGCCTTAATTACATCTGCCATGTAGGTAACACATTTCCAGGTAGGGAGGATTAGGGCATGGACATCTTTGGGGAGCCATTCATTGTTCCATGTACCAAAGAATTGCATCTTCAAAATCAGCAGTAATTGACCCATTCCCCAATTTCCAAAGTCAGAAAGGGCACGTCCATTGCATACAAAATAAAATAACCTCCCACAATACTGGGCCTCCAGAGATTAGAAAGAACAAAGTGAGGAAATTGTGATTTCATGAAGAGATTGCGATTACTCATCTGTCTTTTATTTGTTCATTTATTCATCATCTAATAAATGTTTATTATGGCAGCACTATCCCAGGTGATAAGGAAGCAGCTCTCAATAAAGCACACATCACACCAACCGCCGTGGAACTCAGTCCAGAGGCTGGTACAGGTATGAGGTAAACACCTGTGCGGGGAGCATGTATCCTGGGGTTTCCAGAGCTTGTTGCAGAAGGAACTGACAACATTGGCATAGATGCTGTCAGGAAACATCCCTGAGCAAGTAACATTAAGTGGAGAAATATAAGATAAGCAGGAGTTTGCCTGAAAGGTTGGTGACAGGGTAACTAAAAAGAAGGGGTGAGAGACGAAGAGAACAATGTGTGGACAGGTGATGAGATGTGAAAGAACATGGCCTTATGCAGGAGTAAGTAAAGGAGCAGAGATATAATACAAAGAACAGGCCGCCCTTCATATCTGCAGAGTCCAGGGAAGACTCCCACTGCTGACCCCAACCAACTTTCCTCCCCACCCCGGATCCATCATGCCCTCTGCAGGCTTCACACACACGTGTGTACACACTGCAGTCTACATGTCTGAGCTCCTGCATCCTCCCCATATGGCCACCTCTTGGCCACTACTGGGCAGAGGGGGGCTCACACTGGTGACATGACTGTCACTGAAAAGACAGATTTGGGAAAGAGGCCCCTGAAGACCCTAATGGTGAGCTGGGCCTATTTGAATTCTGGGGTCCATGGGGTGCCTCCTCTTGACCTGCAGAATCCTTCCCCCAGGAGGAGGCGTAAGGCTGAAGCGCGGCCCTCGTTCACAGTGCTCATCGAAGCTCCTGTGCACACAGAGATTAAATTCTGAGCGCCATTAGCAGTTTTGTTTCCATAAAATGACTTCAATAAGCGGAACATCCATTGTCAATACTGAATGTAAAATGCTAATTTGCTAAGTCAGTTTTGGTTTTTCTAGTGAATGCTAGGTTTTCTGTTTGTTTTGCCAGAGCAGACGCTGACTAAATGGCTATTAGTTGATTAATGAAAATAAAATAGACATGTGAGACTGCACACTATTAACTACTAAGGATAACCTGGTATATGTATCATGACCCGGTAACCTCTGTTCTGCCACAGGACCGAGTGAGGTCCTCGGCATGTAATACACAAGTAATTAATGTATGTCAAATACAACCAACTTACTGTTCAACCAAAGGCAATATTTCCATCTTAGGGCAATGTTAGTTATTCAAAGAAAACTGCCCAGATACCAACTCTGTGCCATCTAATGTGGGTTCGGAGCCATCCTCTTCCCACACAGGGGTCACTCCTGCAGCAGCAACCGCACTGACTCCCGCCGTAGCACCGCCTTGCTCTGTCCCAAACCTCATCGTCTGAAGCCGGTTTACCCTGACCCCGCTCCCATAACCTTCTCTGTTTGCATGAACCCACACTAATTTCCTACCGATGATTCTAAAAATAACTTAATCTGACAGAAAATAGAAAGATATATGTGAACATTGATTTAATTATTCACATAATTCTCTACAATCATTTATCATCCAAAGTTTGATCATACATACCCCAGAGTCACTAGCCACTGTTATAATAATATTTAGGAATTACTAAAAAGTCCTAATGTACTAATAAGGATTTTACATTTCTTCAACCATTAAGTACAATTTTTCTCTTTTCAATCACTTTTCAAGGAAATCAACCTATGATACGTATCTTCATATTTCTCATTTCAGTATAAAGAATAACACATCCCTTTGAAAAATGTATAGACTATATAAATGTAAATAATAAATATTTCTTATAGTCACAGCATTAAAAATAAGAGTCAACCTTTGTTAAAATTTCCATTAAGTATCCTTTCAGAACTTTGTCTATGCAATTAGAAATAAAGGGATTTATTTTGACACAAAGTAAAATTACATTAAAGATATTCTCTACTAAGCTGCTTTATTTCCCTCATTGGTTGTATTAACATATGCAACATGCATTTTTGCAGATGCATATATATTTATGCATACATATTTCCATGTCAAATATACATAATTCTATCACACTCAATTTAACAGCTGTGATTCATTATTACAAACAGTACTGTTACAAATAATTTTATACTGTATAAGAAAAGGTTGAGAGCATGAACTCCAAGGCCAAACTCCAGGGATTTAAACCCTGGCTGGGTCAAGTACTAGCTGTGTGACCTTGGGCATGTTACTCAACATCTCTCTTCTTCAATTTCATCATATGTAACATGTAGATATTTATAGTACCAACATCAAAGGGCTGAAGAGAGGGTTACTAAAATAAAAAATGCTTAAATGATGCATGGCATATGCTAATGCTTTGCTACAATAATTAAAGTAATAGGGAATAAAAAAACAGTAAAGAATACCATGAAGCCAAAAGTTGGTTCTTTGAAAAGATTAACAAAAGTAAGAACACTTAAGTAAACTGACCAAGAAAAAAAGATAGAAGGCTCAAATTACAATCAGTAATGAAAGAAGGGGCAACCCTAAGGACCTTACATGAATAAAAGAGATGATAAGTGGATACTGTGAAGCTCTGTGTGCCAACAAATCAGATAAAAGTCTCATGAGCCGAAACCGGTTTGGCTCAGTGGATAGAGCGTCGGCCTGCGGACTGAAGGGTCCCAGGTTCGATTCCGGTCAAGGGCATGTACCTTGGTTGCGGGCACATCCCCAGTGGGAGGTGTGCAGGAGGCAGCTGATCGATGTTTCTCTCTCATCGATGTTTCTAGCTCTCTATCCCTCTCCCTTCCTCTCTGTAAAATATCAATAAAATATATTTTTAAAAAAAAGTCTCATGAGAAGAACATATTACTAGAAAACATACTACCAAACCTGACTCAAGAAAAAAGACAAAATCAGAATATACAATAACAACTAAAGAGATGGAATAAATAATCAAAATCTTCTGATAATTCTAAAACCCATGCTCAGATGGCTTTACCAGTGAATTGTACCAATGAATATACACAAAAACATCCTCAACAAGTTACTAGTAAACTGAATCCAGTTTATAAAAACTGTGTATGAAAAGAATTATATATTATGACCAATTGAGATTTATCCCACAAATCCAAGGTTGATTCAACATCTGAAAATGTTAGTTTAATACACTTTATCAACAGAAAAAAAGGACAAAACCACAGGATCATCTCAATAGACACAGAAAAAGGTTTTCACAAAATCTAGCTCTTTCATGATTTAAAAAAAAAAAATCAACAAATAAGAAGAAAGGAAACTTCCTCAACCTGGTAAAGCATGTCTACAAAGGCCACAAGAACATCATACTTAATGGTCTATAAACACTATCTCGCTGGAGCCATTTCAAAAGGTGTCTACCATGGAGTTATGTCCAGCAACCTTTCCAGACGTTTTGTATATTGTTTGCAGGTTCTCTCTCCATCATTACTTTTCGTTATCTTACTGTTTAAGGGGACCCCTAGCCCAAAGGTAAAGGGAAACACTCTTAATAGTCATACTAGTCTCATTCCTCATTTTAAAGGGAAGTTTCTAACACAGATTTGAAGCAATTTTAAGTCTTATGTTTGCCATAAATTTTGGGGGAGACCCAGGTCCTACCTTCATCTCCGTAAAGAACTTCCAGAGGCTAGCCTTCACTACTGTCTTCCTCTTTGGGTGCCCTTGGTAGTCACCGTCTGCCTCACGGATGTAAAGATAAGAACCTTTTGTGTTCTCTATTGCTTAACACGACATGACCTTTGAAGGCTAAGCATTGGCCCATAAAACTTAGCCCATAGAACTCCCCAGACCATCCCAGCATACACTGGGCTACCTCACCTTGACCTACCCACACCAGTCACTTAGCATGTAGCCCTGAACAGATTTCAAACAGCTTTTGCAGAATCATCAATTATAGTTTATGTATCTTTAATAACAGGACCTTGTTTTTCTAATAAGCTCGTGTGGGCATGGCCTCCATGAAATCTTCACACAAGCCCTCACTAAATATTGGTCAAATAGATGTCACAGAGTCTTTCAAAGGATGTACAATCATTCCATGCAGTGTTTATATGGTACCCATCATCCTTCCATGTCCCGTGTAGGACGTGTTATTTTCAAAGGGGAGGGAGCATGAATTGAGAGCACTGGGTTACCCATTGTGTGAGCCTGGGAGGGGAGGTTCTGTGTTCTTGTCAATTAGCACAACGTCAACATTAGCGACCAGATGGTCTTGGAGGTGAGGGCCTGCGCATGCCCGTCCACTGGAATGAGGAGCATCTTGTTTTTCTGACGCATGCTCTTTTTCTAATTTGTCCATTCCGCTGGAATGGTCAGCTGCTTCACTCCAATGTTGCACAGCCACAGGTCGGAGAAATTTAAGGCGCTATTCTGGAGGTAACTCAGGCCTGTACTGTTCATTTGAACAAAGAAAAGGCTGAATCGTCCAACTAGTACTGGTAGAACTGATGTTAGTACCATCGTGGAACCTTTCAATTGTGTGCTATCAAACGGACAACTAAGCCAGCACCCACCTGCTTGGCCATCCTTCTCTGGCTTGAAACGTTTCACGTAATGACCTGTGTGCAAGATCCAAGTCTCTCTCACTCCTGCGCACTGCTGACTTCAAAACAGCCTGGCTTTATCAGCACGCTTTGTGGGGCTAGATTTTTCAGGTCTGCCAGTCTCACCATAAAAATGTGAGTAACAACGTTAGATGAAATAGTACATAAAGGAAACTTCAGCAATAAAAATTAATAGTGTATCCACTCACTGCCTAGGGTCCGATGCTTATTGAATTAGTCCGGTGGCTAAGGATAAAATCATAAAGCTTACTAAAGGAAAGTGACGTAAAAATATATTTGTTTATGATCGTTCAATACCAGGAGGGGAATCAAACCTGTGATTTGAAAACTATTTTTCAAAAATATACCAGAATTCAGAATAAAAAGCAATTTACCTTCACTCCGTAGGGTATGTGAAGACTGCAGGAATATGGCAAAGCAACTCTCCACCACACGCAGTGTTTCAAGGTGAAAGAAAATCCTTGTCAAGTCGTAGCAGTGAAAGCAGATGAGGGACGATGATTAATGCAGCTGCTGGCAGGCCAGAATAAAGCTGACTCCCAGGCACTCCCCATCATAAGAAAGCACGAGAACCTATTACCTCTGCATTCTCATGCTGACTGGCTGTTTCTAAAGTACTGTGGGCCCATGTTTAAATGTGTGCAACTGTTTTCAGCATTAAAGTAGAATTATGGAAATTGTTGGTGAGCCATATTGCTGATGTTCCTATTACTCTTAACACATAAATTCTTTGGTTTCCCCAGTAGTCGCTTAGCAAGTCCTAACTCAAAACTTTCACACCTTTGTCTCACACAGTTAAGGTGGAGGGTGGCGGGGAGGGGGGATCTGACGTTTCTAGGGACACGAAACATCGCCACATGGAATGCCCCACTCAGGAGGGTTACTTGGATAACAATGCCTGTCCTTGAACAAACACCAATCACAAACACAAATGTCCTTCGCCGAAATGTTTCACCTGACCAACCAACTCTTCAAAGTGATTTCTTTTTTTACTTTTCATCTACAGGTTTGGGGATCACAAATCGTGTCCCCTCTGACATGGAATACTTCTGTGCCACCTTGGAATTGCTCAAATGTAAACATTCATTATTCCTAATAAGAAAATTAGAGTACCATTAAGAGTAGTCTACTGAACCGTACAAATTAGGGGAACGGTAGCTGTTGTGACAAATGTATCCCCAAATGGTCCAAACGATGTAGATTATTTTGTTCTTCACACAACAGTACTGGACAGCTGAGCCTGTTGGCAGGGCGAGTCTCCTCCATGTACTAATTCAGCGACCCAAGTTCAAGGTCACTTATTGTCTCCATCCCCACCAGACTAAAGGGGAGGGAAACAAGGAGGACCACATGCAGGCCTTGGGGACAGAATGGGAGTGACATGCCGACACTGGCTAGAATTCAGCCACTAACACCTTTGGTGGGGGCGGGGTACAAACCCAGAAAACAAAAGAAATACTTACATTGATGAGCAACTAGTTGCTTCTCTCACAGATATATAACTCAAGCCTTTGATAAATTTTAACTTGATGAAAAATGAATGTTTATTTTTATTGAATTTATTGGGGTGACATCCTATCCTATCTAATAAAAGAGTGATATGCAAATTAACCATCACTCCGCTACACCCACAAGCCATGCCCACCAGCCAATCAGGAGCAAATATGCAAATAAACCCAACCAAGATGGCTATGGCCACAGAGAGCAGGAGGGAGGCTTGGGTTTCCCTAGCAATGGAGGAAGCCAAGCTTTCTGCCTGCCCTTGCCACCCTAGGCCTCCACTCAAGGTTACAAAGTTTCAGTGATAGAAGATACATAAACCCAAACAGAAATGGTGGCAGCCACGGAGCTGGAAAGAGCAGGAGGCTAGGGTTGCCCACGGCAATGGAGGAAGCCAAGCTTCTGTAGCCCTGGCCGGCCCAGGCCTCCACTTAAGGTTACAAAGTTTCAATTATAGAAGATACATAAATCCCAACAGAAATGGCTGCCGCCACAGAGCAAGCAGAAGGCTTGGCTCTGCTCCAGGCTACAAAGTTTCAGTTGTAGAAGATAAATAAACCCCAGATACCAGGGCCTCCGCTTGGGTCACCAGGGGGCATGGCCGGCCTGCAAACCACCATAGGCCCCTCGCCCAGGCCGCCCCACGCCCCAAGGAAACCCCCACCCTGATCCAGGATACCCTTCAGGGCAAACCAGCTGGCCCCCACCCATGCACCAGGCCTCTATCCTATCTAATAAAAGAGTAATATGCAGATTGACCATCACTCCAACACACAAGATGGCTGCCCCCATGTGGTCAAAGATCCTGCCCCCATGTGGACACAAGATGGCCACTACAAGATGGCCAGCAGGGGAGGGCAGTTGGGAGGGACCAGGCCTGCAAGGGAGGACAGTTGGGGGCGATCAAGCCTGCAGGGGAGGGCAGTTAGGGGTGACCAAGCTGGCAGAGGAGGGAAGTTGGGGGTGACCAGGCCTGCAGGGAAAGGCAGTTGGGAGGGACCCAGGCCTGCAGAGGAGAGCAGTTGGGGGGGACCAGGCCTGCAGGGGAGGGCAGTTAGGGGTGACTAGGCCTGCAGGGGAAGGCAGTTGGAGGGGACCCAGGACTGCAGGGGAGAGCAGTTGGGGTGACCAGGCCTGCAGGGGAGGGCAGTTAGGGGTGACCAGGCCTTCAGGGGAGGGCAGTTAGGGGAAAACAGGCTGGCAGGGGATCAGTTAGGCATCAATCAGGCTGGCAGGGGAGTGGTTAGGGGGTGATCAGGCTGGCAGGCAGAAGCGGTTAGTGGCAATCAGGAAGGCAGGCAGGCAAGCAGTTGGGAGCCAGCAGTCCTGGATTGTGAGAGGGATGTCCGACTGCCCGTTTAGGCCCGATCCCGGTGGGGTCCCAGATTGGAGAGGGTGCAGGCTTGGCTGAGGGACACCCCCTCCCCTGTGCATGAATTTCGTGCATCGGGCCTCTAGTATAATAAAAGGGTAATATGCAAATAGACCGAACAGCAGAACAACCGAACAACCAATCAAAGCATAATATGCTAATGATATGCTAAGACTGCTCAACCGCTCACTATGATGTGCACTGACCACCAGGGGGCAGATGCTCCAACCAGTAGGTTAGCTTGCTGCTGGGGTCCAGCTTATCGGGACTGAGCTAGATGGGCTAGACACACCCTGGAACCCTCTCATGGTCCCTCCCTAGGCTGATCGTGCACCGGTGGTGTCCCTCAGCCTGGCCTGCGCCCTCTCACAATCTGGGACCCCTCAGGGGATGTCAAAGAGCCAGTTTCAGCCCATTCCCGCAGGCCACTCCCCTTGGGCTCATGGCTGGAGAGCACTGCTGTGGCAGTGCAAGCCTCTCCCGATTGGAACTGATTGGGCGTGCGCCCACGGCAGGCACAGTGGGGCCGGGATGAGCAGGAGTGGCAGGTAGGAACTGCAGGCAGCATTGGACTGCAGGTTTTGTCCCTATCCCTGCAGGCCACCCAGAGGGACCCCACCCATGCACGAATTTGTGCACCAGGCCTCTAGTTGGTTAATAAAATCATATGGGTTTCAGGTACACAATTCTATATACATCATCTGTCTATTGTATTGTGTGTTTATCACCCTGAAAACCTGACCAATTAGGTAATTTATAAATTAGGCATAAATTCAGAAGACTCTGATGTACTGTATTTCATAATGTATTATATCTACTTTTCAGATAAGAAAACTTGGGCTCAATGTGACTTAACCTAAGGTCCCAACTTCACCTCGTCTTTAACTACAAGTTTAGCTTTTCTACCAGACATTTTCAGAGTTCCCAGTAAAATATCAAGAATACTAACAAAGCAGTGTCTACTTTGCATCAAACCTGCTTATTGATCCTTCTTTCCATCAATACCTCATGTTAACCTAAGCCAAAAATTGCTGCAGAGGTAATAAATATGTTACCAAATTTGAGAAAATACATGAGAACTTGACCAAATACTACAGATACATAATAGGTACTCAAGTACATTTTTCAAACATCGTTCTGACATTATAACAAAGATGAATTCAGGCCCAGATGGTTTTGATGGTGAATTCTCCCAAACATTTAAGAAGGAAAAAATACCAACTATAGACAATATCCTTGCCAAAATATAAGCGAAGAGAATACTTCCCTTTTATACTTTTGTTTGGCCAGTATTACATCAATACCAAAAGCAGAGACATAAGATCAGAAGACTACAGACCAATATCCCTCAAGAACAAAGAAAAATTATAAATAAGACATAACATATTAAACGTAGCAAGATATAGAAAATCTAATATGCTGTAACCAAATGGGTGCATGGAGAGACCCTGGAAATGCGAGGCTGACCCAACATTCAAAAATCAACCAATATAGTTTATCATATAGACAGACTAAAGAAAAAAGCTATAAGATCTTTTCAAAATATGCATAAACAGCATTTTATAAACTTCCACATCTACTCATAGTAAAACAAACAAATAAACATCCTCTTAGCAAACTAGAAATGGATAGGCACTTCAAGTAGCCTGATAAAAATTTAAAAATTACAGCAAAAATCTTATTTTATGGTAAGGACTGACTGTTTTCCCCAAACTGTAGGAAAGCAAAGATGTTCACTTGCCCTTATTCAACATCACACCCACAAGGCAAAAGAAAGAGAGAAGCATATAGGTTAGACGACAGGAAAAAATAAAACTATCACTATACATAAATTGCATGATTATCTACTCAGAATGTCCTATAGAATCAAATCAAAAAGCAGGGAGGCAGGGTTCCTAGAACAATCAGTGAGTTTATAAAGGCACAGATTATAGGACCAACACACAAATATCAATATTTTTTATGTACTAGCAATAACAATTGGAAACTGAAGTTTAAACAGTAACAACACGTTGGGAGTTTTAAAAAGCTCCAAACTGGTTCCCAGCTTCCACATCCCTCCTGCTTTCCATATCAGAGCCAAAGCCTCTGCCGAGAAATAGTAATTAACCAGTTCTAGATGCATTCTCTGGGACTCAGCATCATCACTGTCCTTGCAATAACCTTCATGCAGCATCTTGGTCCTCATAACTGTACCAAACTCTTGCTCCTAAGCATCATTTTACCTTGCATGTTCCCATTTCTTATGTCTGTCTTAGCATCTTGGTTGCTGATCTGAAATTCCTCATCTGGGATTCTGCTCCAGACACTAATCACCTACTAAGATCAGGGCATTTTCCCTAAATGCCAGTTTAGAATTTAAAGACCCTGCTGTGACAGATTATTGGGTTTTGGTTGTAAGGACTCCTGGGTATTGTTCTTGCTAGATTTTCATTTCCAAATCTCATCCTCATTCCCAATGAACTATCCCTCTTCTTCACTTTGCCCCCTTCCCCATTTCCTTTCCAAACCTTTACCCAAATTTAATTGCCACCTTTCTACCTTGTGAGAGGGGAAAACTGGGCAGTGTAGTCTCTGCATCGGCTAGGGACCATGGACATGATGGGCCCAATAAGGTCACATCCAGAATGCGGAGAGGCTCCAGGTGCTGAGTCTGAGTGAGATGGTGACCAAGGTGAACACAGACATGAATGAGGCAGCTCTTCTGCCTCCAGGTAATTTCAGACCTGCAGCTCCCAGGTCCTTAGAAAATGACTCAAAGCATGAGGTCTCGCTGCTATAATCTTGGGTAAGTTCCCCTCCCCACCTCTGGAGAAATTAATAAAAACTCTCCCTCCTGTCTAAGTCCTCCCAATCTCTCTAAGAACTTGGTCTCTACTGAGACAATCCCATTTGCTCCACTCTCAAGAAGAGTAACAGAAGCATTGCAGGGTTACAGTTTTCTTCTCTTGTAGATCCGTTTTCAGTGGGCAAGCTAGAGGGACTCAGAAAGGGAAGTGCTCAATCCAAACCCTGGGATGGGCACAAACTTTGCCTCCTAGGTAGGATAAACATCACCTCATACCTGCAATTGTATCAAATATAACATCGAAAACAGATGAGCCCTGGCTGGTGTAGCTCAGCTGCTTGGAGCATCATACTGTACACCAAAAGGTTGCAGGTTCAATTCCTGGCCAAGGCACATACCTGGGTTGCCGGTTCGATCTGGGGTGCTTTCACTCAGCTGGCATGGCTCAGTGGTCAAGCATCGACCTATGAACCAGGAGGTCATGGTTTGATTCTTGGTCAAGGGCACATGCCCTGGTTGCAGGCTCATTCCCCAGTCAGGGGGAGGCAGCCGATCAATGATTCTCTCTCATCACTGATGTTTATATATCTCTCTTCCTCTCCCTTCCTCTCTGAAATCAATTAAAATATATTTTAGAAACATTTTTTTAAAGAAAACAGAGGAAAGGTTCTTCATTGAAGCCAATCCATGTGATTATTTGGGTATGCAAATTTGCATGTAGGAGATAATAAACCTTGATCACCTCATTAAGTTCTCGGGTATTTTCCATAAAGTAATAATAGTTACAACAGAGTAGTTCTTTATTACAAGATGTTTTACTCAAAATTCACTTATTTATACCAATCTCAACAACAGGAATTGGCAGGAGAACTTCAATATTCCTGCCCTGTATCTTTCTGCATTTAACTAGATGATCCCATGCCATTACATTAATCTACCCATTATCCTACAGAGCCCAGATGCCAACAAGCACCTTCCATTGGAAGTCTCTTATCATCGCCCCCATAGTCATTAGAATCTAAGTTGTGGTCTTTCTCTACTGACCATCTGCATCTCTGGATTTATTATTTCTAGTAGTCCCACTGTTGTTCATTTAATGACACAAAGAAAGTTCTTTAATCCCCTTTCAATTATCTCTTTCTTTTATCTATCCTGCCAACAAACACTCTGTCAACTTGAAAAAAACGTTTCCCAACCCATTCCCTCATTTGTATTCCCATTGCCACTGCCTTGGTCAGGTCCCTTGTACTCCATTCTTTGGCTATTGAATTACCTCCAAACCAGTCTTCCCGGCTTCAGGTTTCACTTCCCACCAATCATCTAGTCTCCACAGCCCTCCCACACAAATGGAAGGGACTTCATTTTTACCCTAATAAAAGCTTCCAGTGACTCACAGCAGAAAGTACTCAATGTACATTTGTGAAATGAAATATTAAATAGTACTCAGGTTGTCCGCCATGGCACTCTGCAAAATAAGAGGCACGCAATAACTGAAGTGCTTCTTCCCATTGATGTTAATGTTTAATAGATCTTGAAAGAGGTCTGAATGCACAGAAATCTAAATATTTTCCTCAAAGGAAAGGGAAAAAGAATCAGTTTCTAACATATTTCTGAACAATATTCCAGAGTGCCGTTGCTGCAGAGGATTGTGGGAGCCTCTGCGTCCCCGATCACTAGGAGAGAGGTACCTCGCCTTTTCCCTCTCCCTTTCCTTAAGAGTTGTCTGCTGGTTCTCAGCTTGAAGAAGATTCTACAGTTCTTACTGGTCATTTTTCTTGGCATTACCATATTTTGAAGCACAGTTAACCTAGTTTTCTGGTATGAGCTGTCTCTTTGTCCATCTTTTAAAAAATGAAATAATTTAAAATATTTTTAATCTGTAAACTAGACAAGAGTTAGTTCTACAGTGTCCAAGTCCTTCCAGCAGCTGTCTCCTATAGGGATGAGCAGGGTCATGGGCATGACCTGTCTGCAGCAGAAATAGGCCTTCTTGCTGCTGCTACCCCGTCTTTACATATGCCAGCATCTCTTGGAAGGATGCTAGTTTAATGAATCTTGGAATGAGTTTTTCACTGAATCAACAAGGAGCTCATAGTGCACTGTCTTCTGCTAGTACTTCTTCCCATAACTGTCAGACTACAACATGGAAGTACAGGTTCACTCCCTCTGTCTTCTCAACACCGTGGAGATGCAGGCCAGGCCAGTGACATTTCGTACAGCTTTGGTCTGTTTGCTAGAGACTTAGATGAACTGAGTGGTTATCCAGAGGACAAGATAACTCTTAGAATTTTCCCCAAATCCTTCTACAACTTAAAAGGAGGAGCCTCTATACAGAGTACCTAGGGGTGACTGGGAAGAAAAAATGCACTATAGAAGAGATAGTTCTGATGATTGTGGTCCTAGTCTCAACCCAGTGCGTGATGATGACCATGGAAGTTCTTCTCAAGTATCTGGTTATTATGACAGAATGGATTATGAAGATGACATACTTAGAGATGGAGAAAGGTGTAGGGATGATTCTTTTTTTGGTGAGACTTTGCATAACTATCATAAATTTGACAGTGAGTATGAAAGAATGAGACGTGGTTCTGGCCCCTTACAAGGAAGATCCCTCTTTGAGAAAAAAAAGGGGGGGCATTCCTCCAAATAGCAATATTGAAGACTTCCATGGACTCTTACCGAAAGCTTATCCCCATCTGTGTGTATATGTGATTTTCCAGTTCATTCTAATAAGGAGTAGAGTCAACATATCAATGGAGCAAGTCATAGTTGCCAATGCTAGCTGCTTCTTGAAATCCATCCAGAATGGAACCCTGACAATGATACAGGACACACAATGGGTTATCCCTTCATGTTGCAACTATCTACAAACACAGTGCCAGGTATTTGGGGGGCTCCACCTCCCTCACTTCATCTTGGGGAACCAGCAGTCAGACCAAGAAGAAACCTGGTGCTGGAAATGGGAACCTGCAAGGACCAAGACACATGCAAAAAGGCAGAGTGGGAACTAGCCAGGTTGTTCACATCATGGATTTCCAACGAGGGGAATGTGAGACATCAATTACCACAGCTGGTGGAGCCATTTGGAGTCATTTTAATTCATCTGATTTTAAATAAAACTGATGAGGCATTTATTGAAATGGCAACCACAGAAGATGCGCAGGCTGCAGGGGATTATTATACAACCACACCAGCATTAGTATTTGGCAAGCCAGTGAAAGTTCATTTATCCCAGAAGTATAAAAGAGTAGAGAAACCTGAAGGGAAGCCAGGCCAGAAGTTTGATCAGAAGCAGGAGCTTGGACGTGTGATACATCTCAGCAACTACCTCATTCTGGCTATTCTGACAGTGTTGTCCTTAAGCTTGCTAAGCCTTATGGGAAAATAAAGAATTATATACTGATGAGGATGAAAAGTCAGGCCTTTATTGAGATGGAGACAAGGGAAGATGCAATGGCAATGGCCGGCCACTATTTGCAAAAGGCCCTTTGGTTTCAGAGGAGACATGTGAAAGTTGGCCTAAGAAACACAAAAAATTGGTACTAAGGATTCCTAACAGAGGCATTGACTTACTGAGAAAAAAAAAAAGATGTCCCGAAAAAGGTCTTATTCTCCAGATGGCAGAGAGTCTCCAAGTAGTAAGAAATCCAAAACTGATGGTTCACACAAGACTGAAAGTACAACTGAAGGTAAAGAATAAGAAGAGGCCCTAGCTGGTTTGGCTCAGTGAATAGAACATGAGCCCGCGTACTGAAGGGTCCCCGGTTGGATTCCAGTCAAGGGCACATACTTCAGTTGCAGGCTCCTCCCCGGTCTGGGCCCTGGTCAGGGCGCATGAAGGAGGCAACCAATAGATGTGTTTCTCTCACATCGATGTTTTTCTCTCTGTCTTTCCCTCTCTCGCCCACTCTCCCGAAAAATCAATGGAAAAATATCCTCGTGTGAGGATTAAAAAATAAGAAGAGTAAAATAAAATGAAAGAACAAGAAGGGAAGTCAGGTGAAGACGGTGAAAAAGACACAAAAGATGACCAGGCAGAAGAAGAACCAAGCATGCTTCTCGAACTCAAAGATGAGCTACCGGTGGGTGAAGCAGCAGCAGCAGCACTGCTAGAAAGTGGCAATTCAGGGAAGATGAGATCCTGTTCATTTAGATGATGTGACTTCTGATGGGAAAAAGGAACCTCGGTCAAAGCTGTGAAAAAAGATGGACATGCGAATGCTTCAGCTGCAAAGAAAAAGCTTAAAAGCATCGTTTCCCAGGGAACATGGAAGGTTTTGTCACTCTAAATGAGGCTGGACGAGGAAGATTCACAACTTCAGAAACTTCATAAATCAGGCATGGCATTTAAATCTGGTGACAACTGGTTGAAATTAAGGTGGACAAGATCAAGGAACCTGATCAACAAAATGAAACAGTGCTGGAAAATGGAATTAAAAATGAGGAAAATACAGAACCAGGCGCTGAATCTGCTGAGAATGCTGATGATCCCAACAAAGACACAAGTGAAAATGCAGGCGGCTGAAGTGATGAAAACAAGGATGACTATACAATCCCCGATGAGTATAGAATTGGACCACATCAACCCAATGTTCCTGTTTCCTGTTGGCATAGACTCTGTGATTCCTTAAACAGGGCTTTCATAATCTGTGTTCACTCTTTTACACAAATGAAGAAGTTGCAAAGGATACTCATTGCAGCAGCCTTCCTCATTATCAGAAATTTAAGAAATTTCTGAATAAATTGGCAGAAGAACACAAGCAGAAGGAAGTTTAAGATGTGCAAGAAGCTTAATGATTTCAAAGAAAATAATAGTTCATTTTTAATGTTGACCTTTTTAAATACAACACTAAAAATGAGAAGAAAATTACTGTACTCCTTTGTTTTAGTGGAAAAATAATAGACGTCTATTCTTGTGTTAAGTGTTATAGCAAAAACATATAAGGTTAAATTAATGACGAATTTTTGTTTTATCAGAATGGTAACAGACAACTACTTTGTAGGTACTGACTTCATAGGCTACTTAACACATTGTGGGTTGCTTACAAGCATTCTCATGTTTTCATGTTACACAGTGTTTTACATAAATGTTAAAGGCAAGCCTTAAAATTAAATACCCATTGCATTTTGAAGTTATTTATTACATGTTCTTACAAGCTAATATCTTTTTAAAGTATGATACTTTGTAAAACTTTTTTTGTACCCATTCAATAGAAACTTACCTGGCCACTGGGTAAAACTAGCAATAAAACTACCTGTGCGCAATATATTAAGACAACTTGCACCACTTAAAAAAAAAAAAAGATACATAGAACTATTCAAAGAAATGAAATTTAGTACTTCTAAGCTTCAAAGAAATGTCAAAAGTTTTTATTCTAGTCAATAAAGAACAAAAACAACTGTATTTTCATTACTTTCATCTGAAACATTCCACATTTTAATCTGAGCCTTGCAGATTTTTCATTTGGAGTTTGAAGCTTTTTCATTGCATTTCATTTTTTGATAACTTCATTAACTGACATTAACAATTAAAATATAGGTGCAGGTTTCTTTTAATGATATACTGTTATTTAGATAATAAATGTTAAATAACTGGTTTTAGATTTTGTCATTTTTTTCTAAGTTTCTGCTAGATTTCATATTCTAGTAGTCAGTGTATTTTCAGTGAAATGTAAAAATATTCCCGTTCTCTTTGACCTGTATTAATTTCTATAGACCTTATTGCTTATCACTTGAATCCTGTAGCTGTCATACATCTGGTATAAGCAACATTTGATTATTGAAGTGTGTAGACCATCTTTTCATATTTTCAAGATATTATTTTACATTTCTGCATTTAAAAACAGTTTGGCCATAAGCTAGATGCACGCTTCTAATCCATATACCTGCATATGTGACCTTTGTGAACAGAAATTTGCTTATACCTATAGATTCAAGTTTCTGAATAAAAACCTAGGTCATATTCATTGGTTATACATATTTGAAATGTTAACCAATATATTTCTCAGTTGTGGTTTTTATTCACTGTTACACTTTTTTGCATGTCTTAACAAATTAATACATTTTAAATCTCAAGTGTTCTAAAGAGTGCTAATAAAGATCTGAGTTTAAAAAAACAGCATTCCAGCAATTCTCTTAGATCTTTAAAATGATCTTTTAGTGACTTTTTTTCCCTAATTTTATTGTTTTTCAATGAGTTCATGGTTTGCTTAGTTCTACCTAAGGTTTTTCACGAACTGAAATTCCCCTAACATTCAAATGTTTCCTCCAAAGCCCTGGATTTTTCCTGTAGTTTTCAGGTATGTCACTGCCTTTGTTAAATAAAAATACACACATGTGTGCACATACATGCATTTAACAAATTAATTAACTTTATAAACATAAAACTGGCTTTATGCTTCTTATAGTATTCCATGTAAGATAAGGATTTCTTAAAATTCAAAACTAGACTAGTTTTTCTAACTTTTAGGGTAAATTAGGACAATGGAAATCCCTCTTTAGAATTCTATATACCTAAAACTCAAAATAGGTAAAAATAACACTAAACAATTTAGTCTAGAAGCCAGTTTTATAATTCCCAAAGGAAATTGGAAAGCCTATTACTTGGGTAATATAAATACCCCAAAAGCCAGTCTTAAGTATAAGAATAGCAAAATCAATAATACTACACAGCAAGAAGAAGAGAAAATGTAAAAAAAAAATTCCTTTTCTTCAATTTTCATGGTTCAGGTTATACCAGTCATACATGATAGTTATGTCATTTTCCCTCTCAAACCAACAATGACCGTTTTGCAGCAATGAGTTTCGTACGAGGTCAAAAGCAGTGTGAATGGTTCTGTAAGAAAAAGTTTTTTGAACCAAGTTCATTTGAGATCATTTACTCCCACGGAGGCAGAGAACGGTTCCCATTACCCACACGAGCCTGCCTTGCTGCGGGAAGTGCACAGCACAGTGGCCGAGAGTGATGCGGGTCATTAACTTCCAGCAGATGCCCAGACTGGAAGGTCAGGGCGTTGTGCGCTGTTCCAGTTATCTGCAGCTCGCAATGGCCAGGCAATCAAAGGGCAGGTGAAGAACTTGAGTCTACTATTAGGGATGATCACATGGCACACACTCCATTTTTACTGTCTTCCCTGGGGTCAATGGTATTACCCTAAAATGTGACAAACTTTAGATAAAACCTAAGTCAAATTTTAGCATGACTCCTTTAGATAAAAACTGCACGGGGGTTGCCTATATCATGATTTACTAGCCATTGATGCCAACTGACTTATTTGGCATGACCGGTGATGCTCTGTATTTAGTGAAAAGAAGCTGATAATTTCACCAGTCCCCGCCTTCCCATCACCACAGCCTGCCACTGAACAATCAATATGGACACTGAGAATGTCCAGTCCAGACGACACACAGCCCCTGGTACTGCCTCCTCAAGCCCCATGGGGGGATGGCATGTGAAGGCAAGAACCACAGTCTTCCTTTTGCACACCTCACCCTAGATATGAGCCGTGAATATTACACGGACTTTCAAAAGGAAGTACAGTTCGTAAAATGTAAGGAGTGAAGACACAGGAAGAACAGCATACTTACTAAAATCCATCAAATAATTTAATGGTTTTCTAAGATCCTCAGTCTCTCCCTCTATAACTTCTCCCTATCAAACATGTTAATTGTAACTTCATTTAAAAAAACAATTTTCAACTTATGCTTCTAGTAGTACTAACTAATATTTCATTTCTAACACTCCACTTCAGCTTCTTTTATGCCTCTCTGCCTCACTGTTCTCAGAGCCCCACGCCCCCGATGAACCAGACCAGGGACCGTTTCCCACCGGGACCTGCTCCCTCATTCCTGCCCTTGAGAATGCTGCTCTCCACTTGAGAAGTCTTCCATGCTTGCCTTCCTTTCTTAACTAACTCACCATCTCATCGCTTCTTCTGCCAGACCATCCAGTTGAGTTGAACTTCCTACACTCCTGTTGTATCTCATTCTTATGTCCAGGTCATCACTTTTCATGCTGAATTTCATTATCACATTATCTGATGCAAGACTACTGAGTACAGGAACTGTGCCAAGTATCTCCCTATTTCTGGCCTAAGCACAATTCCCAGCACTCAATAGATACTGAATACTTAATGAATAAATAAGTACAAATAAATAAAAGGTATTCAAACAATGATTTCACTGTGCTTTTGGTGCAGAAATTCTGCCTCTAGGCATTTATCTGAAGTAGTCAGTTAGATAACTATATGGAGATGTCACAGGGGTCCCAACTCTTACCTTGGCTGGTGGGTATATGCATGTCCACTACATTTACCTTTCTATATATTTATATATCTGAAATACAGCCTGATTAATTTTAAAAATAAAATATATAAGACGTGATTTTTATTTTGATTTTTTTATTTTAAAATAACTAATGAATTATAGTGAAATAATAAACTGAAGTACACATAACTTCTAAATAAATATATAAAATTTTCTCATTCTTTCCTCTTTATGTTATAATCAGAAAGCAGCATTTTTCTGTGTTGATAAAGATATATCTCCAGCCCACATTTCAGAAAGAGGAGTTAATGAGACAAAAAAAAAAGGCTGACATACAAACATAGAACAAGAATCCTCAAGTTTACTCAGTCTCGTTCCTCTTTGAATATTTCATGAAAATATGGATCTTCATCAGAAAGAAATGCCTGTCCCTATGCAAACAACTGTGGTGGGCCCACAGATCCCATGCAGCACCTGCACCTGGGACCTCAGAACAAGAAAGCCGGACCTAGAGAGACGCAAAAAGCCAGGAACATGCAGAGTCAGAGCCACAAAAAGGGAGCAGAATCTACCTGCAGGTGATCTCTGTGGCAGTTTTCCTGTGTCCTTGCAAACAATTTGAACGCCAGGGGAGTCTTTACACCCCAGACAGGAGTAGACACAGACGGTCCATCCTATGACCATGGCTAAAGGGCCACACTGCTAGCCAGGTGCTTGCTACTGAGTTCTCCCAGGCACATTTTCAGTGGCGTGTGTTAGCGTGCAAAGTACAAATGCAGCTTCCTCCTGGTCACAAGCAGGAGATGGAGAAGATCCTCCCCCTCTGTACCTGGTGATATCCTTATTTATCCAACACACTACCACGCTAGGTTGATGTCTGAAGAATAGAACTGCGATCCACATCACATGCCTCTTTCATCCTTCTTCCCACAATCCCTCAAGACTGGAAAAGAGAGATTTCGCCTATTCTTCTTCCTCTCCTACCCATGAAAATGTTCCCTATTTAAGATGGAGTGATCCAGCCTGCCAAACAAAATTTTTCCCATGCTGAAAGAGAAATAAACATTGAAACATTAATCCAAATACTGGCCTGGTTTGCAAGGTGAAGTACATATGTAAAACCCTCCTTCAGATTTCAGAACCTGGCATCTCTTCCTGGGTTCATGGATGCTGAGGGGAACTAGAGTGAAGGAAGGCTCCCAAGGTCACAGAGGGAATCGCAGAAAAAACATAAGCTATGCACATTGTCTAGATGCCATGTTAACTCCCCGGTTCCCTCTCCTCACACTCAAATGAATTAAACACCCATAGCAGCAAAAGTTAATTCACAGGAAGCACTAATGAAAATAATAGAAGTGGTCCCATCACCTGCCCTTCTCTGCCTTCCCGCCCCTGGCCTCCGCACGAGGGGGTGGCTGTGCACAGCCCAATCCAAGATCAGCATTCCTCCTAAACTATAGTCCAGCTTGCAACACTCAATTCCAGGCGGTGATTTAGTGCTTTATGTAGAGTCTCTGGGCATCACCTTGATTAGAAGAGGGAATCAATTAACACTTTGTGAATTACTTTCAGTCAATGTACAAAATTATACAGCCCCTCTCCCAGTGTCTGCCTGTCAGAGCGGAGCCCATTTTCATAGTTGTCTCTCTCCCAAGGTTTTTCCCGCAGAATTACTTCCTTCTGAGATGCAGGGAGAAGAGACTCGGATTGTCTTTTAGCTTGACCACTTTATCTTACTTAGAAAGACAAGCTTAATAAATCAGAACATTCTTCTATCTGAATCCTGTCTACCCATACTCCGTTATCTTTCATTTATGAGTGCATGTGCTGTCTGAACTCTGAGGAGTGGCATGGCCTTGACTCTCCTTTTAGTCTCTAGGGGGAAATTCCCACATGCAAATTAAAATCCCAGCTCACCTTTCTCATCCCAACTTACTCTTCTAACCACCCTCGGGAGACCTGATGTTCTGAGAAGACTGACATTTGCAAACAGTGACAAAGAAATATCAGTTTGCAGGGGTTGGAGATTGGGACTGGGAGATGTTCCTATATAGAGTTAATAGTGAACAAAGAGAAGAAACCCTTGTTATTGGTCAGGGTAAGCTTGAAAGGGCATTCAGGATGTCTTAGTCCCTTTGAATGGCTGTCACAGAATACCACAGATGGGGGGGGGGGTATTGGAGGGGCCTGTTAATCTCACTAATAAGTGGAATCCAATGAACAAAATAAATTGACAAACAAAATGGAACCAGAAACATAGATACATGGAACGACTGGCTTGTGTAAAGGGGAGCAGGTGGGGGTAACTGGATAAAGAAGGTGAAGGCTTAGCTAAAGAATATATGTGCAATTCCCATGGACATGGACAACAAAGTGGTGAAGGCAAAGGAAGGGGTAGGCAAGGGAGGATGGAAGAAGGCAAATGGGGGTGGGACTCCTGCAATAATATCAACACTAAGAAAAAGTTAATTAAAGATGATAGATAGATAGATAGATAGATAGATAGATAGATAGATAGATAGATAGATAGAAACAGACATTTGCTCCTCCCAGCTCTGGAGGCTGGGAAGTCCAAGGTCAAGGCACTGCAGATTGAGTGTCTGTGAGGAACTGCATCCTCGCAGAGGGTTGTCATCTTCACTGCAGCCTCACATGAGAGAAGGAGCCAGGGCTCTCTCTGCCATCTCTTCCATAAGGGAAGTAATGCCATTCAGATCGCTGTCCTCAGGACCTACTCACCCCCAAAGGCCCCACCTCCAGATACTGTCACATTGGCGATTAGGTTTCAGCATATTAATTTGGGGGGTCGAGGGAGACACAAACATTCAGCCCATAGCAGCATATTGGAAAAGAGAGACCAATTTGCTAGGACGGGGTTTGCATATTGGTCATCATGCCAAGAGGCTGTGCTCCATAGTAGCAGGTTGTTGAACAGTGAGGCAAGTCGCTTGGCTCTGTCAAAACACTTAAGCTTTTCACCAGCTTTGTCACTAAATCCTTGTGAGAATTATTCAGTTTAGCCCTGCAAAGTAATAACTCATACATTTTCTAAAAACACGTAACACTTTAATGGCAAATTTTATTTTAAGGACAGGTATCCCTCCCCTCAACCACCACCACCACAAGTAACTGAGCTCACTGAAGGCGGGAGGGGGTTTGACCATGGCTGGGCAACGCTAAGTGGTATACTGGTATACAGGAGTGCCTGCGAAGGGAGAGAGAAAGGAAGGCGAGAACAAAGAATGGGGAGAGTTGCCCTGGCTGGGTGGGTCAGTTGGTTAGAGCCGTGGTCGGCAAACTGCGGCTCACGAGCCACATGTGGCTCTTTGGCCCCTTGAGTGTGGCTCTTCCACAAAATACCACGGCCTGGGTGAGTCTATTTTGAAGAAGTGGCATTAGAAGAAGTTTAAGTTTAAAAAATTTGGCTCTCCAAAGAAATTTCAATCATTGTACTGTTGATACTTGGCTCTGTTGACTAATGAGTTTGCTGACCACTGGGTTAGAGCATCATCCCATACACCAAAAGGCTGTGGATTCCATTCCTGATCAGGGCACACACCCAGGTTTCTGGTTTGATCCCTAGTAGGGGTGATGCATTCAGGAGGCAACCAATTAATGTTTCTCTTACATCAATGTGTTCTCTCTCTCTCTCTCTCTCTCTCTCTCTCTCAAAATCAATAAAACATATCCTGGGATGAGGATTTTTTTTAAGAATGGAAACCCTAGCTGGTTTGGCTCAGTGGATAGAAAGTCCACCTGCGGACTGAAGGGTCCCAGGTTTGATTACAGTCAAGGGCACATGCCTGGGTTGAGAGCTCAATCCCCAGTAGGGGGCGTGCAGGAGGGAGCCAATCAATGGTTCTCTCTCATCATTGATATTTCTATCTCTCTCTCCCTCTCCCTTCCTCTCTGAAAATCAATTAAAATATTTTTTTAAAAAAGAACAGAGAGAGAGAAAGAAAGGAAGGAACAAAAGAACAGGGAGGGAGGATGAATAAGTAAATAGTAGATAGACATAGCACTGCTGCTCCTTGACTTCCATGAAGTAGTGAATCTTCTATCAATTGCTGACAGAGAACTCCTCAGGGAGTAACTGAAGGGAGAGTGAAAAAACAAATATCCCTTAGGCCTGTCACATTCTGAGTATCTGAGGATGGTCAGGTCTGGGCTTGAAGAAAATTCCTCGGATAGCAGATTTGGCCACACAAACCAAACCCCTTCACCAAGTAGTGACAAGGGTCTGCAATGCCCCGTGTGATGGGGAGTCGTGCAGAGAATCGTGCAAACATTTCCCATGGGCCACAGGTGCGATACCTCTGGAAGCCCATTAACTCACAGCTGTAAGAGCTGGTGCTGCAAAACAAAGAGATCTGTACTCTGAGAGGTGAGTGCATGTGCATGTGTGTGTACGTGCGTGTGTGTAATGAGTGTGTGTGTGTGTGTGTGTGTGTGTGTGTGTGTAAATAGCTCAATAAATGAATGCAAGCAGAAGGAAGGGTCTTACTTTATCACCTTTTTGTATAATATTTAGTAACTTTGGATAGCTTTTTTCTGATTACAAAATTAAATCAATGATTAAGAAATTTTGGAAAATACAGAAAATGACAAAAAAAAGTCACAAACAAGAAATAATCACTGTTAATATTTTAACATATTTCTCTCAAGATTTTTTCCACCGGGATTATACTATGCATAATGTTTTATAAACTACTGATTCCCATAACATTAATCACCCTGAATACTGTTGCCTGCCACAGAGTATCTATTCTTTTGCATTTTTAACACCTGCAAGTATTTCCATCATATAAATTTAAGATTCCTCAATAGTATTCTGCGGTTGTAAATGTGGTTTGTTTAAATATATTTTTACGTTTTCTATTAAATGTTAATGCTCTAATTCACATCCATGAGGATTTCCTTAGGGTAAATTTTAGGAGGAAAAATTACTAGATCAAAAGATATTATCATTTAAAGTGTTTTGATATATATTACCAAATTCTTCTACACTCTGTTGTGTACGCTAACTCCCCTCTATAAGGTGTGTTGGTTACCAGAACCACTGCCCACATTGGCTATCATGTCTCCTCAATTTTTCATGTTGAACAATGCAAAATGTGTAAATTTTTACTTTTCTTTAATCAGTTGTGAGGTTAAACAACACCCATTCTTTTTGTCATTTTGTATTGCTTTGTTCATTATCTAGATATTTTATTATTCAGGTATTTATTACTCATTCTTTTTTGAAAGGAATCTTTAATGAGGATGTTCACTGTTTTGAAATAGTATATTAAGCTGTTTTTTATTGTAATAAGACCATTCAATGAGATCTATCTTTTTAACAAGTTTTAAGTGTACAATGCAGTATTGTTAATTATAGGCATATTGGTTAAATATAGCTAATCTCTAGAACTTACTCATTTTGAATAACTGAATCTTACATTTTTAAACTTTTATTCATATGTTGACATACAAAGATTTTGAGTTTTTACGTAGGCAAATGTGCCAGTTATGATGGTTTTCATGTTATGGATTATGATTTGAGGCAGGAATCTTATATTTTTTCTAGCTCATAATGCTTCCAGCATCGCTAGTTAAAGAAACTGTTATTTTTCTACTGGTTTGAAATTTTACTTTGTCATAAATCAAGTTCAGCTTATACTGAAAGCCTGTTCCTGGCATTTGGATTCGGCCCTGTTAATCTGACTGTTGGGATTCGGTTCAATCGTGAGCATGCTGTTTGGATTGCCATGGCCCTGTTTTACTCTCAAGCTTTTGGGAGTGCTCCTGTACCGAACACATTCCTGTTTAAACTGGATCTGACTCAATGAATTTTCTCAGCCAAGCTGCCGTGGAGGCTGGTAAGCAGCAAGATATTTACTTCTCCACATATCCAGCAGGCAGAAATATCTATAGCTACGTGTAGATTAAAATCGCATTTCTTCTCTTTTGTTTTCTGATGCTTATGAATCTTTGTATCATTTCAATACCATTGTGTTAGTGATCCAATAGAAACATAGGGGATTTATTAGATATCAATATGCTCAACATCTTTGTATGTAATTTCTAAATCATATCTCCTTTTGAAAACACAAGATGTCATTCAAAACAGTTGGCCAATGGTGATTAATTGGTTGTGAGTTATGGAACACTTTAAATAAATGAGAAATTTGTGTGCCCTCTCCTCAGAAAAAATACATCTATATGAAGAAGAAATTATCACATGCAATTTCAGCATTTTCTTGGATCATCTGATGCAAAATTATGATCTCATTTAAAAAAAATACTTAGTGCTTTTCAAATGTATTTTAGCCAACTCATCTGTCCTTAGATAAAACCTTGTGGAAATAAGAAAACAAAACATCTTCTGGAGTTTGTAAAGCGCTCTTTAAGGGACATGACAAAATTAAAGCACGGGATGGAAAGGTAGATAAATGTGCCGGGGGGAGCCAGAGAGTTCTGGCTGAGCTGAGAGCAGGTGTAGACAAGCAGAGACTGGATTCACCCGAGTAAAGGCAGAGAAACGCGGTGTGAACCACTGTGAACCCAGGCTCATCACGAGATGCACGTTATCTGCTGCGGGGAAACACGTCAGAGGGGTGCTGCAACTGCTAATTTCATGTCCCAGTGGGCTGAGCCACCGGGCCCAGATATTTGGTCAGACGTTATTCTGGATGTCCTGGGAGGTGTCTAGATGAGATTATATTTAAATAAGTAGACCTAGGAAAGCCATTTTCTCCATAATGTGGGTGGGCCTCATCCCATCAGTTGGAGGTCAAAATAGAGCAAAAGGCTGACCCTGAAGTGGGAGAGAACTTTCCTGCCAGAGCACCTTCGAACCCAGACATCAGCTCTTCCGGGTTCAACAGCAGCTCCCCGCCTTGGGACTGGCGCTGGGACCCGGGCTCTACAGAGTTTGGATTTGCCAGTCTCCATAATCACATGAGCCAATTCCTCATAATAGATATTTTTATGTATATAAAGCCTATAACGAATGCTGACTAACAACCATATATCCAATGGCCCAGGACAGACCAGGTTCATGCCTGTGTCCACTGCAAATATTACTGGTATCCTTCTCACTCACATAGGCACCTGGTGTTTGTTCTTTGTTTATGTGTCACAAAGCAGAGGGAGGCCCTGTTTGTCTGAAATGCACCACCAAGGGGTCTGCGATGCCCCGTGTGATGGGGAGTCCTGCCGACCATCATGCAAACATTTCCCATGGGCCACAGGTGCCATACCTCTGGAAGCCCATTAATTCACAGCTGTAAGAGCTGGTGCTGGAGTTTGTAAAGCGCTCTTTAAGAGACATGACAAAACTAAAGCACACGAGGGAGAGGTGATGAACTTGCCGGGGGCAGCCAGGGAGTTCTGACCTGAGCTGAGAGCAGGTGTAGACAAGCAGAGACTGGATTCATCCAAATAAAGGCAGAGAAACGCTGTGTGAACCACTGAGAATCCAGGCTCATCACCAGACACACGTTATCGGCTGCTGTGGAACAAGTCGGAGGTTGAAAGTAGAAACGTTTTCAGTACAGGGACCCTCCCAAAAGCTTGATATTAACCAGGGGAGACCCACAGTGGCCACAGCCTGGGGCGGGGTCTGCTGTTTGTTGAGAACAGCCCTGAGTGGGGCAACTGCAGGCCCACTGGGCGGGGCCTGGGGCCCATGGCTGAGTGGAAACAGCAGGGAGGCGTGGCTGTTCCCCACCCAGGCCACGCCTTCCAGGCCCAGCAGGCTGGTGGTGGCAGATGGCCCCGGCCCGTACCTGTGAGGATCGATGACCCCTCACCCGCACGAGGCCCTGCAGGTTTGTTCTGATGACCCGTTCCTCCTGAGGTCACTGCCTTTCATCGTCACCAGTCCCCGCAGCACCTGCAGCCCGAGGGAGCAGCACCTGGGCGGCCCCAGAACAAGAAAAGTCTGGGAGCAAGACAAGAGTGCTCTTAAAGTAACGCAGTTCTCAAAAGGCCTCTTGTCGGAGCACTTACTCCTTGACCCTGCTCTACGCCAGCTGCGGGAGCAAGTTCCTCCTTGATCCTGCTCCACTACACCAACTGTGGGAGCAAGTTCCTCAGACGCCAGGTGTTAGATGGAGAAGACGTGAGCGGCCACGGGCGCACAGGAGAGACTTTACTGCAGACCACGGAGCCATGGCTAAGGAGGAGCCATCAGGCAAAACAGTTCTTCAAAGGAGCCTCACCAAGCAGCCGTGCACCGGCTGGTCAGCAACACATCTTCATACCAGTTCAGACAAAAGAGGCTTCTTGCCGAATAGTGGCATCACTGTCTGGGTTATAGAAAGGCACGCCTGCGCAGTGCGTACCGTAAAACTGCTGTGTCCTTGCCTTTGCACCTGCGTATGGCAGCTTGGCCTTGAGCACCTGGAGGACTCTGATTCGGGTTCCCACACCTCTTTCTCCAAGTCATGTTACAACGATTCAGTGCAAACGCCTCCCCTTAGAGGAGGGATGAACGTCCCAGGTTCGCTTTCACCCTTTCCTCCATCCAGGGAATCAGAGTTTTAAAGCCTTAACACCCATCGCCATTGCAAGCTCCGCGCTTAAGATTGTGTCTTTGCGCTTGGGTTCTTTTCCAGTCCGTGGTCCACTTGCGGAGAGCACATGCAGTTTCAGTTCTGCTCAGTCACAGGCCTTCCCACTGACAGGCTTGCTCCCGGGGTCTGATACAAAGGCAGTCATGAAGGACACCTATAAAATAACTAATAAGTAAATTCTGAACATTTAAAAAGAGGTAATAAAGCACAACTTAACTTCCTAAAAATAATTTAATCTGCTGTGGCTGCCTTCAAGATTTGAAATTGGGAGGAAATTCTTTACAAGTAGCTTTTATAATAACTCGGACCTGATCCTCATTCAAATGGACCGAGGGTCAGACTGTGCAGGTGAAAAAGGAAGAATAAACACAGACACGCAGGGCCGGGGGAGGAACGGCATCCCGTTCATCCTGCCCGGAGTGATGTCCCAGTTTGCAAGAAACCATGGTCCCACTCAAATAGTAGTAGGGTAATGTTGGCCACGTAAAAAGAGCTTGGAAACCTTCCCCCCTCCGGAATTTTTTGGAATAGTTTGAGGAAGATATGTGTTCGTTCTCTGAATGTTTGGTAAAATTCACCTGTGAAGCCATCTGGTCCAGGACTTTTGTTTGCTGGGAGTTTTTATTATTGTTGTTACTCCTTCGATTTCATTTGTTTTTACTGGTCTATTCAGGTTTTCTGCTTCTTCCTGACTCAGATTTGGAAGATTGTATGTTTCTAGGAATTTGTCCATTTCGCCAGGTTGTCTAGTTTGTCGCCATATAGTTGTTCATCTGCTTACATCGCAGAGCTGAGCATGACTTAGTCGGACTTGTGGCAAAAGCCTATGTACATGTTGCTCATGCTATTCCATTCAATCACGTTTGCTTTCGCTTTTCCATTGTGTCCAGGAGGGGCAGGCACCTTCTTGATCAGAGTGACTTCCTCAGCAAAACTCTCCTACCTCAGACCTGTGGACAGTTTTATCCTGAGAAACAAAACCCTACATTTTGTATTGGCAAGCAAAAATTGGATTTTTTTCCTCCTCTACTGACCTAGGAAATTAACAGTTATTAACAGGAAAACACTGAATAAAACGTTTATCCCCAGATAAACCTGTAAGTATCAATTGTATAACTTACACTAAAAGCAAGGCTAAGCATGCTGTTAACTGGCAAATGGTGAGCCTGCTCATTTGAGCAGCATCTCTCACACTTACAAGTAAGTGATGCAACCGCGCACCGGGATGGAGAGATGCCCCCTACCCTAGGCCAGGACCTGATTCCCAAGAAGGTGTTGTTTATACGGCAGGTTCCCCCAAAGTCACATCCATGCTGTGAAGTCAAGCTCCATCCATCTGGTCTCACAGCCGCACTGAACCTGCCGCTCAAGCCTCACAATGTCCACAGTGCGTGGCACGAGTGGGCACCACCCATCAACTTCTGCAGAAAGGACCGCGTTCAGCTTCTCTCTTACTGTTTATTGCTACTGAGCTAAGAATTGTGTCCTTTAACGAGTACTTCCGTATCGATGCTTAGTGTTTCCTTGTTGTTGATACTTCCCTACTTCATGTCCTTGAAAGAGAGACATGACACAGGAGTGGGAAAGTAGTTAATGACATGATGCATGGGATAAAATAGCACTGGGCCATTGCAAATTGAGATGAATAATCATCTCATCTCTTCTGCATGCCTGGTCTAGACACTGCAAAAATAATTATTATATTATTCTTAGCCAAATATTATGATGGTTTTATATACCTATAATAATAAAATATCAAAACATACTAAGAATTCCATGATTTTTGTAAAATATACATCAAAACAAACTTCCAAAGGTCTGAAGGAGACCATAACTGAGTCTCAGGAACAGGTTCTCAGAGGCTACATTTGAACCTGTTTAGGTGGGATTAGTTGCCTCTTTAATCGACCGGATGGTGATTAAAGTCAGTCTAGGCAGCAGCTGAGTCAGCCTCTCAGACCATTCTCAGACTTCCGAATCCACACTTGTGTAACTTCCTCCCTCTACCTTACCTGCCCCTCTCCAGCTGTTCACGGCCAGGCACCCACCTGTCATCAATAAACCATCCTCCTAGCAACGCGCTGCACAGCACTTGCACGGAAGCACAGTTATCAAATACTTAAGAGGTTTACACACTGTCCTGGCAGGAAGGTTGGCTCATGGATGTGAGAGTCAATGTCACGTGATGAAGAGGGTCCTCCCATCAGCCAACCAGGCACACGGATGCAGTGCAGAATGAGGCCTTGGCTTAAAAGTAAAGATGACGCACACTAACTTGCAATTTTCCTAGTGGAAATAGGACGGGATCGACCAAAGGGGGGGGGGGTAGTACAAAACAAAGGGAAAAATTAAAAGAAAAGAAATATGATGAAGAACTTGGCTTTGGAGTTTACCAAACAGAATTCCTCATATGGTACTATTTCCTACAAGTTGTGTAACCTCTAAAAGCTTCATTTTCCTATAAAATTATCCTCCAAGATAGTTGAACTTATCCCATTGTTAGTATTAAATGAAGTGATATCGTGTAACGTGGCTGCATGTAAGTCTCAAAGCGATTCAGTTCAAGTCTCCCAAGTGGAGGGATGTAGCAGGGGGCACAGTCCTCAACCCCGATTCTTTTTTTTATTATTATTATATTTTATTGATTTTTTACAGGAGGAAGGGAGAGGGATAGAGAGTTAGAAACATCGATGAGAGAGAAACATTGATCAGCTGCCTCCTGCACATCCCCCACTGGGGATATGCCCGCAACCAAGGTACATGCCCTTGACCGGAATCGAACCTGGGACCCTTTAGTCTACAAGCTGATGCTCTAACCACTGAACCAAACCGGTTAGGGCTCAACCCTGATTCTTTACTTACAAACGCCCTGGGGGTCTGTGGAAGGAAGCTACAGGTGGTGGGGAGGTCGCAACAATGTAATGAGCAGACAGGAATAAAGCAAGTCACATGGCAAGGTCCAGTATCTTCCCTTCTGAGCCAAAATCATCATGGGGGCTGCATTATGAGGAAGCGAGGCCTTCACAGGCCCCAGGAAGAGGAACCGCTGGCGCAGATCCTGGCCTACATTTCTAACGCCATTTCTGTGTCTCCCTGGAGAAGACAGGTCACTTACTGAGCCTACTGTCCATGCTTCCGGAGCCCAAGGCTCCTCTTCCTGCCCTCAGAGCCCTGAAACTCCAGTGGGCATTGGCTCCTGAAGCGTGTTATAGCCCATTCCACCACAGCATCACCGGAAACCACATTCCAAACCCACCCCATCCCCAGCACATTCCGTCCCCTTCCCCATCCCCAGCACATTCCGTCCCCTTCCCCATCCCCAGCACATTCCGTCCCCATCCCCAGCACATTCCGTCCCCATCCCCATCCCCAGCACATTCCGTCCCCATCCCCAGCACATTCCGTCCCCTTCCCCATCCCCAGCACATTCCGTCCCCATCCCCATCCCCAGCACATTCTGTCCCCATCCCCATCCCCAGCACATTCCGTCCCCATCCCCATCCCCAGTACATTCCATCTCCATCCCCATCCCCAGCACATTCCGTCCCCATCCCCAGCACATTCCGTCCCCATCCCCATCCCCATCACATTCCATCCCCATCCCCATCACATTCCATCCCCATCCCCATCACATTCCATCCCCATCCCCATCACATTCCATCCCCATCCCCAACACATTCCATCCCCATCCCCAACACATTCCATCCCCAACACATTCCATCCCCAACACATTCCATCCCCATCCCCATCCCCAGCACATTCCATCCCCATCCCCATCCCCAGCACATTCCGTCCCCATCCCCATTCCCAGCACATTCCATCCCCATCCCCATCCCCAGCACATTCCATCCCCATCCCCATCCCCATCACATTCCATCCCCATCCCCATCCCCATCACATTCCATCCCCATCCCCATCCCCATCACATTCCATCCCCATCCCCATCCCCATCACATTCCATCCCCATCCCCATCCCCATCACATTCCATCTCCATCCCCATCCCCAGCACATTCCATCCCCATCCCCAGCACATTCCATCCCCATCCCCAGCATATTCCATCCCCAGCACATTCCGTCCCCACCACCAGAGATTAGTTTTCCTAAATGCAAAGCTTCAGCCTCTGGCAAAGCTGTACTACTCTCTATCCCACCAACTGCCCTCCCCTAGGGTCTCAACATCCACTAGAAGAAGACTGGACTTGAAAACTCCCTGGCCGAGCTTCATCTAAGAAAACTCTAGCCTGCAGGCAGAGTGTCTACTTCACACTGCCCCTCAGGAGCAGTTTTATAGCTTTCCGCTCACTCTCTGTCCTCATCGGCCTGCATTTGTTGACAGCATGGGAGCCAGTCCTGACACAAATGTCTCACAAAGAAAGAAGGTGTGACAGAAGCTGCCACTTATTCAGTCTGTATTTGTACATTCAACCCCCTAGTGGCTTAGTCATCCCTCAAAATTCTTCCTGACATCCAAAACCACGCAGTCCGAGTGCCCTGGACATGTGAGCAAACATTAAACTAAAATCCAAAATACAGGAGTAAACAGATTAGCCCTTAGCTTGTTTTCTGTACCAGCATATTATAAACTTTTCCTTATCAACTTATTTTCCTTTAACAACTTAATAAAAATGTTCCCTCTTTAATTCACCACCAATCCCAACTTGGTAGCAAGCCCTCCCCTCAGGTTTAACATAGATACCTTGGCTATAGGACTCTGTGGCCTATGTCCCTTTGCCAGATTAAGCCCTCAACAAATATTTCTTGTGTGTTGACATAAAGCTCTATGATGTTACTATTCTACTAGTAAATGGAGAGTGAGACATAGATAGGCAATAATAAAAATAATTATAGATAGTGGCATGTTTTATAAAGAAAACTAACAAGACTAATGGAACAGACTAGAAGCCACAGTGGATGAAGACAGGTGGGGAGGGCACATGTTAGCCTGCATGGTAAGGGCGGTCTCTTCTAGGAGCTGACGTTGAACAGAAGGCCTCAGTGTGGTGACAGCCATGCAAATAGGCAGAAGATCAATTATCAAGGTCCAGGGAGGCCTCAGGATGCATGAGTGAGTCCTCTTCCAGGATGCTGAGGCACTGTGGGTGAGAAGGAAGGCGGGAGACACTGGGTGGACAGGGAGGCAGGTAGGAGACTGCAGGGACACTGGGTGGACAGGGAGGCAGGGGGCAGGTAGGAGACTGTAGGGACACTGGGTGGACAGGGAGGCAGGGGGCAGGTAGGAGACTGCAGGGACACTGGGTGGACAAGGAGGCAGGGGGCAGGTAGGAGACTGTAGGGACACTGGGTGGACAGGGAGGCAGGGGGCAGGTAGGAGACTGCAGGGACACTGGGTGGACAAGGAGGCAGGGGGCAGGTAGGAGACTGTAGAGACACTGGGTGGACAGGGAGGCAGGGGGCAGGTAGGAGACTGTAGGGACACTGGGTGGACAGGGAGGCAGGGGGCAGATAGGAGACTGTAGGGACACTGGGTAGACAAGGAGGCAGGGGACAGGTAGGAGACTGTAGGGACACTGGTGGACAGGGAGACAGGGGGCAGGTAAGAGACTACTAAAATATTCCAGGACAAAGGACGACAATGGGATTCAAGCCAGACCTGTGGAGATGGCAGGAAATAACCAGACTCCAAGATTCTTCAAGAGGAAGAGCTGAGAGCAGTCCCCAGGGGATTAAATTTAAAAGTGGGGAAATAAGCGGCCTTGAGAATCATCAGATTTTAGTCCAAGCCGGCAGGTAGATGGTAGAGCCATTCGCTGACATGAGGAAAAGCATGTTGGGGGATGGAGCAAAATCAACTGTTCTGTTTTAGACATACCAGGTATTACACTTGAGATGGCTAGACGCTGTTGGGAGAACAACTGTGAGCTAAGAAGAAAGTCAAGAATGAAGATGAGCTTGCTATTTACCTGCTGTCTCTGCACTAAGACCACCTCTCTACAATATAATTTTCTGTAAATTACATTTCCCATAACCTCAGTCTGAGGCCTCCTGTTCAGGTTTTGTTTTAAAAGAAATATAAAGAAGGAGAGAGACAGACTTTGTATTTTCTAGTTGCTGCCAGTCATTGTTCTAGCAGATGGGAGCCTCCAGCCTTGAGCTTCTTCAGCAGGGAACCATCACTCTGCCTCACACTCTCAGAGGGACCAGAGGCAGCCAGGCCTCTTCCTCTAAGAGCCAGAGTACTGGCAACCCATCTAACCAACCATCCATTCTCCATCCCTCCACCCACCCATCCACCCACCATCCATCCACCCAGCCATCCAGCCATCCAGCCAGCCAGCCAGCCATCCACCCAGCCATCCTCCCAGCCATCCAGCCATCCAGCCAGCCATCCACCCACCCATCCATCCACCCATCCATCCATCCAGCCAGCCACCCAGCCACCCAGCCACCCAGCCATCCAGCCAGCCATCCAGCCATCCACCCACCCATCCATCCACCCAGCCATCCATCCATCCACCCATCCATCCAGCCATCCACCCAGCCATCCATCCATCCATCCATCCAGCCAGCCAGCCATTCAGCCAGCCATCCATCCAGCCAGCCAGCCAGCCAGCCAGCCAGCCATCCACCCAGCCATCCACCCATCCATCCACCCACCCATCCATCCACCTAGCCATCCAGCCAGCCAGCCATCCACCCACCCATCCATCATCCATCGAAGTAGCAGCTTGGCCATACCATCTCAGCGCTCTGAGAAGCTGCTAGGCTCAGGCCCTCAGCTCCAAGCACACACTGGGCCATGCCTCTTCCTCAAAGGCCAGGGCACCACCCTGTAGGGACCCGCCCCCAAGCTCTTGGTTTCGTATTTTCTAAGAGTGATTATTCCTTCCTATATTTACAAATTCCTGGGATACCTCAGCTTCTCCTTTTCACTCTTTAAGTCTTATGTTTATCCACAGTTCCCTGAATTAAGTCCTATCTCTGAAATTCAAAATGTTGTTTCTGTTTTACTGACTAGACACTGACTGACAGATAGATAGATAGATAGATAGATAGATAGATAGATAGATACATAAATAGACACATAGATAGATGAAGGATGGATGGATGGATGGATAGATAGATAGATAGATAGATATAGATTATAAATAGATAGCTAGGTAGATGATAGATAGATGATGATGATGAAGGAAGGAAGGAAGGAAGGAAGGAAGGAAGGAAGGAAGGAAGGAAGAAATACGGCAGATAAATAAACATTGTTTTCCTTTCTTTTAACAATGGTGGTCTGCTATCTCTGAATTGACTGCTTAAACTAATCAGAAGTAAGGTCTTAAATTAATCCTCTAGGATTACTAACTAGTAAAAATACTAACGACAAATTGTCTGTATTACTTACCCACATCTCCTTGATCTATTTTTCTTGTTCCTCAATGAGTATATATCAAAATAGTTTACCACTTAGACCAAAGTTTCTCTTCCATTTTGTCTGCATACTATTGGATACTAAGTAGAAGAGGTGGGGCTCATTCAGGGAATTAATTAAAAGTGTCTTAAGTGATATCATTTACCCATAGGAAAAATAAAATATATGTTTATGACTTCCAGAAGTTTCCCATATTTATCACTGGAAAATTAGAGGAATGACAGATCTGGGAGGAAATAATATTTGGCACATTTATGTATCCTTCAAATTCCAATTAAAAAATGATACAATCATCATTAGTATATATAAAATTTAGAAGCTATGTAAACACACAGCACATGCCCAAGCAGATGGTATAAAGAATGCACAATTGAAATATGAATAATAAGTTTAAACTAGGTTTTTTCAGGATATAATTATTGAAGTAATCCTACACAGGATTTTTACTTAGTTTTTGTTTGTTTTCTTTGTTTGTTTGTTACAACTGATTTATATACACACATCAACACATAAAAATGGAAGTAAATATTCTTATATGACACTGCTTTTCATTACTCACATTCTCTGCCCGACAGGATTTGGCTCAAATAACTATATGTAGAATCAACATATGCTCAAGGTTTCAAAAATTATCACCACCCCTCTCCTTTTTTGACGAGGGATTGAGTGGAAGGTCTGGCAGTTGCAAGCTACATACAATTAGGGGAGAAACAGGTGTTGCCAAAATTAGTGCTGCAAAATATATCTTCAACAGTATCACCTGCAGCCCCGTGAGTGATGTTATTTTCCAGTAAGCAAACTTTTTTTGAATTAGTCCCACATTGGCTCTCACCTCTGTCAGTTTGTAATGAAGATGAGCCGTTTGCTTTGGGCCCAGTACATTCTGTTAGAAATGACATGTGCAACTTCCCTTGTTCCTGGGTAACCTCCCCTGCTCCTGGGCAACCTCCCCTGTGCCTGGGCAACCTCCCCTGCGCCTGGGTAACCTCCCCTACACCTGGGAAACCTCCCCTGTGCCTGGGCAACCTCCCCTGTGCCTGGGTAACCTCCCCTACACCTGGGTAACCTCCCCTGCGCCTGGGTAACCTCCCCTGTGCCTGGGCAACCTCCCCTACACCTGGGTAATCTCCCCTGCGCCTGGGTAACCTCCCCTGTGCCTGGGCAACCTCCCCTACACCTGGGTAACCTCCCCTGCGCCTGGGTAACCTCCCCTGTGCCTGGGTAACCTCCCCTGTGCCGGGTTAACCTCCACTGCACCTGGGTAACCTCCCCTGTGCCTGGGCAACCTCCCCTGTGCCTGGGTAACCTCCCCTGTGCCTGGGTAACCTCCCCTGTGCCTGGGTAACCTCCCCTGTGCCTGGGTAACCTCCCCTGTGCCTGGGTAACCTCCCCTGTGCCGGGTTAACCTCCACTGCACCTGGGTAATCTCCCCTGCGCCTGGGTAACCTCCCCTACACCTGGGAAACCTCCCCTGTGCCTGGGCAACCTCCCCTACACCTGGGTAATCTCCCCTGTGCCTGGGTAATCTCCCCTGTGCCTGGGTAACCTCCCCTGTGCCTGGGCAACCTCCCCTGTGCCTGGGTAATCTCCCCTGTGCCTGGGTAACCTCCCCTGTGCCTGGGCAACCTCCCCTACACCTGGGTAATCTCCCCTGTGCCTGGGTAATCTCCCCTGTGCCTGGGTAACCTCCCCTACACCTGGGAAACCTCCCCTGCGCCTGGGTAACCTCCCCTACACCTGGGAAACCTCCCCTGTGCCTGGGTAACCTCCCCTGTGCCTGGGAAACCTCCCCTGCGCCTGGGCAACCTCCCCTGTGCCTGGGTAATCTCCCCTGTGCCTGGGTAATCTCCCCTGCGCCTGGGCAACCTCCCCTGTGCCTGGGCAACCTCCCCTGTGCCTGGGTAATCTCCCCTGTGCCTGGGTAATCTCCCCTGTGCCTGGGTAACCTCCCCTACACCTGGGAAACCTCCCCTGTGCCTGGGCAACCTCCCCTACACCTGGGTAATCTCCCCTGCGCCTGGGTAACCTCCCCTGTGCCTGGGCAACCTCCCCTACACCTGGGTAACCTCCCCTGTGCCTGGGTAACCTCCCCTGTGCCGGGTTAACCTCCACTGCACCTGGGTAACCTCCCCTGCGCCTGGGTAACCTCCCCTGCGCCTGGGCAACCTCCCCTGCGCCTGGGCAACCTCCCCTGCGCCTGGGCAACCTCCCCTGCGCCTGGGCAACCTCCCCTGTGCCTGGGCAACCTCCCCTGTGCCGGGGTAACCTCCCCTACACCTGGGCAACCTCCCCTGTGCCTGGGCAACCTCCCCTGCGCCTGGGCAACCTCCCCTGTGCCTGGGCAACCTCCCCTGTGCCGGGGTAACCTCCCCTACACCTGGGAAACCTCCCCTGTGCCTGGGTAACCTCCCCTGCACGTGGGCAACCTTCCCTGCACCTGGACAACCTCCCCTGCGCCTGGGTAACCTCCCCTGCGCCTGGGCAACCTCCCCTGTGCCTGGGCAACCTCCCCTGTGCCTGGGAAACCTCCCCTGTGTCTGGGCAACCTTCCCTGTGCCTGGGCAACCTCCCCTGCGCCTGGGCAACCGTCCCGGTGCCTGGGCAACCTCCCCTGTGCCTGGGTAACCTCCCCTGCACGTGGGCAACCTTCCCTGCACCTGGACAACCTCCCCTGTGCCTGGGTAACCTCCCCTGTGCCGGGGTAACCTCCCCTACACCTGGGAAACCTCCCCTGTGCCTGGGTAACCTCCCCTGCACGTGGGCAACCTTCCCTGCACCTGGACAACCTCCCCTGTGCCTGGGTAACCTCCCCTGTGCCTGGGCAACCTCCCCTGTGCCTGGGCAACCTGCCCTGCGCCTGGGCAACCTCCCCTGTGCCTGGGTAACCTCCCCTGTGCCTGGGCAACCTCCCCTGTGCCTGGGCAACCTCCCCTGTGCCTGGGCAACCTCCCCTGTGCCTGGGCAACCTCCCCTGTGCCTGGGTAACCTCCCCTGTGCCTGGGTAACCTCCCCTGTGCCTGGGCAACCTCCCCTGTGCCTGGGCAACCTGCCCTGTGCCTGGGCAACCGTCCCGGTGCCTGGGCAACCTCCCCTGTGCCTGGGTAACCTCCCCTGCACGTGGGCAACCTTCCCTGCACCTGGACAACCTCCCCTGTGCCTGGGTAACCTCCCCTGTGCCGGGGTAACCTCCCCTACACCTGGGAAACCTCCCCTGTGCCTGGGTAACCTCCCCTGCACGTGGGCAACCTTCCCTGCACCTGGACAACCTCCCCTGTGCCTGGGTAACCTCCCCTGTGCCGGGGTAACCTCCCCTACACCTGGGCAACCTCCCCTGTGCCTGGGCAACCTCCCCTGTGCCTGGGCAACCTGCCCTGTGCCTGGGCAACCTCCCCTGTGCCTGGGCAACCTGCCCTGTGCCTGGGCAACCTCCCCTGTGCCTGGGCAACCTCCCCTGTGCCTGGGCAACCTCCCCTGTGCCTGGGCAACCTGCCCTGTGCCTGGGCAACCTCCCCTACACCTGGGTAACCTCCCCTGTGCCTGGGCAACCTCCCCTGTGCCTGGGCAACCTGCCCTGTGCCTGGGCAACCTCCCCTGTGCCTGGGCAACCTGCCCTGTGCCTGGGCAACCTCCCCTGTGCCTGGGCAACCTCCCCTGTGCCTGGGCAACCTCCCCTGTGCCTGGGCAACCTGCCCTGTGCCTGGGCAACCTCCCCTGTGCCTGGGTAACCTCCCCTGTGCCTGGGCAACCTCCCCTGTGCCTGGGCAACCTGCCCTGTGCCTGGGCAACCTCCCCTGTGCCTGGGCAACCTGCCCTGTGCCTGGGTAACCTCCCCTGTGCCTGGGCAACCTGCCCTGTGCCTGGGCAACCTCCCCTGTGCCTGGGCAACCTGCCCTGTGCCTGGGCAACCTCCCCTGTGCCTGGGTAACCTCCCCTGTGCCTGGGCAACCTCCCCTGTGCCTGGGCAACCTGCCCTGTGCCTGGGCAACCTCCCCTGTGCCTGGGCAACCTGCCCTGTGCCTGGGCAACCTCCCCTGTGCCTGGGCAACCTCCCCTGTGCCTGGAGAAGCACTTAGACATCTGCATGTTTCGAATGGTCTTTCTGGTGTGGCCATGGACAGAACCATCTTTCTTCTGCTTTGGCAGCTCTGAGGTAATACGCGGAGCTGGTTCTGAATTACAGAATGCCGGTGGAGACCCCTCAAAGTGTTCTCAAATATAATTCATTTCCTTTGGAGATAAAAATTATCAGTTCTTCTAAAGTATGATTTAATTATGCTCTTACATAAAATGTCATCATCCTAGTACACTTGACATTTTCAATACACATTCTATTCCTGTCATCTATATCAATGACAAATGACAGAATAAAGGCCTAGTTAAAAATTATATCATCCGAGACATTTTCTATAATTATGGGCAATTAGAATTTGTAAAACATTTAAATGAATCTAGCTTTTCTAAAAGCCCAGGAAGCTCCTAAGGAAACTAAAGAGGCGCTGAATACCCGATCTATCAAGCAAGAGGCCTGGTGAGGGGAACCGGCCACTGGACAGAGTCGTGGCACCATCACTACCTCGCCTTTGACTTTGGACAAGCATCTCATCATCCTCTAGGCTGTTTCCTCATCGTAAGACTAGAGGGCTACATTAAAGGCTTTCTAAGATGCTTTTAAGCAACAAACTCATAAAATCTTAATATTTGCTGGGTAGTCATATGTCCAGAACTTGCTAGATGCTAAGTGGGATCTAGACATGGTGATTATCTTGAGTTGTTTGCAATCTAGTTTGGTAAGAAGTAGAAAAAACAGCCTGGCTGGTGTGGCTCAGTGGTCGAGTGTCGACCTATGAACCAGGAGGTCATGGTTTGGTTCCCAGTCAGGGCACATGCCCGGCTGTGGGCTCGATCCCCAGTAGGGGGCATGCAGGAGGCAGCTTATCAATGATGCTCTCTCATCATTGATGTTTCTATCTCTCTCTCCCTTCCTCTCTGAAATCAATAAAAACATTTTTTAAAAGAAGAAAGAAATTGAAAAAAACATAAAGAGTGCAAGAAAAGGCAGCTAATAAACAAGTACCAGGGTGTTTACTTGAGAACTTGTGTCCATTAAACAGTATTGCAAGTCTCTTCACCTTAACCACAGCCTGCTTATTTTTAGGAAACCTACCACCAGATGAAATTACATCCAATTCAATACATAGTTACTGGATACGTCCTACAAAACCAGTCAACAGCTTATTTCAACACACGATGTTCCATTCTAACTTCATTTCGTCACTGTTGGTTCTTCTACTAAACTTTGCATCCCCAAGCTCTTGGAACGGTTTGCAGTCCTTGGCCCCTCCATCCAGGAAGTAGGTCTGTGCTGCTGCCAGCAACGGAGCGGTGCAGGGAGGGCTCCTGCGCCTGGCTCTGAGTTTAATGCCCCTGCCCATGGCCTCTGTCCCAACACAGGGGTTCGCTCCCTCCCAAGGTGCTTCCTGCACCACACCTCTGTCCCTCCTGCCCCCAGCCAAGGGACTGAGGGACCCTGGCGGGGAGAAGGCCTGGAAATCGCCCCTTCTGCTTCTCTCCACCACCCACAAACCTGGAGCAGCTGTGAATGCTGGGCCCAGGGGGTAGGTGATGGCTTGGTGCACTGACACGGGCAGATTTCATCCCAAATGGAGACTTTTCCACAATCAAATGGCATACTTTTCCTCACTTATAAAATCCAAACTGAATTCCTACCTTCAGGGTTGTCCTGAGAAACAAATGAGATAAAGTATGTGCCCTGTATAGAATAAATGCTCAACACTGTGTGAGCCAGGCCTTGCATTTTCTGTGCCTTGATGCTTTGGCACCCGAGGCTGGGCTGACCTGGGGGTGAGCTAATTCCTAGTGAGAGCAACCAACTACCAGAGAGTTCATCTTTCATAGCAGATCAGTCAAAGCAAAGGCCACACACCTGACCCTTTCCTGTAAGCCTCTCTCCTTTCAGGCCTCCATCCACCAGCCTAATCACCTTGTCACCCCGCCAGGTACTACACAACAGGAAACAGCCCCTCCACCCCCGGGCCTGCTGAAATCTCTCCAGGTAGCCAATCCTACTGCTGCTTATCCCGCCCTTTCCTGCCCCTGAAACCACAGGAAAGGCTCCTGCCCATATTCCCCTCCCTCCCTCTGCCTTCCCACCCTCCCAGGTGCTTCCCCCTGTGGCCCTGTCCTGGGCCACACCTCCTGTCCTCTTCCTTTCTGGGGATCTGGGAGCATAATAAACTTCCTCCCTGTGACAGTCACCTCCCTGTCTGCAGTTCTGGCCTCATACCTGAGTAAAACAAACCCCAGCTGCCTGTAGTGTTCTCTTTTCTGACCCTCCCCAGGTGATGCTCTCCCATCCTCAGACTCCAGCACCCACATCCCTGACTCCTGGATTCTCTCCTGCCTAATGAACTGACAGCTAGGCTTTACCTGTGGCCTGGCTAGCTCCCCGGTCCCTCTTTCATGACATGCATTCAGGCTTGGGTAGAGTTCCCCATTTTGCAAACAGTTTTGCCATATCTCAGGTCCTTTCTTTCCCTCCTTGATCTGATCCCGGCCCACCTTCTAGCATTTTTCCTATGTTGTTTTTCATTTCTTAGAAGAAACAAAACTTGATCTTGATCTCCAGTCTGAAAACTTCATCTGCGTAGGTACTTCAGATCCCTCATCTTACCAACTCTAAACATCTCACACCCCAAAAAGGAAAAGGCAGAATTGTGTTAAGAGTGAGAACAAGGGATTCAGAAATATTTGATTTTTAAAGTGAGCTCACAGTATCTGCAATTCTCCCCAAGACTCAATTTTTCACTTGGAAAGTGGAGACAATAATAGTTCCTATATCATACAGTAGTTATCAAGATTCTGTGAGATAATATATGTAAATTGCCTAATATGGATATGGCCTAAAAATGGTAGCAATTATAGCTGCAATTTTAACTGTGGTTGTTACGATGATAATGTCAGTAGCAGTGGTTAATGCAGAGATTATGTTAAAATCACTAAAAATAAACTTTGAGAGCACCTTTAAAATACCCATATCTGTCACCCTTGAAAAGTATGGCTCAAAAATTGGTTTTAAAATAATGCATTTTTTTATATCTACACGTGTCTTTAAAGACAAATACAACTATTTAAATATTTATGATATAGAGGTCATTGCTACTGGATCAAACTTATTTTTTTTTTTAAGAAATAAGCATCCATTCATTGGGTGTATGTGTTGAGTGTGCATTTGCTTAAAACATGTTTACCTACAAATATATAAAGATAAATAACTAAATATTAAGTGTGCATTTGTGTGGCTCTGCACAGGTTCATTTTTCTCTTGCACTATCATTGGATACTTACAAAATTCTATGAACATAAAAAGAGTGACAAGGGCATAAGCATCAATATCACCAATGTACACATGAAGAAACTGAGGAAGGGAAAAGTAATTAAAATGAGTCACATGCCTAACGTCCTATATAAATGATTTTCACAATAACCCTGAGTACTCCACTGAAATGAGTCGTCAAGGCACTCAATCCTTCCAAATTATCAACTTCATTTGTCAATTCTTTGTCTTTGTGTTACTAAAACATTTGACAAAGTCAATCACTTCCCCCTTCTTGAAATATTTTCTTCCCTTAGCTTCTTGGACACTGGATTATGTCTTTATTTCCTGGATGCACCTTCTCCTATTTTTGACTTTAAAATTAAAGAGTAGCTCAGGTCTTCTTTTCTCTTTCTGTAATGACCTCCTAAATGACCCCCTGCTGTCCTATAGCCTTAAATACCATTTAGGTGTTAGTGATGGTAGCCCCGGCCCGGAACCCCATGAGCTCCAGACTTGGATATTTACCACTTACAGCATGTCTCCATGAATGTCTACAGACACCGCAAGACTTAGCTTACCCAAAGCAAATACATTCATTTGTAACCCAAACTCTAGCACAATCACACATCTAACATGTCCCCTGGTGTTCACACATCTAACATGTCTCCTATCACCCAGCCAAGTCCAAAATAGATTCCCCATTTTCCCTTAACTTCACAGAGCCAATCCTTCTGAAAAATCTTTCCTGCTCAAGCCACAAATAGATCTCCAATCTGTAACTTCTTAATTCTGCAGCAGCCTCTCCAATTCAAGGTTCATTCCTTCTAACTGGGATACGGAAACAGCTTTCTAACTGGCATCCCAAATTCCATTTTTGTTCTCCTGTATTCCCTTCCCTGGAAAATACCTACAGTAACTGTTCTCAAACATCCATAAACTGTATCACTTATCTGTTTAAACTCCACAAAAGCTTCCCATTATTGGCAGAATAAAACTGAGCACGTTATCATGGCCCCCCACAAAATCTGTTTCTTGCCTCTTTCTGATCATGTCTGAAATCCTCGTTTATGACGTTCTGATCACACTGCACACCTTTCTCAATCTTGTCAAGATTCTCCCTAGCCCTGACCAGTTTGGCTCAGTGGATAGAGCGTCAGCCTGCGGATTGAAGGGTCCCAGGTTCAATTCCAGTCAAGGGCATGTACCTTGGTTGCGGGCACATCCCCAGAAGGGGGTGTGCAGAAGGCAGCTGATCGATGTTTCTCTCTCATCGATGTTTCTAACTCTTTATCCCTCTCCCTTCTTCTCTGTAAAAAATCAAATATATATATATGATTCTTCCTACCTCAGGACTGTTTTTTTTGTGTGTTTTTTTTTACAGTCTCTCCCTACCTGGAATGCTACCCCCCATATTTTCAAATGATTGGGGCCCTGTTATCATTCAGGTCTTTGATCAAATACTAGTAGATACCGGGACCTAGTAAGAGCTTGATGAATGTGGCTGAATCATGGGAATGGATGAGTGAATGAAATGTGGCCTCTTCAGAGAGAACCTCCCAGCACTGGAAGTATACCTACCTAAGCGCCCATCTCCGTCACTCTCGGCAGCACCATGTTCCGTGTTTGCTCACAGGACTTGTCACTCTCTGGAACCACGCGTTTTCAGCTTGTTGACTACTGTGTATGCCGCAAGAACATGCAATGGCTGGGATCTTACATGCATTACACCCCACGGATCTCCAGGGCCCAGGACAGGGCTCATTTACAGTAAGGTCGCAATGGCAGACATTTTGTTGAATAAATAGTGAATGAATAAAGCAATTAACCCAGTTTAGAGATAAAGAAAATGAGGCTCAGAAAAGATAAACTTTCCAAGGTCATACAGATTAGCAGCTAAACAAGGATTCCAAGCTGACACTGTTGGTCCTAAATTCCTTTCTTCTTCCAACCTGCCATGGTAGGTGGTCGCCTGACGTTGGGGCAACATGAGTAGACTCATTTCTCCCTGCTCCTCCCCACAAAGTAGAAGTATAAATTCTGGAAATAACATGAAGGCAAGCCAAGAAAAACTCTGAAAGGTGGGAAGAGGAAGGCAAACCGGTTTGGGATCCCAGGACTAGAAAAATAACACAAGAAGAGGGCAACCTATAAGCTCTCTCTTCCTAGCCCAGCAACGGCAGACAGTGAGGGAGGCTCGTTCCTTCCCAGGGCGATGGGAGTCCCTCTGACACGTCCAGGGGGTGTGGATAGGAAACCCCACTAGTAATAAGCTGCCAGGGGAAGTACTCTCCTTCCACACAGGGCCTGACACTCCCATCCTTTACCCAGAGACACAGCACAGCTGAGCAACACTGGCAAGAGGGATCCCACACACCCCCTGGTCTTATGGTCCCCATGGGCTGAGGCTCCTCCCCTCCAACCCCAGACACCAGCTCCCCAGCCTCAGGAAACCCTTTTGCCACCTTGAGCAGCACCAGCAGGGACCAATAAGATCAGCTCCTGATATAGCAAGTCAACCAAAATAACACTGCAGGTGATCTGAAAACTAGACTACTCCTGGGACCACAGACCACAACACCCTGCCAGGGCTTCTGTGCTAAACAGCAGGGTCACGCTTGCTCATTACAAAATGTAAATGGGATGCAGACATTCCGATCATAACAGAGGAAATAGCAGGCACAATCTACAGTTATCATGCTAAGGATGAAGAGATCACAACTCGAATGAAAGAAGCCAATCAACTGATAAGTCAGATATTGGAATTATCTGACCAGGATTTGAAAACAGCCATCACAAAAATGCTTTAACAATCAATTACAGACTCTCTTCAAACAAACGGGAAAAAAAAGAAAGAAAGAAAGAAAGTCTCAGCAAAGAAATGGAAACAATGAAAATTACCTAAATAAGAATGAGAGGCCAGAAATACATGAGAAAAGGAATCATAAACTTGGATGGTATCAGCAGTGGAGGTTGACAGCTGTCATTGCACCTGAGGAAAAGGCAATGGAATTTAGTCCCTATGAAAACAGAGGAAACAGACCAGCAAGAAAAATGAGCAGAGCCTTGGCGATCTGTGGGACAATGACAAACAGATCTGACACTCCTACCATCAGAGCCCCCGGGGGACGAGGAGGAAGAGAGTGAAATAGGGCTCACGTGTCCTGATTTCTGGCAAAATACACAAACCTAGAGATCCAAGAAGCTGTGTGCCTTAAACAGGCTGCAGCCACAGAAATTCTTCACAGGACTCATCATAATTAAATGTCTGAATACCCAGACAAAGAAGAAAACCTTGAAAGCAGGCAGACAGAGTGTGCACTACTGTTAGAACACTCGCTCTAATGACCGCGGGTTTCTTAAGGGAAGCTGGAGAGGCCAGAAGGAAGTAACTAAATTTCAATATTATGTTGGGGTTTCAAAAAAAAATGCAGCAAGAAACTTAAGCCATCACTAAATGTGTAGATAGATACAGCTCTTGCCTAGAAGCAAACTAGATCAAGTTTCAGTGTGAGAAGCCGCTCTGGGCAAATCAGTGCCTATGGCTCCAGGGGGGCAACTCTGAGCTCTCCTGGCTCTCCCTACACGACTTTCTTCTTTAAGGCACAGCCTACATATTAAGTGGGAAGAAGGCTTTCTCAGTTTGAGAAAAACTATCCAACCATTTCCCATCAGAGAGAAACTGAATTGTATTTATATAGATTAGTCAGAATAACAATCTCTAGCTTGGCGTTTCACGCATTTTGTGACACGTGCTCAATGTTCAATGTTGGACAGAAATCTTAGTCTCCATCTTATTATGCATTGCCTTTTTAAAAAAAGGATAGTCATCCTGGAAATGCACAGTGTTCATTTTTGTAGATATACATCGAATATAGTTTTCAGAATTCCTGATGATTAGAAATCCCACTGAAAGACTGAAAATACTCAGGATTTAAATGGTAGAAAACTAGTGGGAAAAAAATAAGATTGCTTGATTCTAGCTTCTTTAAAAGTTACTGTAAATATTTGATCTCAGCATTTCATTTTATTTAAACTATGTTTGCTTTATACATACAAATAATCTTCTGAAATGATTACTAGGCAGTGAATATGTTTTTTAAAGACTAAACACAGTTTTTTAAATGTGTAACTTATTCCAGCTTTGCCTGATAGGATACCCCCGATGAAATGTAACTTGAAAATGGATTTTCTTATCATCCATGAAAAAGCATACAGTTAATCTAGTTTCAGTTTCTTTATCTCTATACCTTTTAATTGACACTTCCCCTCGCCTAATGAAAAGGCACCCGCTCCACAACCAGGGCCATTAGAGTCATCTTTGGCCTTGTCAGGACTAGCTGGCAGCAAGCTGCAGCTTAGCACTGATAGCTGAAAATCTTCTAATCCAAAGCCAGAAGAATCTTCAGTACTCTGACTGAATATAGTAAGTCTATTATGCTTCATACCTAACTTCAAGAGGATTTAGAATGACAGATAACAAGATTCAAGAGAGCCTAATGCACTTTAATTCTAGCTTTAAAAGTACTAGATACTGTGATTTTTTTCCCCCTGAAATATATTTAAATATAGAAAAGGAGCTTAAGGTAAGTTATACAGACTTATTTTAAAGCCTTCTTTATTTTTCTTTATTTAAATAATTTTTATTTTTCAATTACATTCACATCAATTTTATATTATTTTCAGATGTACACCCTAATGATTAGACATTTATACAACTTACTAAGTGATCATCCCAATAAATCTTATACCCATCAGACACTGTATATAATTACTAGAATAGTATTGCCTATATTCCTCATGACTATTCTGTAACAATCAATTGGTACTTAATCCCTTCATCTTTTTCACCCATCCCCAACCTCCTATACAGACTTGTTAAAGCATATCGTTTACCCATTTACTGTTTATTTAAAGATAATTCCATTTGTCCACTATTCCAGACAAAAGGATGAGCCCAAAGCTCCGATATCAGAATCCCAGGCCTGAAAGAGTATATACTCAAAATACAGAACATATCCACTGGGATAGAACTGATCATGGCTCTATGGCAGCTAAATGCAAATTAAATCCACAAAGAGGTGAGTCCACATGTTTCTGAAATGCCCAATCCTACTTCATTCAATAGCATAAAATTGTGATACTAACAAAATCAGAGTTTAACTGTGATTAGAAAATGTATTACATAACACAGGACTCATCTAGATAATGCAGCCTCAGGCATACAATATCAAACATATATTGAAAATTAGACCTCACAGTATACCCCATGGTGGGAAAATGCTATTCATAAGGAAAAACAGGATATAAAATTGTATTTCTAACAGCACCCAGATTTTTCACACAGGTCTCTTGCTCTTGTTTATTGCTCTGTGCTCACATATGATCCAAATACATGTATGTAAATAGACATGCAAACCCTGATCATGAGTCACAGCTGAGATTTATCAGTTTTCCCTACTGACCACCTGTCTTATTTTCATTGAGCTTATCTAATACTACTCCTGCCTCTAGGAATTTGATCTACTTCTAGACAGTTAAGAAGACACACAAGTTACAAGTGACATCACCAAGACTGAAGAGACCCCACCCTTCATCCCTCCACAAAGATAAAAGATTAGGCAGCTATCCACAAACAAAAATATTTCTTGGAAAGCTCTGGAATCCATTTATGAAATATCAGTAACTCAGTGGAACAATAACAAAAACAACAACAACAACAAAACACACAGAGAATAACAGCACAAAATGGGAAGGAAGACAATTACATTTTGCTTAGGTCATCCCATCCCTCAACCAGTACTTCTCAGCACCAAGAGGAATTACAACCCTACCACCTCCACAAGTGACACACTCAAGGGGCAGACTCAGTGAGCACCAAAGCCCCACTGAAGCAACTCCTGCTCCAGAGGGTGGGCTCCACTAAAGTCACAGCTGATCCTTACTACCAATTGGCCCAGGAGGGTCAATCCTTCCCAGTGATGCCAACTTTAACCAAGGCTCAACTATGAGAGGACAGTGCACATAGCTCACACAGGCACACACCTGGAGTTCTGAGCTCAGGTGACTGGGGAGGCTGAGCCACTGGGCCCTACAGGACACCTTCTGTACAAGGCGACTACCAAGTCTGGGAGACATAGCAGATCTACCTAATACATAGAAACAAACACAGGGAAGCAGCCAAAATGCAGAGACAAAGAAATGTGTCACAAGTGTAAGAACAGGAGAAATCTCCAGAAAAAGAACGAAATGAAATGGAAGCAAGAAAACTACCAGATACAGAGTTCAAAACAATGGTTATAAGGATGCTCAAGGAACTTACTAGAACTTCAAGGAACTTAGTGAGAACATCAACAAAAAAAAACAAAACAAAACAAAAGACCAGTCAGAAATAAAGGATACACTAACTGTAATGAAAAATAATGTACAGGTGATCAATAGTACAGTAGAGGATGCTGAGAATCAAATCAAGAATTTAAAATATAACACCTGTCCCATTTGGCTCAGTAGTTTAGCATCGACCCAAGAACCAAGAGGTCATTGGTTCAATTCCCAATCAGGGCACATGCTTGGGTTGTGGACTTGATCCCCTGTAGGGCGCATGCAGGAGGCAGCTGGTGCTGTTTCTGTCTCATCTATGTTTCTCTCTTTATCACTCTCCCTTCCTCTCTCTCTAAAAATCAATAAAAACGTATTTTTTTAAAAAAAAAAGAGTTTAGAATGTAAGGAAGCAGAAAGCACCCAATCAGAACAGCAAAAAGGAAAAAGAATCCAAAAATATGAAAATAGTGTAAGGACCCTATGAGACAACTTTAAGAGTACCAAAATGCTCATCATGGGCATGCCAGAAGGAGAAGAGAGGGAGCAAGAAATTGAAAAGTTATTTGAAAAAATGACAAAAACTTCCATTACCTGGTGAAAGAAACAGACAGACATGTCCAGGAAAAACAGAGAGTCCCAAACAAAATGAACCCAAAGAGGCCCACACCAGGACACATAATAATTAAAATGCCAAAAGTTAAAGATGAAGAGAGAATCTTAAAGGCAGCATGAGGCAAGCAGTTAGTTACCTACAAGGGAGCACCCATATGATTGTCAGCTGATTTCTCAACAGAAACTTTTCAGGCCAGAAGGGAGGGGCAAGAAATATTCAAAGTGATAAAAAGCAAGAACCTACAACCAAGATTACTCTACCCAGTAAAGCCATTATTTAAAATTAAAGGTCAGATAAAGGGCTTCCCAGATAAGTAAAAGCTAAAGGAGCTCATCACCACCAAATCAATATTACATAATATGTTAGTCTCCTTTAAGAAGAAGAAAAATAAATAAAAGATCAAAAATAGGAACAATAAAATGGCAATAAATGCATACCTATCAACATTTAATCTAAAAATCAAGATACACGAACAAGCAGAACAGAAACAGACTCATAGATACAGAGAACATTTTGACAGTTGCCAGATGGGAAGGGGTGGGGGAAAAGGTGAAGGGATTTAGAAGTATAAGTCATAGTTCATGGACACAGACAATATACAGGTGAAGGGCTTGGATGGGGTGGAAGCTGGGTGGAGGGGAGCAAAGGGAGGGAATGGGAGACATCTGTAATACTCTCAACAATAAAATAAATCTTAAAAACTTAGAACTACCATATGATCCAGTAATCCTTCTTCTGGGCATTTATCAAACCACTATCTCAAAGAGATATCTGCACCCCCATGTTCACTGCAGCACTATTCACAACAGCCAAGACATAGACACAACCTAAGTGTCCACTGATGGATAAATGTATTTTCAAATGTGATATCTATATATTATATATCACATGAATATTAGCTGTAAAAAGAAGAGTCTGCCATCTGCAACAACAGGGATGGACCTTGAGGGCATTATGCCGAGAAGTCAGTCAAACAGAGACAGACAAATACTGCATGACCTCACTTATATGTGGACTCTAAGAGCATCAAAATGATAGAAATGGAGAGGAGAGTGGTGGTGGCCAGAGGCTGAGGGATGAGGGAATTAAAGAGTTGTTGCTTAAAGGGCACAAACCTTCAGTTATTAGATGAGTAAGCCTTGGTGATCTAATGTGCAGCATGGTGACCATGGTTAACAAATCTGTATAGTATACTTGAAAGCTGCTATGAGAGTGGAGCTTTAATGTTCTTACCATAACAACAAAATACAAAATGCTAATTATGTGATGTAAAGGATGTGTTAACAAACCTTATTGTGGCAATATTTCACAGTATATACATGTAAAAATTATATTGCACACCTTAAACTTAGACAATGGTCTATGTCAATTATGTCTCACTAAAGCTGAGGGGTTGCGGGGGGGGAAGACACACAATCTTACAAGGTCATAATAATAAATAGTTTTTCCAGTATAATCATGGTGTTGTGAGCTGGTAAACTAGAGACATTATGTCCTAACAAAGTAAATTCAAATAGTAATTACAGTTCAATATAGGCTTAACTTCAAATAGACGGTATAAAAATCTTCAGACTCTTACATCATTTCAAATAAATCTACTAAAATAACATAAGTGACCAGCATGATTAGTGGCATCCACATCATAAGAACCATCTATATATATAAAAGCCTAAGTGACTGGCCAACCGTTTGACCATTTGACATTTGACCAGTAGCTCTGACGTGCACTGACCATCAGAGGGCAGACGCTCAATGCACAGGCATGGAAACATGGAACAGACTGATGAATGTCAGAGGGAAGGGTAGAGGGAGGAGGGCAGGAAAAGATTAACCAAAGATCTTATATGCATACTAGAGGCCAGGTGCATCCATGCACTGGTGGGGTCCCTCAGCCTGACGTGCGGGAATCAGGCCGAAACTGGCCCGGTGCATGGATTCTTGCATTGGTGGGGTCCCTCGGCCTGGCCTACGGGGATCAGGCCAAAATCAGCAGTCTGACATCCCCCAAGGGTTCCCAGATTGCAAGAGGGTGCAGGCCAGGCCGAGGGACCCCACTGGTGCACGAATCTATGCACCAGGCCTCCAGTGTTCTATAATAAGAGAGTAGAGTATAACTGGGGAAGGTTTGAACTCATATGTACAGAATTATTCTCTGACTATGTACAGGTCCCATGCTATACACACTCATGATTGCATCTACTGCTTTGATCACAAATTAGAAATTTGAGTTCACAAAAAATCTATGTAAATTTCTCACTGCCTAAAGCTGGTGAAGGGCAGAGCTTATATGTGTCAACATCAACTCTTTTCAGTACCCCATACAGATTGCGGGATCTCATATCCAAATGCTGGAGAGAGTTCCAAAGGAAGAATAGATAGGTGACAGGCAGCTTCATTGTCTACATCAGAGCCAACAGCACCGCCATTCCTCCATCAGTGCAAGGCTGAGTCTGTCAGCAAGTCTTGTCTCTTCACCCGGAAATCACATTCCCAAGCCTTGCTCTCCGCCCTGTCCTACCACTATCACTCTAGTCCAAGGCATAACCACATCTTGCTTGACCCGTGCAACAGACTCCCAAATGGGCTTCCTAAGTTTTCGTAGGCCCCTTCTAGTACATTCCTCCCAGGGCAGCAAGGAGATATGAATTGAATAAAATAATGCTTCCTTACTTACAAACTTCTTATTCTGGTTTACAAAGAATACTTGCAAAGCCCTTGCAAGATTCATCCCCTACTCATCTCTTCCCAATACTCTCACCTGTTATCCACTTCTCTCCTGACACAATGACCGTTACTTCTCTCCTGACACACTGACCTTATTTTTGCTCCTCACATGCACCAACCTCATCCTCAGACTTAGGGCCTTTGCACTAAACTGTTCCATTTTCTCAGTATATTCTTCCCCCTGACCTTTGCATACTTGCCTTCTGGCAAGCAATTCCATATTTAAATATCACTTTTTCTAAGAGGCCTTTCCTAGCTTCCTAATTCATAATGGCCACACGGACACTTTCTATCACATTGTCCCATTAAATTCTGCTTTGTACACTTACCATGATCTATTTTAGAGAGGTATTTATTAATTATCAATTGATTATCTCTCTGTCTCCCCACCTGCGTGAGTCTAATCAAGATGGGCAAGAACCTATCCTCTACTGTCACCCCATGCCGTCATAATAGGCAGATGAAGAACAAGTGCCCCATAAATAACTGTTAACTTAATCAATGACCCTAATTATCTTTCACCAACAGAGCATTTTTTTCTTCTCACCCGATAGTCTCTTTAATACATGTAAAATTCAGAAGCAGTTCTCACTTCTAATGTTTTATCTATCACAACATCTCCCATTATCAGAGTTGGCCGAGTTATAAAATTTTATTCTTGTTACCATTTTATGTTTGTTGTTGTTGTTAATCCTCACCTGAGGACATTTTTTCCATTGATTTTTTTTAGAGAGAATGGAAGAGAGAGGGAAATACATTGACTGGTTGCTTCTTGCACTTGCCCCAACAAGGACCAGGGATTGAACCTGAAATTGAGGTACATGCCTTTGACCAGAATCAAACCTTCAGTCCACAGGCCAACACTCTAACCACTGAGAAAAACCAGCTAGGGCATATTCTTGTTACCATTTTAGTATTTGCTCTCCTAGAGCTGTTCAGGAAGTATTTGATCCTAATTAAGGAAAAGTCATCCATAGTCAATGAAGATTAATAAAATGAGATCAAAGTAGAGATAGCTAGTAATTTAAGCTCAGAAATTAATAAATAAAAACTCTAACAATGGCATTTTGAGTGTGGGAGACACGCACATGGTAAAACAATAGTAGAAACAACATATGCTATGAACAGTGACACCGCATCTGTGACTCAAAACAGATTAGTAAACAGAATGAATAGTAACTGAAATGCAAAATAATGAGGAGAAAGGGGAAAAAAAGGGAAGAGCAGAAAGATATTACAAAAAAAAGCTATAAATGAAAAAAATTAAAAAATTCACCATGGGCAATTGGTATATATGTATAAGTACCATAATCTTGTTCCTGTAGTTTCAAAATCAGAACCACATCTGAAGCACTTTAGAAATACATAGTCTGGGGTCAGAGTCACTGATATTCATAATTCCATAGCTTGAAATGAGTCCTAGAGTCTATATTTTTAACAACCATCCCATGCTGCTCTGAGTTAGTCCCACAACTTGAATTTCATGGATGAGGAAGCAATCATCCACAAAAGTTCTTGATATCCAACCCAATACCCAGATGAGTGAAATGGGCTGGCGGTGAGATTAATAAGGATGCCTGAATCCCATGGACATATTCCCCAAAGAGTATATTTCACTGTACAACAATGCCTCATATCAAGCAAGTGCCATTCTATAATTTAAATTTTTGTTTCTTTTATTTAGATTCAAAATTAAAAAATCAAGTAGAAGAAATCCATAGAGCCAGTTAGGGAGCTATTGCAGAAAGTATGTAAGAATAAGTGGCCATACCGTGGTTCATGGGACTTCTGGGTGGGGGTCACAAGGGTTGAGCAGAGGACAATTTCAGGAGGCTCCAGTCACATGGACCACAGCATGAATGGTGCACCTAAAATGGAACAATGAAACAAACCTGTGGGCCATCCGGAGCTAGAGACAGAAACAAAGAGAGATAGGGACATCAAGTAAGACAGAGAGAGAAACAGGGACAGAGAGAGTGGTATATAGCTGAAAGTAAAATATATTTAGGTCATAAAATACATATAAGTTAAATATGCAAGTAAATCATGAGTTTATGTGAATTTGTAGCTGCGTATCTGCCATCCTAATATATAAAGAGCCAGGGTCCGTCACAACCTAAACATCTGGATGGATGACCGAACACCAGGCTAGGGTCCCGGCCAGCGCAGCAAAAGTCAGTCCTGGGTCCCGGCGGCCCACAGTGGGAGTCATTCCTGGGTCCCGGCAGCCTGCGGCAGGAGTCAGTCCTGGGTTGAGGCCGCCTGCGGCACAGTGGTGGGAGGGAGCTGTGGGAACAGAGCCGTGCTGCCATCGACTGCCCTCTGGGTCCCTCCCCCCATGCCCTCCACCCTGGCCCACAGGCCCGGGGAACCAGAGCCATGCTGTGATGGGACTGGACCCTACCCGAGGGGTCCTGGATTGTGAGAGCGTGCAGGCTGGGCTGAGAGACCCCCCTAAGTGCACAAATTTTCAAGCACCAGGCCTCTAGTATCTAATATTACACATTCTTAGGATTATATTCTTTACCTTTTCACTTAAATTTTTATTATCCTTTACACAAATCATATCTTACATACTTGATCCAGATAGTGGAAATAAATAAGGAAGAGAACTTCTGCTCATTAAAATGATATATGCTTCTTTTTTGAATAAATTTGCTACACATTTTCTAGTGATTCCTATAACAAAAAGACATTCTACCATCTTAAATTCTAAAATAGCTAAAAAAAAAAAAAAGAAATAAGAAGGTTATTACGAATGAAATAAATCAGTGGTTATGCAACATAAAATAATAAAATATTTTAGAAAAAGAATCCTTTAAGTTTTTTCAAAATAGTAGTATTTGCCATTTAATCTCTTTGCCAATTTCCAAGTATTTTTCTACTTTACTTGATTTGACAAAGAAACTAGTGATATGAATAGCAGTCTCCTTTGGAAGAAAATACTTGAGGATCCCATGGCAGTGCTCAGAAAGTCAAAAAAACAAGAGAAAAAGTTTGTTGCCCTGAGTCTATCAGCTAAATTAATTTTGTTTATGATTTCTATGTTGAAAGAGGAGCTCCAAATTTAGTACTCACCATGCAATCTCTGCAGTCCCTAATTTCGTATTTGCAGAAAAAACAATTGGGTTTGCATGCATTGATTTTTTTTTCACTAGATTCTCACATAGTTTATTGTTCATGACTTAATTATTCAGAGTTCTAAAACTTTAACAAAACAGAACTCAATTAAGGAAGTTTAAATTTATTCCAGATCTGCTTGCAACACTTGCAAATAAAAAAAGAATTTAGCAGACAAGAGCTAACAAGGGCAAAAGTTATCCTGTGAGAAGCCTTATTTAAAATGAAGTCTGGTTGCTGGAAGAGAGATCTCTCAGTCACATCACTCAATGCATCCCACTGATGCAGACAGGTAGAGACATAACAGCATCTCCGACAGGACTGATGCTACTAACTCACCTGGAGGAAGGAAAGGTTCCTTCCTGCCCCGTAACAGCTCAGCCAATGGGAGGCTGCCATAGCTCAGACAATGAGAAGTCACTATACATGGAACTTTCCATTTCCTCCAATGGGCTCTTCCTTTACAACAGTCCCTCTTGAGTCCGAAACGGGTGTTCCTCTCCTTTGTTTCTGTGGACTTGCATGTGTTTTGACTTCAGACCACATGTCCCAAATTGCAATTCTTTGTTGTTCCCAAATAAACCCATTTTACTGGGAACATATCTGGCTAGTTGTTTAAGGTCAACAGGTGGTTAATTTAAAATTTTTCAAAAGCAAATGAAAGGTCATTTATGAAATAAGTGACCAAGCAAAATTTGTTGATGCTCTGGGAAAGGAGCAATGTCATGAACAACTAGCTGGTGAAACCTTCTGATGAAAGAAGGAACTAAGCCCACGCTTTATACTAGATTGGCCTGTGGGGTCCCTGTCCGGCTGTATCTTCACCGGTGGTCGGGTAGCCTTGGACCCGAGCGCCCTCGGGAGCCTCCTGGACTCCGGCCAGGATGGCAGCATGAGCGGACGGTGCCTCCTCCATGTACACTCCACACGTGCAGCTGCACACACAGTCTTTCCCATGGAAGAAATCCAGAAACTAGCTGAGGGACTCCTACGCTTGGAGCACAGTTTAAGAAGCACATTGAAAAGGAAAGGTGAGATGACCTCTACCGTCAACCATGTGGCACAGGCCCGACTCCCAGCTTCTCCTGAGAAGAGGTGGCAGCGTATGGAGTTCCCCAACTCAACTGCCCTCCAAGGGGGTCTCTCCAACACCCAGCTCTGAAAGCCAAGGGAGCTTGCACTCCCAGCCCCCTACCCCCAGCCCCACCCCCAGGACAAGAGCAAAAAAGGAGCAGTTTTTTGTTTTTGTTTTTTTTTAGCATCAACTTTTTATTTATTTACTAGAGGCCTGATGCACAAAATTAGTGCATGGGAGGGGGCTGTCCCTCAGCCCAGCCTGCACCCTCTCCAATCTGAGACCCCTTGAGGGATTTCTGACTGCCCGTTTAGGCCCGATCCCAACAGGATCGGGCCTAAACGGGCAGTCGGACATCCCTCTCACAATCCAGGACTGCTGGCTCCCAACTGCTCACCTGCCTGCCTTCCTGATTGCCCTTAACTGCTTCTGCCTGACAGCCTGATCACCCCCTAAACACTCCCCTGCCAGCCTGATAGATGCCTAACTGTTCCCCTGACAGCCTGTTTGCCCCTAACTGCCCTCCCCTGCAGGCTTGATCACCCCCAACTGCCCTCCCTTGCAGGCCTGGTCCCTCCCAACTGCCCTCCCCTGCTGGCCATCTTGTGGTGGCCATCTTGTGTCCATATGGGGGCAACCATCTTTGACCACATGGGGGCAGCCATCTTGTGTGTTGGAATGACAGTCTATTTGCATATTACTCTTTTATTAGATAGGATAGAGGCCTGGTGCATGGGTGGGGGCCAGCTGGTTTCCCCTGAAGGGTGTCCTGGATCATGGTGGGGGTTCCTTTGGGGCATGGGGCAGCCTGGGCGAGGGGCCTGTGGTAGTTTGCAGGCTGGCCATGCCCCCCGGCGACCCAAGTGGAGGCCCTGGTATCTGGGATCTATTTATCTTCTATAATTAAAACTTTGTAGCCTTGAGCAGAGGCCAGGGCTGGCCAGGAAGCTTGGCTTCCTCCATCGCTGGGGCAACCCAAGCCTCCTGCTCTCTCCAGCTCAATGGCTGCCACCATTTTTGTTGGGATTTCTTTATCTCCTATAATTGAAACTTTGTAGCCTTGAGTGGAGACCAGAGCCAGCCAGGGTGTGTGGGAAGCTTGGCTTCCTCCATCGCCGGGGGCAACCCAAGCCTCCTGTTTGCTCCAGCTCCCTGGCCGCTGCCATATTTGTTGGGTTACTTTGCATACTCACTCCTGTTGGCTGGTGGGCGTGGCTTATGGGTGTAGCGGAGGTGCAGTCAATTTGCATGCTTCTCTTTTATTAGATAGGATTTTTATTTTTAAGTATATTTTTATTGATTTCAGAGAGGAAGGGACAGGGAGAGACAGAAACATCAGTGTTGAGAGAGACTCATCAATCAGCTGCCTCCTGCATGCCCCCCACTGGGGAATGAGCCTGCAACCCAGGCATATGCCCTTGATTAGAATTCAACCTGTGACCCTTCAGTCCACAGGCCAATGCTCTGTCCACCAAGTCAAACCAGCTAGGGCAAAGAAATAGTTCTTAAGGGGCCTACGAATCCCCAGGGCTCAGCACTGACCAGCAGGCAAAAGTCCGTGTCTTCCAATTTCTCCTGGAAGGGGTCTGGCTGCAGCCACGCAAGCTGCTACCAGACGGTCTGGCTTCTGATCAGCAGCAAGGAGGCTGAAGCAGTCTCCAGAGCCTGGGGAGGCAGCGGGCACTGCCTGGAACCACCTTCTTCCCCCAACAATAAAGGCCAGCCCGGGGTCCCCTGGAAGGAGCTTGTCCTCACAGCTAGGGCCGCACTGTAAAGCTGCTGCCTGGGGGAGAGGCCCCCAAATCACCTGGCTCCCAGGGCCAAGAGGGCTGGCATCCATGGGTCCCACAAGACAACAGGAGACAAAGAAGCAAGCAGGCAAAACTCCACCTCCAGTTTCTCCCTGGAAGGGGGCCATCTACACCAGTTCCTTCATTGGGCAGACCCTGCACGTACTTCTGTGTCCTAATCTCTTCTTCTGACAAAGACTCGGCACAGGTTGGGTTACAGCCCACCTCAACGACTTCAGTTCATCTTAATCGCCTCTGTAACCACCCTTTCTCCAAGTGTCACATGCTGAGATACCTGGGTTTAGGACTCAACATATGAACTGTGCAAGAGCCACTCAGCCCATGCCAGCATCTGACCCTCTCCTACATTCCTATACCACTGCCCTAGCATTTCAACCCCAGTCTGACCACCTCCACTCTGTCCTCCACACAGACCCATTCTTGCTTTATCTCTACGAGGATTTTATAATAGACTAAAATCGAAGCCCTTAGAATATGTTGCCCAAAGGTCAGATTCTATCTGGGAAATACAAAAGTTGATAAAGTATGCTCTAAAAGTGGATAAAGGTCTATCAACCAAAACAAAACAAAATCACTAGTCCTAGAGTAGGAACACATAGTTTATTTTTATCAATGCTAGTTGAGACACTAGGAAAACTTCATGTACACCGAAAGACCAGACGTACACCTGCCAGTGCTTACGTTAAAGCTTTATCCTCAGGAGGCACTTCATTTCTTACCTATCAAATGTGTAAAATTTTAAACCAATCAATTGCCCACCGTAGCTAAGGAGGCAACTCTTCTGTGTGGCTTGTCGCTGAATCCCAGAGCCCAGAATGGGCATAACATTATCGAACTCTTATACATTCCTGATAAGGTGGTAATGGAACAGCCCTTTGGAACGTAATTTCCTCAGATAAATTCAAAGCTTTAAACATGTTTCTTGAGCCAGTAATTCCAACTTAAGGACATTTTTCTAAATATGTAAATCTTTTGCAAAAGGTACTTATTGCTGCACAAAAGCATTACCCTGAATAGAAAGTTTACATGTAGTTCTTTTCCTCAACTGCTATTTATCTTAACATGTCACAGTCTTTTATAATATTTTTAAATGTCTCTTTTAAGTTTTACTACAGTAATAGCAATAGATACAACTCACACAAACAAGCGCTCTCTGGGGCCCCCAGTCATTTTCAAAGGCGTAAGTGTCCTGAGCCATAAAAGTTTGAGGATCACTGACATAGAAAGTTATTTAGCAATAATGCAGTCCCTACTAGTGGCTCCAGACCAGCAAAGAACACACTTCGGAGGACGTGACTTTTCCAGCAGCTTCGGTCTGTTGCACGGGCATGGACAGCTACTCAGCTTGTCTGCTTTATAGTTCTCATCACGCTTTCAAGATCTTTAAAAGAAGCAAACCGTGCAGTCTACGTCCAACCCCAGCACTCAGGGACTAACAATTCGTGCGTCTTTAACTGAATAAACATTCATGTATTGGGTATCTTCGTGTATCAAGTATTTAATGCAATCAATGTTTGGAGTACTGAGGTGTAAACCTACATTTTCTTTTTTTTTTTTTCTTTTTTTTTTTTTTCAGAGAGGAAGGGAGAGGGAGAGAGAGAATAGAAACATCAACGATGAAAGAGAATCATGGACCAGGTGCCTCTTGCACACCCTATACCAGGGATCTAGCCCACACCCTGGGCATGTGCCCTGACCAGGAATCAAACCTTGACATCCTGGTTCACAGGTCAACCCTCAACCATTGAGCCATGCTGTCTGGGCTAAATGTACATTTTCTTATTATATTGCTCTTTCCCCTACATTGCCATTAAATAATATTTTAAACTAAGCAATTTAAGTACCCCCAAGAAAGGACATCGCCACAAAATATAGGCCAGTATATTTCTCTCTCTCTCTCTCTCTCTCTCTCTTTCTCTCTCTCTCTCTCTCTCTCACACACACACACACACACACACACACACACACACACACACACCTTCTTCCCTGAAATAAAAAGAAAAATCACTGTTTTAACTGTTGCCCTCTTGTGGCAAAACACTCCCTTGTTACAACAGTTACATAAAAGGTTCTTGCTTCATTTCCATCTATGGTGGCATCAGTGAGCCGCTGAGCTGCCCCCTGCACCTCCTCCTGCTCCTGAACCTCTGCATTCAGTGTCTCTGTCCTCCCAGTGACCGGGGGTCAAGTGTCTTCACCCCCACTTACAAAGAGGACGCTGATGCTTGGGCAGAGTAAATAACTGCCCAGGTCACACAGCTGTCAGGTTACAGGCCTGGGACGCAGCCACATTTCTGAATGTGCAGACTCTAACCAGCTCTCTCCTTCTTTGCAATTCTTAGTGTCACTAATGTTCTGTGTGCTACATGGCATGGGATCGCCTGCTTAGCTGTCACGTGGTTTGAGAGCCCACAGTAAAGGTGGCGGCTGGATATGCACAGCAGCAAAGGGAAATCAAGTTTTATTCCCTTTACCCACCAGCTGATTTTTCTTTTAAGGTAGTTTTAGTTTCTACTGTGTTATGGTTCCTTAAAAGTTTAAACAACAGGTCATGAAATAAATGAAATGATTAGTGGCAGTATTTATGCAGCCAGCTTTTCTCTGAGTTCAGTAAAAAATAATCAATTGACTCTCTTTTTTTCAGTGTTAACTGAGGCACTAGAGACTTCATGAAGTCTAGCGAGCATGGAAAGAAATACCCACAGAGGCAGGTATAATTGAGCATTTTATAGAACTCTAAGAGAGTTCAGGAAAAGTGCATTTCCCACTTTTTATCTCCCCAGGTTTAATGAAAATCCAACCTATTATGACTGCATAGAAAAAGAAGAAATAAAAGAGAATTATCATTTTTATTTCTACTTAGAAGCTCATCCAAGCATTTGAGGTGAAAGTGGGTTGAAGGAGAGGGGGGAGGGCAACACTGGCTGCTTTCAACCTTCCTCTCCCAAATTAAACCTGCCCTTACTGGCTGCACCATTTCGCCCTTAAAGTAAACTTTGAAATGGGAAGATTTCCTTCAGTCCCCAGGATTCCTGTTTCCTGCTATCTCTTCTAGCTTTCTCCCTGGGAGCCCCACTCCCTCTCCCTTCAGTATCTGTGCCCAGATGAACAACAACAACAAAAAGTACTTAATCATCTTTGGTGGAATACAGTATCAGTGTCTGAAATCACCTATATTTCATTGGTTATTAAAAAAAACAATATTTAGAGGAATGAAGTCGTAAGGCTGAAATTTTGGGAAAAGTGACTAGTGATTAGCAGCTGGGTTTTTGAAATACAAGTCCAGTTTTAGTTGCTACCTTTTTAATGGAATAGTTATATTCCAAACCAAATTTTCTGTAGCAAAGTATGCGTAAATACTATTCTGACTTCATATTTTTACACATTCACTTGCCGACAAATGTTTCTTCCATAAAATGTTATAGAGAACATTTTATTTAATGTTTTCATAGCTTATGCATATTAGACCCTAAAGGCATATTAGCAAGAGAAAAGGGAAAGGGCGGGGAGCCGAGGCGTCCAAGGGAAGGAGGAGGGAACAACTGAGCGATTAATAGGAAGCGATGCTTTGAAGAGATTTCTGCCTTCCCCTGGGAGCCCGGGTCCTCAAAGAAGAGCAGGTAAAACCCAGTGGGCAGAGCTCTCATTGGCTGGAATAACTTTCTGATGTCAGACCACAGCGCAGAGGCACACGGATAAAATCACAGAAAAGGCATGTGTCACTGACAGAACTCTGGCAACCGACATGCATGAAACGTTGAACATAAAAGTAACCTCAGAGAGCATCCTGCCTGAGGAAGGAGGGAAGGAGGAAGGAGGGAAGGAAGGAAGGAAGGAAGGAAGGGAGAGGGAGGGAGGGAGGGAGGGAGGGAGGGAGGGAGGGAGGGAGGAAGGAAGGAAGGAAGGAAGGAAGGAAGGAAGGAAGGAAGGAAGGAGGAAGGAGGGAAGGAAGAAAGGAAGGAAGGGAGAGAGAGGGAGGGAGGGAGGGAGGGAGGATTTATGCTTAAAATGTTAAGATTTGTTCAAGAACAAATATCTAGGTGCTACTGAGTTGATTCTAGAATCTCCATGTCATTCCCAGTCCAGAATGTCCCACAGCTCCACTAGGAGTCACTCTGCTTCAGTGCCTTGGACCCAAACCCACTCGTTTTCTAGTTGCCCTCTGGAGCGTTTGGCAGGCCCCCTGTCCCCTAACCAGTCGGCACCTCTGGGATGTTTGCCCGCCACGCAGAGATAAAATGCCAGTCCCACACGGACTGGCACTGCTCTGCGCTCCGAGGTGCTTTCCCTGCCTGCTGCTGCTCCCCCTGTGTATCGGGGACATGGCCCCATCAATGACCCAGACTCCCATGACAGCTGGTTTCCATCCAGGTTGGGCTAATGCCGGGAAGGGCAGAGATTGGAGGGAAGAAACCAGACTGTCTCCGTGGCGCCCTCCTGCCCCAGCCAGGGTGGCATCTAACTCCCTGTTCCCTGAAGGCCCTCCCGCACCTCGCCTCAGCTCAGGCCTCACAGAGCGGCTTCCACAGACGGCCCACCCCAGCTCCAGCTCCAGCTCCAGCGCCCACCGAGGTCCTGGGCTGGGAGCTCTGGTGCCCACGTCGCCCCGGGCTGCCCCAGGCATAGGGTCACGGCTTTTTCCTGTCCCTAATAGCTTGGCTGACTTGTCATTTCTGTTTGGCGCCTCAGATGTCCTCATCCGTGTGTCCATTTCAGTTGGAAATGTTTCCAGTTGCTGGGCTTTCTTCCGTTAAAAGACGCCCCTTCCGGAGGAGAAAACGGAGACTGAACAGGCAGACCTGTCGGGCACCTCGTCCCAGGGCCAGGCTGGAGTGCAGCTACATTGGAGAACATTCTCCTGGCATGTCCAGCTGTGGCCCAGCTGAGGAGGTGACATGACGAGGAAGGACAGAAGGCACCTGGGGACTGGCAGGAAGGGCGAGCCGGCGAGAGAGGGGCTGCCGGGGGAGGCGTGCGCTGAGTGCGGGAGAACTGCTGGGGAGCGCACCCTGCGGCTCAGGCCATGACAGCAGAGGCTAGACCCGGCAGACCAGAGCCAGTGGGTGAGAGAGCTGCAGTTTCTATTGCCTTTATTTATTTATTTTTTATCTCTAAGCCCAGGGCATGGGAGTTTTCATTTGCAACTACACACCCGAGGCATTGGCGCAGGGAGGGAGGCACCGACTTGAGGTGCCTGGGGATAGGCAGGGGTGGGACGCAGGGCAGGGAGACCTGGAAAAGCAGTAACCGGGAGTCCTGCATTGGGTCCTTCATATGCTTCCAAACCAAAGGGCTATTTTCCCTGGGAGGAGCTACCTGGGGAGGTGGGGGGGGAGGATGGGGGGAAACCTGCCCTAGGCAATACAGCCTGCCACACCCTGCATTCTTCAAAGTGGGCATACATATAGCCAAGAGGCATGTGAAAAATGCTCAAAGTCACTAATCATCCAAGATATGCAAATCACCTCACACCTGTCAGAATGGCTATCATCAACTAAGGACAAGTGCTGGCGGGGATGTGGAAAAAAGGGAACCCTAGTGCACTGTTGGTGGGAACGCAGACTGGTGCAGCCACTGTGGAGAACAGTATGTAGTTTCCTCAAAAAATTAAAAATGGAACTCCCATTTGACCCAGTGACCCCACTTCCAGGAATATATAAGAAGAAACCTGAAACACTCATTAGAAAGAATATATGCACCCTTATGTTCATAGCAGCACAATTTATAATAGCTAAGATTTGGAAACAGCCTAAGTGCCCATCAGCAGATGAGTGGATAAAAAAACTGTGGTACATCTACACAATGAAATATTAAGCAATAATAAAAAAGAAAGAACTATTTGCAACAGCATGGATGGACCTGGAGAGTATTATGTTGAGTGAAATAAGCCAGTCAGAGAAAGTGTCACATGATCTCACTCATATGTGAAATCTAATGAACCAAATAAACTGATGAATAAAAATAGACCCAGAGACATAGAAGCATGAACAGACTGTTGAACCTGAGAGAGAAGGCAGGGAAGGGTGGGTGGGAAGAAATCAACCAGTGAACTTGTATGCATATATGCATCACCTGTGGACACAGACAATGGGGTGGTGAGGGCCTGAGGGAGGGGGTACAGGAGAGGGCTGTAATAGATTAATGGAGGAAAGGGAGGATCTATGTAATACTTTCAGCAATAAAGATTTCTAAATAAATAAATAAATAAATCTATACTAATAAAAGGGTAATATGCTAATTAGACCAGATAGACCGGACATCCTTCCAGACAAAGCCACGGTGGCAGGGGCCAAGGCAGAGGCAGTTAGGGGCGATCAGGCAGGCAGGGGAGAGCAGTTAGGGGTGATCAGGCAGGCAGGGGAGAGCAGTTAGGGGTGATCAGGCAGGCAAGGGAGAGCAGTTAGGGGCGATCAGGCAGGCAGGCAGAGGCAGTTAGGGGTGATCAGGCAGGCAGGCGAGTGATTAGGAGCCAGTGGTCCTGGATTGCGAGAGTAATGTCCGACTAAACCAGCAGTTGGACATCCCCCAAGGGGTCCCAGATTGGAGAGGGCGCAGGCCGGGCTGAGGGACTCCCCACTCCCTCACCCCCCCACCCCCCGCATGAATTTCATGCACCGGGCCTCTAGTAAATAAATAAATAAATAAATAAATAAATAAATAAATAAATAATGGGGGAAGGTGGGGGGAAAGACACCCCTTCCTTAGTCACTGATGTATCCTCTCACCCTCACACTCTTCCCTTCAGACCCCAAAGCCAGAGCCTTACACAAGGTGAAGTTTGCAGAGAAGGAAGAGGATACTGGACCTAAGATGCACTTGGGATACCTAAGTGATGCATGCAGCCCAAGACCTCAATGTAATGTGAATAATTGATGAAAATTAATATTTAATCTATTTGTTTCACCAATGCTCCCCTACACACACACACACACACACACACACACACACTCCCACACACACACACTCCCACACACACACACACTCACACACACACACACTCACACACACACACACTCCCATATCCATTTAGAATAATTGCTATTTCACAAAATTGGAAATATCTCTGACATCTGGCTTTTCATTGATATTGTATTTGAAACTGGCACAATATACCTAGCGTTGGACCAATTACAAGCCAGGAAATTGTAAACATCCACATGTCAAATTTAAGATGATGGATGTAAACTAAAACTATACAGGGAGATTGATTACTAATTGACTATTTGTCATACAAAATGATTCATTATATTTTTCCTTCAAGTATCAAACTTCTCTAGCATATTTAAAATGTGATCTGATTTACCAACACTCGCATTATGCTAGCAAACATTTCTTACCATGAGAAAAAAATCAGCATGTGAAATATCACTAGATTTCAGTGTATTAGAGTCCAGTTTTCTCAAGGTCGCAGTGTCAACATCTGCCGTGGAGGCTGTTGTGATTCAGTTTGCACACAAGGACCAGCACCTTAAGCACCAACCCGTCAGAGTGGAGCCTCGATAAGCCCAGGCCCCCTGCGGGCGTTTTCTAGCATCTTTCTCTAGTGCAAGGAGTGGAGGGAAACGGAGCAAGCCAAGCAATTCAGAGTATCTTATACCTAAGAGAAAATAACAAAAAGCGAGAATATTGTTTGTGTTCAAATGCTATAATCTTTTCTTTTTGTTACTAAAAATGCAACATTGCTGAAATTTTATCTGTGATGATGATTTAAGCTTTCCTCCAGTATTTTTCCTGCCTGAAAACCCAAGCCCCCTCCCCCAGCCACCCAATGCTCATGCTGTTTCACGGGATAATGATCTGTTTGGCTCTGGCTCCCAGGTCCATTTCTCCTAACTCAGGTCTCACGTTAAACCTGGACACCACGAGTCGTCTTGCAGAAACAGAATCCAGGCGTAATGGCAGCATCAGCGCCCGCCTCTCTCTGCAACCACAGCCTCTTTCAGCTTGCAGTTTTTATTTAAAAGGCTTAATTGGAAGTTTTTATTACTCCCAATTAGGCTTTTTAATTAAAAGGAAAAGTTTAAAGAGGCTGCAGGCAAATACCGCTGAAACCCATATCAGCATAAAATCAAAGGAAATAAAAACAAAATTACACTATTGTCAAACACCAGTAACAGGAGCAGCTTTTGAGACTGTTTACCTCTGGGTTTTTGATGTGATGGGCACATCGACAGTGATGGAGTGGACAGGGCTGGGGGAACCAGCCTGTCTCTGATGCAACAATAAAACTCATCAAAATGATACTTAGAAGACTACATTGGCATTCAAGGCAAAAATCTGCCAAAATGCACAGTTGACAATTCAAGTAGTTAGCAATTCTAATTCTCCAACATGGTTCTAGCTCTACACACTAATGCAGACTCTTAACATCTCTTTAACAAGCACGAGACTCCACATAAACAATGTAGGGAAGTGTTTATTGTTGTAGGATGATTCGCTTTTTAATTCCTTAAAGGATTTTGTCTTCTATGTAAAGCCTAAGCTTGTCAAGTTGTGCACTAGTGAGGTTTTTTAAATTCAAAATGAAATTAGAAGTCGCATCCGCTTATATTTTTGGCATCTTTTAAATTCCACATAATGTCTTCAGAGCAAAATAGAGCTTCTCCTAGAAGGGTGAGTTTATCATCAGAGGTAGCAGGAATACGTGTGGGTATTAGATCCATACCAGACCCAATTTCATACCTAATAAACTTGGCTATTTATCCCGAGTTTTATAAATTATACTGAGTCAGAAATGAGAGGTAAAATGGCTGGGATATTGAAGTTGTTTCTTCGATTTTTAACTCTTCAAATCACAGATAGACTGATACCTGCCCCCAACACACACCAACAAACCTGGGGTAAAAAATATACAAATGTCCACTCAGAGAGGGGAGGTGTTAGTACGCCATCAAGGTTAGCAGAATCATCATGGCTTTCGTCCAGTCAGTGAAGCGTTCATGTCTCGGCAGCTGAAATCTTGGCTGACAGATATCAGGTGAACGCAGCCCCTCTGCTTTTCCTAGTGTCCATGACCATGTGCAGTCTCGGCCATGAAAAGACATTCACCAAACCTGCGAGGACTGCAGGCGAGGAGTAGGCATCCCTACTGTGTCATTACAATCCTCCCCTCCTTCCACTCTTGTCCTCTACAATCCAGGGTATATCAGGGTTTTGTAAGGCATCAATCAATTTATGTCATTGCCTTGCTTTACAAACATTATTTGGCTTCTTACTGTGGCTAGAATAAACTCCCCACTCACATGGGCCTATCATAGCCTATCAACGCCCTCCCTGACCCGGCTCAGGATTTCAACCTCCTCTTGACTCTCCCTAGCATTGAAGGCAAAATCTGCCAAAATGCACAGTTGACAATTCAAGTAGTTAGCAATTCTAATTCTCCAACATGGTTCTAGCTCTACACACTAATGTAGACTCTTCACATCTCCACCAGCCACTGCGTCCTTTTTCAGTTCTAAGAGCACACACCAAGCTCTCTCCGTGCTGTGGATATTAGCATTGGCCCTAGTCTATGCCTAACACTCATTCCACTTTCCCAGGGGTTGGTCTTTCCTGTGCCACTCAGTTTACACACAGTATCCAGGTAAACACCTCTTCAGAGAAGGCTTCCCCTACCCCATTAAAGGCAGCCCATCCCAGTTACCACCACGTCTATCACAAGTCACACATTTATATACCCATGACTCTATCACAGCTATTATTACGGTATTTCTATGTCCATGTGTTCCTTTTTTTTTAATGTCTTCAACAAAAATGTGTTTCAAGAATGCAAGAACCATGAATGTCTTATGTATCAAAAGATCATACCACCTACCCACCACCTAACCTATGCACCTGGCATGTACTAGCCAATCATTGTTCTTTCCTTTGTTACTATTTATTCAACCAACCTTTTTCCCAGCTTTATTGAGATACAATTGGCATATAACATTTTGTTAGTTTAAGGCAGTGATTTTCAACCTTTTTCATCTCATAGCACACATACACAAATTACTGAAATTTGCCAGTTTGACCAAAAAAATAGGTATAATTTTGATTCATTCACACTGGACAGCTATTGTTGTGTTGGCTGTTGTCATTTTTTTTTATTTGACAATGTAAGGGAAAAAAAAGTCTGTGCCCCTGATTAAATAGTCAGGTATTGCATGTTTTATTTAATTTTTTAATATATTTTTTATTTTAGAGAAGAAGGGAGAGGGAGAGAGAGATAGAAACATCAATGATGAGAGAGAATCATTGATTGGCTGCTTCCTGCATGTCCCCCACTGGAGATCAAGCCCACAACCCAGGCATGTGCCCTGACCTGGTATTGAACCATGACCTCCTGGTTCATGGGTCGACACCTCAACCACTGAGCCATGCCAGCTGGGCCAATTATTGCATGTTTTAAAAATTCTTGAGGCATACAGTTGAAAAATCGCTGGTTTAAGATGTTCATGTGAGATTTTCTACACATATGTTGCAAAATGTTACCATATAGGGCTGGTTTGCACTCCATGACCTCACAATTACTATTTAATGGGGGTTGGCACTTAGAATATTAAGGTCTACACTCTTAGAAAATGTCAAGACTATAACAGTATTGTTAACTATAGTCATCATGCTGTGCATCAGATTCCCAGAATTATTCCTCTTAAAACTAGAAGTTTGAACCCTCTGACCAACATCTCCCCATTGCTCCCACCCTTCGGGCCCTGGCCACCACCATTCTGCTCTCTGTTTCTATGAGAGAGGCCTTTTTTAGATTCCTATGTAAGTGAGATCATGCAGAACTTCTCTCTTTGTCTGGCTTATTTCAATTACCATTGTGCACACAGGTCCATGAATGTTTCACAAACGGCAAGCATTGCTCTTCCTCACCTGGCTGAACAATATCGCATGCATTGCTAGATAAACACTTAGGTTGTTTCCAAGTCTTGGCTATTAGAAATTATACTGCAGTGAACATGGGGGTGCAGATATCTCTTCAAGGTCCTGTTTCATTTCCTTTGGGTATAAACCGAGAAGGGAGATTGCTGGGACATGTGGTAGTTGTATTCATGTGGGTTAGATGAGAAATCCACAGTGTTTCCATAGCGGTGACACCAATTCACATTCTCATAACCGTGTCCGAGGGTTTCCTTTTCTCCACGTCGATGCCAACATTCATTACCTGTCTTTCTCAAAATAGTCATTCTAACAGATAGGAAGTGACATCTCATTGTGCTTTGATTTGCCTTTTGCTGGTCATAGTGATGTTGAGCATCTTTTCATGTACTTGTTGGCCTTTTGTATGTCTTCTGTAGAAAATGACTGTTCAGGTACTCTGAAAATGTTTTAATCTGAATGGGGTGTTGTTGTTTTTTTACTGTTGAGTTATTGGAGTCCCTTATATATTTTGGATATGAATCCCTCATTAGATAAATGGTTTGCAAACCCCCAGGTACCCTTCTCATATTTGTTATTATTTCTTTTGCTGTGCGGAAGCTTTTTAGTTTGTGTAGTCCCACTAATTAATTTTAGCCTTTGTTGCTTGTGCTTCTGATGCCGTATCCAGAAATCACTGCTAAGACCAATGTAAAGGAGACAGAAGGAACCTAAGGTACCGGTATTTAGATTCCAGCTCTAACATTTAAGTACTTAATCTATTTTGAGTTAATTTTTAATGTAATCATGATCTCATCTTTAATAATGCTTCCTATTAAATGTTAACATGCAAAATAAGCCTTATTAGTCTAATATTTCCATTTTATACAAAAAAAGCGAAAGATTCTTTGAAATGTCCTATGGACCGCTGGGAAATTTCAAAGTTAGTTTTACTTAAAATTTGACTTTTGAGACATTATAATAAATTTTTTTTTTAATTTTAAACAATTGGTCAAATAAGGTCACAGTTCATTCTAAAACAATGTTTGTTTAGCTCTCTATTTAATTATGACAATTAAAGACTCCATAGGCAAGTACAGAAAGTTAAACAGCTGTAAGCAAAATGTAGCTCTTTCAATACTGGGAAGATTAAGAAATCAAAGGACTGCTAAGAAATAGCACAGAAGTAACTTGAATAAAGCATAAAATCTTTGCTTTTCTTTTATGATCTCTTATTAGGAACATACATATAGTATGGGAAAACTTTGCCTTATCAGAAAAACTAATTTTAAGTTTTATGTAAGTACACAATTGGAATTAAAACTTAATTTTAAAGCGCATAATAAATTCATTCAAAATTATTCATCTTGATCACACATAAAGTTCCTTTCCAAGATTCCTTTTCCACAGCATTCTGTGTCCATTTTAGTTAATCTCTTGTTCTCTTACCTAGTCATGGACAACCAGCTTGTTTTATTCAAAAATTCATCTCCATACCTTATACCTTCTTTTACAGAAAATGTATATTATTTTGCTTTTATATTAGCTAGAATTTTTAACCCTTAGAAGCCTTAATTTCTAGTGAAAACTGGGAAGAAACTATAAACAGCCTATTACATTAATATTTTTATGAATGTATTTAATAATTTTAGAAACATGTGCTTCTTCATAGTATAAATTTTCAATAAGGCACAAAACATGTTTATTAAGTAACCTAAATTTATCTCGACTTTCTTTGTAATAGAAAACCAAAAATAGATAAACTTATGCTCAGTAATTAATGTTTCATTATTTTATCTTATTTGGAAATAATAGATGTGTTTAATAATTTTTATTATTCAACTGAATTTAGCAAAACACTAAGGTTACTAAAAAAATTTGGAAAATATTTTTAAGCATACATCCCAAAACATGTAATGGTTGCTAAAAAATTTCTCTGAAAACCTTTTATTCTACTTGCATTTATTTAATGTATTAGTTCTTAACAATTATGTTTAGGTTACCCATTAAAATTTTATGAGAGATATCAGACAAAGTTAATTATTATCCCAAACTATTTTTTCCTGCTGACAAATTTTGTAACAGATATAACATAATTAATTTCAGTAAATCTAGGTAAAAATAAAAACATTATATTAAATGTTGACAATTCTAAAAGTGTGCTTTTTTAAATAAAACTAGTGAATTAAAATATTTTTAATATCAAATATTTTTTCCAGAACTTGAAAATCATTTGTATTAGCTTTTATTTTATTTTATATATGCATACTAGAGGCCTGATGCATGAAGATTCATGCAAGAATGGGCCTTCCTCCCCCTGACTGCCAGCACCACATTCGCTCTGGCTGGAACGGCCTTTCCGCCTTTCCATGCTGCCCAGAGGCCCAGAGCAGCTGGAGCGGTGCAGAACACCTGTGTCGTTGCCATGGCAGCAATGCAAGCATCCCGCCCTGCCCCTGGCTGCTCAGCACCTGTGTATGCAAATTAACCTTCCATCTTTGTTGGGTTCATTTGCATACCCACTCCTGATTGGCTGGTGGGTATCACAAAGGTATGGTCAATTTGCATCTTACTCTTTTATTAGTGTAGATGTGCATTTAGTAATATACATAAATATATTTTTCCTTTTTATTGAATTTATTGGGTTGACACTGGTTAACAAAATTATATGTTTCAGGTGTACAATTCCACAACACATGATCTGTACTCTGTATTGTGTGTTCACTACCCCAAGTCAAGTTTTCATCCATCACCAGAGTTACTTTTTTTGGTGTTGTAACTTAGGGGTCTAATTTCATTCTTCTGCATGTGACTAACCAGTTTTCACAATACCAATTATTGAAGAGACCAACCTTTTTCCATTGAGCATTTTTGACTCCCTTGTCAAATATCAGTTGACTATATATATGTGAGGGTTTATTTCTGGGCTATTAATTCTGTCCCATTATTCTAAATGTGTATTTTATACTAGTTTCATACTGTTTTAATTACTATAGCTTTGTAATTCAGTTTGAAATCATCATATGTATGCCTCCACCTTTGTTCTTTTTTTTAATTATATTTTTATTGATTTTTAGAGAAAGAGGAAAGGAGAGGGAGAGAGAGCGTGAAAGAGAAATATCAATGTGAGAGAGAAACATTTATCGGTTGCCTCCCATATGAACCCCCACTGTGGTTCAAACCCACAATCTCAGTACCTGCCCTGACTGAGAATCAAACCCACAACTTCTTTTTGCATGGAATTGTGCTCTAACCACTGAGAAACAACAGCCAGGGCTCCAGCTTTGTTCTCCCACACTGGGGACCAAGCCCACAACCTGGGCATGTGCCCTGATCTAGAATCAAACCGTGACCTCCTGGTTCATAGGTCAGGCTATTCTTTATTCTCAGAATTGTTTTGGCTACTTAGGGTCTTTTTTGATTCTATATAAATTTAGGATTTTTTTTTCTATTTTTGTGTAAAACGTTCCTGGAATTTTCATAGGGAATGCATTGAATCTGTAAACCACTTTGGGCAGTATGAACATTTTAACAATATTAATTTTTCCAATCCATGAATGTGTGATAGCTTTTCATTTATTTGTATCTTCCGCAATTTGTTTCATCAATGGCTTATAGTCTTCAGTGGACAGATATTTCATCTCATGTTTTATTGCTTTTAATGTAATTGTAAATGGGATTGCTTAATTTTCTTTTTTCAGTTCATTAGTGTAAAGAAATGTATATTGATTTTCTATCCTACAACTCTAGTGAATTTATTTACTAGTCCTAACAGTTTTGGGGTGAGGTCTTTAGATTTCCCTAAATATAAGATCATGTCCTCTGCCAGCAAAAACAATTTTACTTATCACTTTCTGACTTGGGTGCCTTTTATTTCTTTTTCTTGCCAGAACATCTGGCTAGGACATCCAGTACTATGCTAAATTGGAGTAGTGATAGTGGGCACTCTGCTCTTGTTTCAAATCTTAAAGGAAACACTTTCAACCTCTCACCATTGAGAATGATGTTAGTGGTAGGCTTGTCATAGATAATGTTTTTTTATGTTTAGTTATGTTTCTTTTATACCCAATTTGTTGAGAGATTTTTATCATGAAAGAATGTTGTATTTGTCAAATGCTTATTCTGCATCTATTGAGATAATCATACCATTTTTGTTTTTTATTCTATTAGTGAAGTGTACCACATTTATTGATTTGCATATGTCAGTATGCAACCTTTCTAATGCCGCGACTCTTTAATACAGTTCCTCATGTTGTGGTGACCCCCAACCACAAAATAAAATAAAAAACCTAAGCCGATGGTCTTAGGCAACACTGCTAGTGGTTCTCAACCTGTGGGTCACGACCCACAGGTTGAGAACCGCTGCTGTAGAGCCTAAGACCATCGGAAAACACAGATATTTACATTACGATTCATTAACAGTAGCAAAATTACAGTTATGAAGTATCAACGAAAATAATTTTATTGTTGGGGGTCACCACAACATGAGGAACTGTATTAAAGGGTCACAGCATTAGAAAGGTTGAGAACCACTGGCATATGTTGAACCATCCTTGTATTCCAGGGACAAAACCCATTTTATCATAGTGTATGATCCTTTTAATGTGCTGTTAAATTTAGTTTGCTAGGATTTTGTTGAGAATGCTTGCCTCTATCAGGAGTATTGGCCTGTAGTTTTTTTCAAGTGTCCTTACTGGCCTTGGTATCAGGGCAATGTTGGCTTCACAAAGTAAGTTAGGAATGTTTTCTCTTCAATTTTTGGAGAGTGCTTGAGAAGTTTTGGCACTAATTCTGCTTTAAGTGTTAAGCTGAATTCACCTGTGAAGCCATCAGATCTGAATATTTTCTTTATTGGGAAGTTTTTAACTACTGATTCAATCCCCTTACTCAATATTGGTCTGTTCAGATTTTCTATTTCTTTGTGATTCAGTATTAGTAGTTTGTATGTTTTGGAATTTAACTGTTTCTTCTAGGTTATCCAATTTGTTGGTATATAATTGTTCATAGTAGCCTCATGATCCTTGTATCAGTTGTAATGTCTCTCTTCATTTCTAATTTTATTTATTTGAATTTTCTCTCTTTTTAGTCTAGTTAAATATTTATCAATTTTGTTTATCTTTTCAAAAAATCAGCTCTTAGTTTCTTTCAGTTTTTTAATTGTTTTTCCAGTCTCTATTTTTTTATTTATACTCTGATCTGTGTTACTTCCTTTATTCAGCTAACTTTTAGCTTAGTTTGTTGTTGTTTTTCTAGTTCATTCAAGTGTAATGTTAGATAGTTTATTTGAGATATTTCTTTTTCATTAATGTAGGTGTTCATCACTATATTAGAATTGCTTTTGATGAATCTCATTTCATGATATTGTTTTTCCATTTTTGTTTATTTCAATATATTTTTAAAATGTCATCTTTGATCCATTTTTTTGGTTGTTGTTGTTGTTCAGGAGTATCCTGTTTAACTTCCAATTTTTTGTGAATTGTACAGCTTTCCTTCCTCCTATTATGGATTTCTAGTTTCATATCTTTGGGGTCAGTTACTGGATAATCATTGTGATCCTTTGGGAGTGTCACATTTCCTTAATTTTTCATGTTCCTGCTGGTTCTGAATTGCTGTCTTCACATTTGAAATAGCAGTCATCTCTTCCAGTCTTTATCACTGACTTCAAGAGATAAATACCTTCTGACATCTCTGCGGGAGATTCTGAGACTTTCTCAGACCTTCTCTGGGTACAAATGCCATTATTGTCTTAATTTTCTATACTTGCAACAAATAACCATAAATGTAGTAGCTTAAAACAATACAAATTTATTATCTTACAGTTCTTGGGGGTCAGAAGTCTGACATGGGTATCACTGGGCTAAAATTAGGAGGTTTGCAATATTCAGTTCCTTTCTGTTATAGTCTGAATATTTGTGTACTTCCAAAATTCACATATTGAAATCCTAATGCCCAATTTGATGCAATTAGAAGATGGGGCCTTTGGGAAATGCTTAAGTCATACAGGTGGAGCCCTCATAAATAGGATTAGCATTTCTACAAACGTTCCTTACACACTTCTGCCTTATGAACATACAATAAATCTGTCACATGAAGGAGGGCCCTCACCCAACCATGCTGACATCTGTTCTTGGACTTCCCACCTCCAGAGCTGTAAGAAATAAATCCCTGTCATTTATAAAACACACAGGTGCAGCCTTTCATTATAATGTCCTGGTCAGACTAAGACACTTTCTGAAGGCTCTAGAGAAAAATCTATTTCCTTGTCTTTTCCAGTTCTAGAGTGTGCCTGCATTCCTTGGCTCATGGCCTCCTAGTCCATCTTCAAAGCCATAATGTTCATCTCTCTGACTCTTCCTCCATCATCACAACCATATCTTTGACCACCCAGGAAATGTGTTCCCCTTTTAAGGACTCATGTGATGAGCATGGGCCCACTCAGATAAGCCAGGATAATATACTCTTGTCTCAAGGTCCTTAACAGTAATCACACCTGAGAAATCCCATTTTCCAAGTAAGATAACATATTCACAGGACTCAGGGAGTAGGATGTGAGCATAATTGGGGAAGCCATTATTCTACATCTCAATTCTACCAGTGATATAACAGGAGAAATAGTGGTTCCTACTTTATAGGGTTATAAGGATAAAATGTGATTCTACTAACAAAGCAGATGGCCCAGCATCTGGCCCTAAAACTGTTATTTGTCTCATAAATAATAACCAGTTCCTGCTGTGCCTAGTCACTTCTAACAAAATCCACTTTCTACTACCACAAAATGGTTAGAGTCATTGACTTTGAACCCTCCCCTATCACAGATTCTTCTCTGTACCTCAGAAGACAAAATATTCTGTTTCTATAGCTTAACCTTAAATCTTTCACAAGTATTTGTCTCCCCTTCATATAAGCAGGTGAGATGGTACAGATAACATTTTTGAAATGGCCACTCACTAGTGGATCCTAAGCCCCTTCAAAACTTCTGACCATTCGTGGCTACATGTCATCTAAATAAAACCCACACTAAATTTCATCACAAACATTCACTCGTCACTTTTCACTAGGCCCAGAGCTAGAGGTGGGGAGGCAGCCAGCTGCCCACCTGCTGCATTCAGAGGGCTGATGGGCAGTCTAACCTACCATCAAGGTTCACCTAGAGGATTACCTGCTGTCAACTTTAAAGAAAACAGTTTAGAGTTACCCAAGAGGAAACAACACACTTCTCCCCTGACGCTTCACCGGACTGTATTAAGTTTTCCATAACCAAATGTACTACAGGACTGACACCAAGCATGGGGTATTTTTGCTGGAATTTTTGATATTTAAAACTGCCTTTTATAAAGAAACGTAAGACATAGGTGCAATTCCCTATTGCTCTGGCAAAACTCATTTTTTTTTTCCATTGGGGAAAATTGTTTTGTCATCTAATTACCCCAGAGTACAAAGTAAAAATAAGCTCAAAACATGGGACCAAAATTAAACTAGATAATGCTTTTCATTGTTGAGATTGTTTAAACACTGTATTTCATATCATGAAATCGTTCAAGCGTTCTTTTAACACCAAGTTCTGTGACACTTCTAAATCAATAAAACACCAGCACTCAAACCAGTGGACGAAAAAATAAATGGAAGATGGCGTAAAACTTTCTTACTTTGTAAACTAAATATACACTTGCACATAGCAATCGTTGAGCCAAACTGGTAATGAACTCTTGAAGACCGATTTAGCGTACTTCCAACACTTGGTAGTCACTGCATTAGGTGTACAGCATAGGAATTTAGAAAACAAGTAGAATTCAAACAGATAGATTTGTTGTAGTCAAGTCAGAGATGCTAAAAAGTAAGCATGTTTCATTTGAAAGGGTACCTCAATTCCCATCCTAGGCCATCAAGCGAAAAGGAAAATACCTGAGGATATCAGCTGTGAATGCCAGCACACTAAGTATCTGAGGATATCAGCTGTGAATGCCAGCACACTAAGCAAGGTGCAGAGCCCATGTGTGCTGGTACCAAAGAGAAAGGCCCCATGAGTGCTACCTGAAAGCCCATCTGCCGCAGAGCTACCCCTAACTCCCCCAGGTTCTAGAAGGCTGCTCCGGAGGTGCTGAGTGTGGAAGGACCATCTCAACGCCTCGCCCATCACGCCCACAGCTGTGCGCGGGAGTGCCGGAGAGAAACGGATGTACTAAGGAAAATGAGTTTAGAAATAAAAAAGAAGAGCTTCAGAATTTAAACAAGAAAGGGAAAAGAGCTGAAGCAAATGATATGCTTACCTTATCCCATGAGACAAGCATGCAGGAATGACTGAGCACTGGGAGATTTTTCACTACAGCCTAAACATGACTACAAAATAGAAAAAGGCATCCAGTGCCTTTGTAGTCACTATCAAAGAGGGGAAATGAGCTCGTCCCGAGTGACAGTGCGGGCGGCAGAAAATGAAAGCTCGAAATTGAAATGGTGATAAACTGTGTTGCTAGGCCCATAGATTAGATTAATATTCATTGCAGTTACATTTCAGATTCCACTAAAGAGCACATAGCATCTTAAAGAATAATTTCAAAAGCCCTCATCCTTTCATTTCAAAAGAAAAAGGGAAAAAAGGGATGTAATCTACATGGATGAATCTGAATTCATGACTGTCAATAGTCACAACATCTTACCATGTTTCTCCAACCCAAGGAGCCCCTGATCACTTCCCAGATTTAACAAGATGACATCCAACTACAAACAGGTTGTTTTCAGACAAAACACTATCACAGCCACCTGAGGAGAAAGCAGAGCAGCAGCACAGAGCTGAAAAGCATGTGAGAAAGACAAGTACAACCAAACCACCGAGAGTGTGTGCGTGAGCATTGGAAGATGAGTAAGTGCGAGCTGCAGCCAGGACCCTGCCACCCCAGCAGGTGCTCCGGCTTTCCGCAGGATGCCAAGATGGCTGGAAACCTTCGGGCAGGAGGCTGTGGTTTGAGATGGATTTGCTTTCAAAGATGATGTTGATGAATCGCTGCACAGCTCCCAAAGTAAGCCGGTACCAAGTGCAACAGGGTCTCTGGGCAACACATTTTCAGCACTGATCTGGCCAAGTGTGCAACCGTGGGAAATACATGGAGGTTCAGCTTAATGCAGAGAGAGAGAGAGGGTGGGGAGGGAGGAAACAAAAGTCAATCCTCTCTATTGTATCAAGGACATGATGGTGGCATTTGTTTTTGCTTAATTAATGAAGTGATTACTTGTACTATAGCATCCTATCTAATAAAATAGTAATATGTAAATTAACCATCACTCCGCTATGCCCACAAGCCACACCCACCAGCCAATCAGGAGTGAGTATGCAAATTAACCCCAACCAAGATGGCTGTGGCCAAGGAGTGAGCAGGAGGCTTGGGTTTCCCTGGCAATGGAGGAAGCCAAGCTTTCTGCACACCCTGGCAGGCCCAGGCCTCCACTCAAGACTACAAAGTTTCAATTATAGAAGATAAATAAATCCCAACAAAAATGGCGGCAGCCACGGAGCTGGAGAGAGCAGGAGGTTTGAGTTGCCCCCGGCGATGGAGGAAGCCAAGTTTCTGCAGCCCTGGCCTGCCTTGGCCTCCGCTTGAGGCTACAAAGTTTCAATTATTGAAGATAAATAAATCCCAACAAAAATGACAGCAGCCACAGAGCTGCAGAGAGCAGGAGGTTTGAGTTGCCCCCGGCGATGGAGGAAGCCAAGTTTCTGCAGCCCTGGCCTGCCTTGGCCTCTGCTTAAGGCTACAAAGTTACAATTGTAGAAGATAAATAAATTCCAGATACCAGGGCCTCCACTTGGGTCACCAAGAAGCATGGCCAGCCTGCAAACCACCACAGGCCCCTCACCCAGGCCGCCCCACGCCCCAAGGGAACCGCCACCCTGATCATGGACACCCTTCAGGGAAAACCAGCTGGCCCCCACCCATGCACAAGGCCTCTATCCTATCTGATAAAAGAGTAATATGCAGATTGACAATCACTCCAACACACAAGATGGCTGCCCCCATGTGGTCAAGATCCTGCCCCCATGTGGACACAAGATGGCCACCACAAGATGGCCAGCAGGGGAGGGCAGTTGGGAGGGACCAGGCCTGCAAGTGAGGGCAGTTGTGGGCGATCAGTCCAGCAGGGGAGGGCAGTTGGGAGGGACAGGACTGCAAGGGAGGGCACTTGGGGGCGATCAAGCCTGCAGGGAAGGGCAGTTAGGGGGGACCAGGCTGGCAGAGGAGGGAAGTTGGGGGCGACCGGGCCTGCAGGGGAGGGCAGTTAGGGGCAAACAGGCTGGCAGGGGAGCAGTTAGGCATCAATCAGGCTGGCAGGGGAGTGGTTAGGGGGTGATCAGGCTGGCAGGCAGAAGTGGTTAGGGGCAATCAGGAAGGCAGGCAGGTGAGCAGCTGGGAGCCAGCCATCCTGGATTGTGAGAGGGATGTCTGACTGCCCATTTAACGGGCAGTCAGAAATCCCTCAAGGGGTCCCAGATTGGAGAGGGTGAAGGCTGGGCTGAGGGACACCCTGCCCCACCCCCTGCACGAATTTCGTGTACCGGGCCTCTAGTATATATACATCCCCCTTGAGGGATGTCCAACTGCCCACCAGGATCAGGTCTAAACAGGCAGTCAGACATCCCTCTCAAAATCCACAACTGCTGGCTCCCAACTGCTCACCTGCCTGCCTTCCTGATTGCCCCTAACCACTTCTGCCTGCCAGCCTGATCACCCCCTAACCACTACCCTGCCAGCCTGATTGATGCCTAACTGCTCTCCTGCCAGCCTGTTTGCCCCTAACTTCCCTCCTCTGCCGGCCTGGTCACTCCTAACTGCCTTCCCCTGCAGGCCTGGTCCCCCGCTACTGCTCTCCCCTGCAGGCCTGGGTAACCCCCCACAACTGCCCTTCCCTGCAGGCCCAGTCGCCCCCAACTTCCCTCCTCTGCCAGCCTGGTCCCCCCTAACTGCCCTCCCCTGCAGGCTTGATCACCCCCAACTGCCCTCTCTTGCAGTCCTGTCCCTCCCAACTGCCCTCCCCTGCTGGACTGATCGCCCACAACTTCCCTCCCTTGCAGGCCTGGTCCCTCCCAACTGCCCTCCCCTGCTGGCCATCTTGTGGCGGCCATCTTGTGTCCACATGGGGGCAGGATCTTTGACCACACGGGGGTAGCCATGTTCTGTGTTGGAGTGATGGTCAATCTGCATATTACTCTTTTATCAGATAGGATAGAGGCCTGGTGCATGGGTGGGGCCAGCTGGTTTGCCATGAAGGGTGTCCTGGGTCAGGGTCGGGGTTCCCTTGGGGCATAGGGCGGCCTGGGCGAGGGGCCTGTGGTGGTTTGCAGGCCAGCCACGCCCCCAGGCAACCCAAGCGGAAGCCCTGGTATCTGGGATTTATTTATCTTCTACAATTGAAACTTTGTATCCTTGAGTGGAGGCCTGGGCCAGCAAGGGCAGGTGGAAAGCTTGGCTTCCTCCATTGCCGGGGAAACCCAAGCCTCCCTCCTGTTCTCTGTGGCCACAGCCATCTTGGTTGGATTTATTTGCATATTTGCTCCTGATTGGCTGGTGGGGGTGGCTTGTGGGTGTAGCAGAGGTACGGTCAATTTGCATATTACTCTTTTATTAGATAGGATATATTATATATATATATATATATATATATATGTATATATATCATATGTATATTAATTAGTCTTATTAGACCTATGGTAATGTGAACTAAAATTTACAGTCCCCAAAGTATAGTGGTTTGAGACTATGTAAAAAAACAAAAAACCTACTTAATGAAATCCAAAACTTTTACTTGCTTACCCTTGATCATCTGGATAATTGGTCTAAAAATATCCTTTTCTACTGCATCTTTTAAAATAAATCTGATTAAATAAATTTGATTTGTTTTTCAGGGGTGCCTCCCTCACAATGTCATGTTAATCTGCCACCCTATTTTTCACAAAAGAGAAATCAAAAACACACTCGATATTTTAATGATATAAATTAATGGCAGAAAACCAGCAGAAGGCAAATTTCTTTTTCTTTCTTCCTCTCAACCAGTTTATGGGGGGGAAACCCTGTCTTGCTTGAGTTTTAATTAGTTAATCTCCCAATAAGTGCTGTGAAGTGCTGTTCAGGTTTCAAATAACTACCTGGAAATCAGTGCCCGGGGCTGGATTAGCCAGAGCCTCATCAGCATTCATCACTGTTGCTGTAGTGTGGGATGAAAGGGAAGTAACACAATGAGGAGAGGAGATAAAACTATAAAAACAAATCCTGCGTTGACCATCTTCTCCCCACTCCTCACGTAAGAACCACATTCTTGAAACATAGTTTCCATGCAGAGAGACCACTTTCGTGGATGCCAGAAGCACCTGAGAGCTAATGGAAAGTTAAGATTCCCAGGACCCAACAGATTCTGAGACAGTGTGGATAGTTTGGGACCCAGAAAATTCCAGACACCCAGGTTGATTCTCACTCAGGGATCTATGGATCCTATATGGAGAAACGATTGCAGTAAGGCGGAAATTCAGCCAGTTTTACTTCACTGCCTACTGTACAAGTGATGCCACCACCCACAGCTTCACCCACTGGCAACGGGTCCTCAGGACCTCCCAGAGTAACTCATCCCATCTTTGAGCAACTCCCACTGTCCCCTTCTTCCTATTCTGCACCTAGGTCTTTGCTCTAACCTTGGAACCATATTCTGTAGCACCTATTTTGCTCCAAGAGCCCTCAAACGACAGTGTAGGCACAGTGTAGAGAGTCCCACCCAGAGGACCGGCAGGGTCACAAACCCAGTGGAAATGCTGTGGAGGTCAGATGAGCTGGCTCATTCTTAGAGAGAGAAGCGGGATCTAAGGAATTTGAGATTTGGATAGAACTGCATATGATCATAATGGTATAGACAATGGGACTAGATCACTGGAATCCCAAAGGAGAGTATCTTTTTGAAGATAAAAAAATTCAAATGAAAAAATAAGTTCAAATGACATGGAATTTAAGAGTGAGATCCCTAGCCCTGCTCTCCTGAAACAAATATTTCAACATTCTATTTTTACTGATGTTATTGGTCACCGTCACCACAGTACACTTATCTCTGTTTACTCATAAATGTCTGATAGCTTCCTTGATTCCTCACGGTGAGAAAGGAAAAGTTGGGGCACCACCCTGTTCTCCTCTTCCTCGCTTCAACTCTCCTCTATCGTATTCATGTGAGGTATCCAGTGGTTGCCTCTAAACTGACTAAATCATGTACTTAAGTTTCTTTTTTGAGATTTTAAAAACACTTTCTTTAATAAAAGTTAAACATGCAAAAACTGAAATTAACACATCCTGAAAATCAACTTCCATTAACAGGAGGATGCTTTCCTATGCATATATTTGGCTTAAACTCAACTCGGGATAAATGTGATGTTCACTTACACCAGCAACTACTGACAACTTGATCTAGTTAACAAAAATTACAAACTCAGCTACAAGAACGTAATATACAGGGGAATTATGCTCAGATTAATGCATAAGAAATCCAGTCAATTTTTAATGATGAAACATTCAGTACTCTTGTTCATTAATTTAGCTTTGGTTATTTTTTTAATTTTTTTACAAAAATAGTATCTACACTGTTTACAGGGCTATCCATCAGTTTTTTGTTTTCTCATATAAACATTTCACATCCACAGAAATGGTGTCACTACCATAAGCGAAAAACCAACACAGGAGGGAAAAAAAGAAACTAGAAAAGGTAGCTGGTCCTAAAACATGGTTTTTTACATAAAACTGAAACTCAATGAAAAGAATAAAAGAGCTGGATACTTTTCAGAGATGGCCTAATAGGCTTAGAAAACAAGTCATTGAAGGAAAAACCTCAAAACAGACTTAGACTTTTACAAGTTAACTTTATTTTTAGGTTTAATTGGCCAAGAGCTAAGTTTAAGTTGTAAATAAGAAAAGAAATGAAAAGATCTCTGTATAAGTTTGGTGTTTTGCCTTGATGTTCCAGTGAATTGCAAGAATTTGTGGCAAGTTCTAAGGTTCTGAAAGTTCCAGGCTAGGACTCTACAGAAAGTATGGGGCCTGATATCAGGATGGTCAACAATTCATCTACGTGCTTAATTTAAGCAGCATCTATCTAGAAAAGTTGTGTTACCCAACAAACTTTGAGGAAACTGTGGTAATAGTAATGAAAACAAGTTAAATGAATAGCAGTTATCAAATGCGATTTCTTCAAGTTTCATTCTATTGAAGTCAAACAGTGACGGCAATGGTATCTTCCTTACTCTTTTAACAAACAATTTACCTTTAGAAAAACATAAGGATAAAAAGGTCATTGTAAAGCCCTGCAGAGACGAAATCCAACAGTTTTCCTGATTATTGAGGCATCAAATGCCTGACATTGTAGTTAGAGGCATCTTGATACTCTGTTACATCAGCAATTCCACAAGTTCCTACTCCAACTTCGCCAGTTACACTCTCAGGTGAAGCAAAAACACAACACTCCTCTTTAGTTGGACGTGGGCTTGCTGCCACTGTCCTCCTTTGCTTCCTTCCTTCTTCCAGGGGCTTGAGGTTCAATAGTGGAGCAGGTCAGCGTCGCCACAGCCAGCAAAGGTGATTGCAGCGGCACCGTTTTCCTCGTCTGTCTCCTCAACCTCCGCTTCATGACACTGTCCATCTTCACTCCAGAGTGCCATACACTTGCCCCTACTTTTCATGAATGAGTGGGCTGAGCAGGAGCAAAACAGCCTGGACTTATAAGAGTTGCTGAAAGTTGAGTTGACAGAAGGTCTTTGGTTAGTTCTATAATTTCTTGTAAATCTTTCATTTTAGCAAATCTTCATTTTCTCTGTTTCCAGACAGGGCAGCTTCCACTTGCTGGGGTTGAGTTATATAGCTTGCCAGCTGTTTTGCTAGCTCCTCTGACATCGGGTGTGTTACCTTGTGTCAGTACTTAAATTTCTATCCATCTTTGGCATCTTGGGCAGCATAAATCCTTCCTAAAGGTAAGAGGAAAAGTGTTTTCTCAATCACTAACTATGAGCTAGGTGTCTGACCTAAGACAAAGCTACTGAATGAAATCTTTCTCTCTTCTATTCCCTGGCAGTAGTTTTACTGATATGTATGCTGTGGAGGATGGTCATAAAGTTTCTAAATCCTTATATTTGACATGAATGTAAATTTGTAAAACACGTATACACTAGACTGACTGTCCCCATAAATTTTCATGCAACAAACACGCCTACCTCCCTGTACCTTTGATGCCACATATGATTTTAACTCACTCGTGGTCGACTCTGCTCTATCTTGAGGGTCCCTGGGCAACACACTCTATGTTAGCCCCACAGAAGCTCTTCTTTATTTGACACGGTCCTTGATGTCTAATCAAACTTCATCAAATCATCCAAGGGTCATAAAGCATTTATTGCAACAACAAAAGTCACCAACTGACATCCAAAAACAAAGCCAAGCTATCAGTTCTGAATTGGTCCCAAACAATCTCTTGGGTTAGTCTTGGCTGAATTTCTAAGTGACAGAAATTCACTCAAAAGTTAACATATGATGAAAGAAATGGTAGAGCCATAAGCAGCTACTTATTGAATCACAACAGTAGAAAAGATGGCATTGTTATAACATGTTAATAAACCACAATGGCAGGCTCCCTTGTCAATCACACACTATTATGTCATTTGGGAATATGATTATTTTCATTGTGAGGGTTTTTTAGCAGTAATATAGACAATGAGTCAAAGAGACAGAGAAACAACACTATAATTACCAACCAAAGGACAATTTCCACAAGAATGCTGTGTCCCATTCAACTGGAGATGCAACTGTCTTTTCCCACCACACTTATGCACACAGAGCAGCCACTTTCAGGAGCAGCACCAAGGCTAACTTATGTAGGACAATCTCTGATTGTCCTGGAATTGGCTCTTAACTTTCCCAGCAGTGAGTTACTGTCTCTAAAATATCATACAACATTAGCCCTGACCGGTTTGGCTCAGTGGATAAAGCATCAGCCTGCAGATTGAAGGGTCCCAGGTTCAATTCCAGTCAAGGGCATGTACCTTGGTTGCGGGCACATCCCCAGTAGGAGGTGTGCGGGAAGCAGCTGATTGATGTTTCTCTCTCATCAATGTTTCTAACTCTCTATCCCTCTCTCTTCCTCTCTGTAAAAAATCAATAAAATATAATTTAAAAAATAAATAAATAAATAAAAATAAAATATCATACAACATTAGCTAATTGTACAGTGCCCCACAGAATTTATGACAAGGCTTTTTGGGAAAGTGTAAACCTTTATACATATTTGTAAAGTCATGCACTATTATGATATATATCCATAATGAAATCATAAATAACACTTCCTATAGGAGTTGGCTATTCAATGCCAAAGTGCTTATTAAGAAATTAGTAAGATTATAACATACTAGAGGCCTGGTGCACAAAATCCATGCACAGGTAGGGTCCCTAGGCCTGGCCGGTGATCAGGGCCAACGGGGGCCTTCCGGCTGCCAGCCGGGGCCTCCCTTCCCCAGCTTCCAGCTGCCAGCCAGGGCCTTTCTTCATTCCACGCCGACCCCTGGTGGTCAGTGCACATCATAGTGAGCGATCGGTCTCCCAGTTGAACTCCCGCGGAGACAATTTGCATATTGGGCTTTTATATATACAGATCATACTATCATAACATAAAACTTTAAATAGATGTCTTTATAATCTAAAGAAAATTAGTCAACAGAACAATCAAAAGTGCAAAATTTTAAAAATCCAATGAAGTAGAGTTCAAATTTCTCATAGGGGCCGTGCAGTGATGCAGACAGGAAAAGTCACATTAGCAAACAAACAACAACCAAACATATGGCGTGTAAAAGACTAAGCATAAACATGTATTTAATTTTAAAATCACAATTAGTCCCAAAATATATTATAAGGCAAAAGGAAACACTTTTTATATACAAATAAAATCTGTTCGATAATAAGCCAGGCAGAAATGATGAAATGGTTTTAAGAGGTCTTACAATTGTTGGCTGTGTAGGCAAAAGATAGGATTATAATAATTGCATTTTTGAAGTTAAATAATAGTGACTTAAAAGTAAAAAAAAAAAGCATAATCTACACCCTGGTGGTTTTGGATTAGCTATTATGTAAAAACGAATGTCCTGATTGTGTGAGAAAGTTGTTAAATTCTAGTCTTTGGTTTTAAATTTTCCCAAGAGGGAACACAACTCAAAATCCTAATCCCGACTGAATCTTTCACCTCTCTCTGCTGCAAGAACTTACCGCAGTAGAAAATGCTTCCCTGATCCAAGGACTATTTACCACAATGGCTTTTCATTACTCACAGCACAGCAGGTATCAAAAGGTGATACAGTTGCATATATGGTGATCAAAAGTACCAAAAAATCCCAGTTCATCACTATAGATGACTATGATTGATTCGACATTTTATCAGACCAATTATTATAAATGTGCAAGTGCAGTGGGGCCCCCTTGTGTATCACAGACTTTTATAGCTCTTAGCAAACAACATTTTAACCCATTGTACGCCATAAGCATCTGTAGACGCAAGCAGCAGACCTTCCCCACTCCACGTGTGTCTATAAAAAAAAAAAATGTTTTCCCTAAGTGGCAGCCCTGACCAACTTTAAAATCATTTTTAGTGAGAATTTTCAGCTGAAAATATTCAAGAACACCTGAATTGTAATATATTTATTTTTATAATATTCATTGCAAAATTATTTTTTTTAATTAAATTCAAAATATCATGGCATGTGGAGATGGTTTCCGTTTTGGATGCCTGGCAGTTTTAAATGCTAATTCTTAGGTGCTAATATTCTTGGTCTCAGCAGTTTTCACTGCATCCTCTATATATTATTTACTCGTACAAACAACCCGGCAAGTGAAGCTACTTACTGTGTGATGTAAGTCTAAAGATTAGGCCAGAGCTACCACTTAGCGGCTACCACAAATATGTTCAAGTGAACATGAATTAAGGGTTATTCATAATGGCTTCATAAGGTTTGAAGTAAAATTCCCACAGAGGTAATTCTTCTAATTGCCAGTACTATTCAGATTCAATGTTTCAATTCTTACCATTCTCAGCATTTATCAAAAAGATCAAGAAAACACCGATGGTCAAAAGAACAGAGGGCGCATTTGACCCAGTAATCCCTCTTCTAGGAATATATCCCAAAAACTAGAAATACCAGCCAGAAAGGATATATGCACCCCTATGTTCATAGCAGCACAATATACAATAGCTAAGATTTGGAAACAGCCTAAGTGCCCATCAGCAGAAGAGTGGATTAAAAAACTGTGGTATATCTACGCAATGGAATACTACGCTGCTATAAAAAAAGAAGGAACTCTTACCATTTGCAACAGCATGGATGGACCTGGAGAGCTTTATGCTAAGCGAAATAAGCCAGTTGGAGAAAGATAAATATCACATGATCTCATTCATTTTTGGAATATAATGAACAACATAAACTCATGAACAAAAATAGATCCAGAGACATAGAAGTATCAAACAGACCGTCAAACCTCAGAGGGAAGGGGGAGGGTAAGAGATCAACCAAAGGACTTGTATGCATGCATATAAGCATAACCCATGGACACAGACAGTAGGGGAGGTGTGGGCATGTGCTAAGGGATGGGAATGGCTGGGGAGAAGTCAATGGGGGGAAAAGGAGACATGTGTAATACTTTAAACAATAAAGGATTTAAATTAAAATAAGAAATAAAAAAGAACAGAGGGAGAATAGCCAAATTACTGTAATGATGAAGGTACTGAACTGGATTCTCTCAGTACAGTGCTGAATGTTCAACATACACTTTCCAGGCCCCTTTAAGAAGAACGCCAAGGATGGGACTAATGTTCTACTCTGAGATGCGCCCCCATCTCTGCCAAGAAAACTAAGTCCTCTGAGCCTCACCTTTGTCCATGCTACTCGCCCTTTGACCCACTGCCAAGTGTATCCTTTTTTAGGGGGTGCGGGGGGAGAGAGGGCGGGTCATACAATGTCCAACCTCCTCCATTAAACACTTTCTTATTATTTAAGTCAATATTGATGTATTTCTACTTTGAGTTAGGAGTCTATATTTTAGACTGCTGACTTCACAGCCTCTATAAATATAGTTGTAAGATCCAATTTAGCACAGAATTACATATTTCTCCATATTGTTTTTTAATAGATTTAGAGTAATTTTAAGGTCATAGCAGAATTGAGCAGAGGATCCAGATATTTCCCATATAACCCTGCCCAGGCAAGCAGGGCTTCTGCCAATATAAACACCCCTACCAAAGTGGTACATTAGTAACAGTTAATGTACCTAAAGTGGCACAGCACCACCCCGTGTCCACAGTGACACCTGGTGTACACTCCATGGATGTGGACGATTTATAACCTGTATCGTGATTACCATGCTCAGTAATTTCCCTGCTCTCAGTATCCTTTGTGCTCTTCCTCTTTATCCCTCTCCTCCCTAACCCCTAGAAACCACTGATACTGTTTACTGTCTCCACAGTTTGCCTTCTCCTGAATGCCGTAGAGTTGGAATCATGTGGCATAGCTAGACTGACTTCTTTCACTTATTAATATGCATTTAAGGTTCCTCTCTACATTTCTTTTTAGCACTAAATAACATTCCATTGTCTGAATGGAGCACAGATTTATACATCTGACGTCTTAGTTGCTTCCAAAATTTCACAATTATGAATAAAGCTGCTATAAACATATATGTGCAAGTTTTTAGGTAGATATGTTTTCAACTCCTTTGGGTAAATACCAAGGAGTGTTATTCATTTAAGTTATGGATCATATGGTAAACATATACTTAGAATTGTAAGAAACCACCAGATGGTCTTCCACAGTGGCTGCACCATTTTGCATTCCTACCAGCACTGAATGAGAGTTCCTGTGCTCCACATCCTCACCAGTGTTTGATGTTGGCGGTTTGCTGGATTTTGGTCATTTTAATAGGTATGAAGTGATTGGTATCTCGTTTTAATTTTCATTTCCCTGATTGCAGGTGATGTGGGACATCTTTTCTTATGCTTATTTGCTGTCTATATGTCTTCATTGATGAGAGTTCTGTTGGGGTCTTTGGCCCACTTTTTAATCGAGCTGCTTGTTTTCTTATTGTTGAGTTTTAAGTGTTCTTTGTATATTTGGATAACAGTTCTTTATCAGTGATATATTCTGCAAATTGTTTTCCTAGTCTGTGACCTGTATTTTCATTCTCTTGACAATGTTTTTGCAAAGCAGACGTTTTTAATTTTAATGTCAACTTACCAATTTTTTTTCTTTCATGGATCCTGCCCTTGGTGTTATACCTGAAAAGTCATTGCCAAATCCAAGGTCAGTTAGATTTTTCTCTTAGGCTATCTTCTAGAAGTTTTTACGTTTACATTTAGGTCTGTGATCCATTTTGAGTTAATTTCTGTGAAGTGAAAAGGTCTATGTCGATATTCATTTTTTTACATGTGGATGTCCAGTTGTTCCAGAACCATTTGTTGAAAAGACTACTTTTGTTCCATTGTATTGTCTTTGCTCCTTTGTCAAAGATCAGTTGATTGTGCATATGTGATCTATTTCTGAACTAATGTTAATAATGTATTACTAGACCCTGTTAGTAATAAACATATTGTACCTCTATATTTCTTTGGGGGTTTTTCTTCTAACATTTTAGATTTATGTATATCTATTTGCCTATTCTGTTTCCAATACCATATTGTCTTTGAGTAGCTTTATAGTAAATCTTAAAGTCAAGTGGTGTCAGTCTCCCCTGGACATAATAATAATAAACAATTTCTAGTCTTGATTACCTACTATCTGCCGAAGACCATGCTTGGCCAATTACATACACTATTCATTCTTTGCTCAACTAATGAAACAGCAATGACTGACATAGTGCGAATGTAGCTCAGTCCATGAGTATTTTAAATAAATGTATGGTTCATGTAAGAAAAGCAAAAGTAAATTATTTATACTTATTACCAAGAATCAAGTAAAGGTATGATGACAAGTTTTGTTTATTTTCACTGTTTCCCTATATCTCCAACTGAGTACCAAAAAGCCAAAGATTAATTTTATTTATTTTTCCAGTTTTATTGAGGTATGATTGATAAATAAATTTATATATTTGTTATATGTGTATACACTGTGAAATGATTACCACAATCAAGTTTATCACATCCATCACCACTCACAGGTACCTTTAGTGTGTGTGTGTGTGTGTGTGTGTGTGTGCATGTGCATGTGTGTGGGGGTGTGTAATGAGAACACTTAAGATCTAACTCTCTTAGAAAATGTCAAGTATATAACCCATGATTATTCCCCATAGCCACCATGCTACACATTAGATCCTCAGAACTTGTTCGTCTTATAACTGAAACGTTATACTCTTTGACTAACATCTCCTTTCCACACTCCCACTCAGGGCAGCCACCCTTCTAGTCTCTGCTTTTATGAGTTCTATATTTCTAGATTCTGCATGGGTGAGACCATACAGGCTCTGTCTGTATCTGGCTTATTTCGCTCAGCATAATGTCCCTTATGTATACACACACGCTAGGCAAGAGTTCACCCCATGTTTTCCTAGAGGTTACACACTGCTTGGACCCTTTCCCCCAAGCCCTTTCATTTAAATGCAAGTCCAGTGAGAGAATGTAGAATCCAGAGAAAAAACAGTGTCCTGGTTAAATGGAGGGGAGAATGCAGAATATAAGTCAACAGGCATTGTGTGACCCTGTCGATGAGAAATATTTCTCCACACTTGTTATGTCCTTCCCCAGTGACGGCACACTGATTGGAAATGCAGGTTTCTCTTGGTTCTGTGAGTTGGTAAGTGCAGGGGAAAATGGCTGGGCATTCTCTGTCAGCCCCGCTCACCTCCCCTTAGGAGGACACAATTCTCTCTTCGGCGCTGTAAGGTGGGCCTGGGCAGGCTTCTTGCGTGGGCAAGCTCCAGCTTCCAGCTACCTGGGACCGGGTGAGGACATCTGCGTGCCCCGCCTTTCCTACTACCAGCCTACTTGGCTATTAATATAAGTCCACTTGCTCTGCTTTTGTCTCTATATTTCTCTGTGTTTTTCTCTAATATTTCAGATGTGAAAAAAGAGGGCTATTTAGTGTGTTCCCTTGAGAGACCCACAAACCCATTTTTGTAAAATTCTCTATGTCTGATTACTTAAAAATCTGAAAAATAATTAAACCGAGGTGATAGAATTACAGACAAATTGTGCACCTTGGTATGTCCCTAAGGTACTCAGAAAAAGGGTTAAATAGGTATGTTTCCAAATAGAATGCTGACGTCCTCAGAAAGACAAAACTGGATATCCATATTCCTTACAATAGGTGTTGTCTGAAAATGCTTAATATTCTTTAGGCATTTACCAGCATTTCAATAATGAGCCCCAAAATGGATTGCCCAGTTAGGAGGAATCCACAGGAAGTCTCAAGCCTCCTCTATTATTAAGAACCCCTTCTAATCAGTGAACAACTCTTAGAGTAATCAAAGGAAATTGCCTCTCTCTCTTTTCCTTGTGGTTCAGAGCCACATGCGTTTTCACAACACATCACTACACTGCACCCCGGCAGCGGACGCAGAATCCCTTCGGTGCGGTGGGAGCCGCCGTACACTTTAATGGTGACATTTTTCTCCAAATATCACTAACTTCCACAGAAGCCAGCGGCGTCTGCGTCCTGGAGGCAGCGGGCTTGGCCTCGGGAGGCACTGATTCCCTCCTCTGTCACTATATTTCTGCTCACTTAGCCTCGCTTCATTTTGCCCATCCGCAAAATGAGAAAAACAACTCCTGCTTGTTTCTTAGCAGTGGCGGGAAGAAAATAAATGGGAGTCTACACGTGAACACTGTAATTTGAGGTTCTCACAAATAAAAAGCTACACATACACACAGAAACATTCAGAATGCTATTACTGTCATTCTAGCAGTGTATCAGCTCAGGCTATGTAATTTTTCTTTTGTTTTTTTTTAACTCAAGAGGAGCTTGAGTATGTGACATTTTTCTCCAAACACTGTCACAAAGGCCAGTGCTCCAGGTGCCGGAGGCTGGGTGGTGTGGGAGGGCGGAGGGGCAGGAGAGCGGGCCCTGTCCAGGTCAGCAAGAGCAGCAGCACTCGGGGCGTGTCTGTCCTCACCCAGAACTGCAAATCTCTTACAAATCACAGCAAGACGGCCAGGTCTGGGGAGAGACATCTGATCCACCTGAGCGCGGAGGGGCGGTGCCTGCTTTAGGCAACAGCAGCCTGTCTGTCTCCAGAGCATGGGGGGTGTAGGGCGGGGTGGGGGTGAGGGGCGGGGGGGACAGCTGTGTCACAGGACGCAGACCCACAAGTTTGGAAAGACAGAAGCCCCAAGTCCCTGGAGCATGAAGTGCATAAACAAGTGGCGTCTGACAGGGCGCAAGGGGCATTACCCCTGAAGATGGAAAGCAGCACCTAGGGTCAAGGAACAAGCTTGTTCCAATGAATTTGAAGAAAAAAAAAACAAATTGAAAAACCCAGGGAGACAGAAAAACTCCCTGGCAACTAGCTCAGCAGGACTTATAACATCTCAAAGGGAGGAAAGGTTATCGCAAATAGTTCCTTTGCAACTGTTCTGCTTTGTTGGTGTTTGTTTGTTTGTTTGTTTTTTAATAAAGCGAACTAATAAGCTGGAATGTGGTGATCTTTGAAAAAGCAGATGAAGGAAATACGCTGCTGTGGACAAAGCCACAGTTAAGCCTGGCGCCTGCAGCTGAGCCCAGCTGCTTGCCTGGGAGCGCAGCTGTGGGAAAGGCTGGGGTCACAGCACCAGCCCGGGCTGCGTTTTGAGGCTGGCCTCTCTTTTTGAAGTGATGGTTTTGCCCGATTACATCAGAGGCTTAAAGGGCTCTAACTCCAGATGCTGTATTCTGCTTTGTTGGAAAGGCTTCTAATTGAACCAGACACGCACAGAATAAAATTACGTAAAAAGTAATAAAGTCTCTGGCCGAGATTGGGAGCGGCCGTGTCTGCCCTGCTCTGATTCCCTTACTGTCTCCTTCACAAAGGACACTAGTGATCAGACACGCATTATTTCTCCAAATCCAAGAACTCCTGTTTAGTCTGGAAGAAAATAAGATCAGGAAAAATTCTCAGGGATTTTTTTTCCACATCTGTGTCTTTGATATGAAAATTATACTCACATAAGAACGTGGGTAGAGCATGGACATATGGCTGTGAAGCAAACAAGATGGAGACGGCCCTGGCCCGAGGCTCCGCTGGTGGGAGCGAGGCCTGTGCACCGAACGGTTGCAGGTTTGGTTCCCCGTCAGGGCATCTGCAGGAGGCAACCGTCGATGTTTCTTTCTCACATCCACGTTTCTCTCTCTCCCTTCCATTCTCCAAAAATTAATAAAAAGTGTATCCTTGCCCTAGCCGGTTTGGCTCAGTGGATAGAGCGTCGGCCTGTGGACTGAAGGGTCCCGGGTTCGATTCTGGTCAAGGGCATGTACCTTGGTTGCGGGCACATCCCCGGTAGGGGGTGTGCAGGAGGTAGCTGATCGATGTTTCTCTCTCATCGATGTTTCCAACTCTCTATCCCTCTCCCTTCCTCTCTGTAAAAAAATCAATAAAATATATATTTTTTAAAAAGAGCGTATCCTTGGGTGAGGATTCAAAAATATCTCTTAAATATAAAGATGGCTTCGCGTTTGAATTTATGACAAAGCATTTGAGCAGATCTGGCAAAGCCTGACCCCAAACGAAGCCAGACGGACAGCCCCGTGGTGTGGCTCAGGTCACGGTTCCATTCCGGTCAGGGCACGGGCCGGGTTGTGGTCTGGGTCCCCAGTGGGGGGGGCGGGGGGGTGCAGGAGGCAGCCAATCAATGATTCTCTCTCATCACTGATGTTTCTATCTCTCTCCCTCTCCCTTCCTCTCTGAAATCAATAAAAATATATATTTTTAAAAATTAAAAACCAGATGGACAGACTGACAGAGAGAAACTCACAGGAGCTTTGCTCTCGGAGTGAAAAGCAAGTCCTGGTCTCTGGGTGCGGTGACAGTCTGCCTGCATAGCCAGCGTGGCCCACACTCTCCAGATGACCGATTCTGAAAAACATGAAATGACGGAGCAGGTGAGTCAGGCAAAAATATTCCTCAACACCACAGGCTCCGCACGCCACAGGGGGTGCTACAAACGCAGAGAATCGCGCCAGGTACGTTCAGAGACAACCGGAGGCTGGCGTCAGGGAAAGACAACAAATGCAGGAGCTGCAAGGAGACATTTCTGACAAGAAACTGGTTTTTTCTTCCACGTTTTGTTGTGTGGAGATCCTCGCGGTGCCGGGCGGGAGGGCTCTCCTGGCTACACACTGCCACCTGCAGGTCAGCGGCGATCGCCGGGAAAAGCCGTCCTTCGCTGCCTGGGGCCCCATGGGTCGTGCACGTTGCTGTGAAGTATGCTCGTGCATGCTCCATGTGCTGTCTATCGGAAAATGGAGGTCTGCCCTGGGTCTGAGACGTTTGGGGACTGGAGGAAGCCCCCCCAACCCCCCACCCCGCACCCGCAGCCCCGCACAGAGCGTCTCATAGCAAGGCTCGTTCTCATTCCGGCCCCTTTCATCTCAGCGCGGAGATCCGGGCCGGGTCAAACCCCAGCAAGGACCTCAGTCCCGCTCCTGCGACAAGCTCACCTCCCGCAGCACTGACCCACGCTTCCATGCCGGCCTTCCCCAGGGGTTCATTCACTCCAATGCGTTCCACCGTTTCCCAAGGAAGTGCCGCCAACATTTACATTAAAAATATTTGGACTTTTAAGATCATCTTGTTGATAAACATAGAAAACAGAATTAAAAGTAAAATGACTTTTAGTAACACACTTTTAAAAATGCATAAACTTAAGTCATAATATCTACTGAATCTACCTAAAATGACCAAAATGTGATGGTTATTAGGAGGAGAGCATGAAGTATTAAAAGAAACCATTTGGTCCTTTCAATTTAGTAACAAGGACATTATGACATTTTCAATTCACAAAGAATTATGAAATTACTTGCTTTAAAAAAAAATTGATCAAATCAGGCCGGAAGAGCAGCTTCCATGGCAACCGATGCATTAGAGGAGCCTAGATGTTCCGCATCCTCATGTTCCGTCTTGACTGACATGATTCAGAGTCAGTGAGGCCGAGAGCAGCCGAAGCTAAATGCGATCACACCGGTTAGTGACAGTTACCGTCAGATTACTGGTGAAAAAAATCAAGATTCCCAAAGAGGGACTGAGATTCTTGTTAAATGGTTTCAACTCACCCTCAAAATAAATTAATCAGAAACCGTCCCCTGGGGAAGAATCTCCTCGCTTTTGTTCCACAGTAAGTGTGTGACGGTTCTGCGCATATCCCACTTCTCTCATTGGACTCCCGTTCTTCACCGCCCGGGCAAGCTGTCTGTTCACAGGGATCACGCAGCGCCGTGCTTGGTAAAACAGGATCTTTCTGCAGTACAAAAAGGCCACTTTCCTCCCCTCCGTGTATTTGGTAAATAATGTCCTTCAGTATTGAATTTTCTTAAAATAATACAGCCATAATTTGCAAATAACAGAATGCCAGGAGACACTTTCAGAAATTACTCCTTGAGAGTTCAGAATTCAAAGATATTGCACTGCGAGAAGGAATTTTTTAAAGCTGATTACCTCTTATTTTCCTGCATTATAAAAAGGAAGCATTTGCGAATTAATCAGGCCTACTGTTCAGCAGTAAGGAGCCTGCATCCAGGGCTTGGGTTGAGTTTAGCATAGCAGGGACATTGCCGGGCTATGCCTTGTACCCCAAGGGGAGATAAGATATCAACTTTTTTCTTAGTTAATAAGCTTTATTGTGGCTAAAGTTAAAATTTTCCTTCAATGCTAATTCAAACCTGCAATATATTGTCTCATTTGGGTGAGTGTGTAAATGTATTTTTGTGTGGCTTGCCTTTTTATCTAACCATCAATTGTGTGAAAGACCCCCCATAAGAAATGAAGATCTAAGTTTTAAAACTAGAGATAGAGTCCATTTTGGAGTGAGGGTTTCTCTCCGTATAATTGCAAGATTGGGTTTTAAAGTAGACATTTTAGTAGGGATACAATGTAGTACAAAAACACTAACCTGGATTCTTTTTTTTTTCTTTTTTACAGTATTACTTTGTGAACTTAAAGGCTTTTAATCTCTCTGTTGTATTTTTCAAAAAGGTAGTGGCATTTAACTCCAGATCATTTTAAACATTATTAAATGTTGTATATAAGGCCCTGCCAGCCAAAAATCACTTTTTCCTGAAATAATGATTCCCTGAAAAGAAACGTGAAATTATTCTATTTGTCAAATAACTGGGGAAAGGTCTTGACTCTGGTTTGCATTAATTAGCAAATTCCCTCCATTTTGCCACTTCTATTCCCATTTGTAAGAAAAGCCTCTAAGAGCGGTGCTTGCATTAGAAAATTTTATAAGTATGCTGGGGGGAGGGGTAATACGTTTTGTGTAATGAAATCGGATCGTTGCAATGCCTATGGCAGGCTCACCGCATCTTATCGAGCATTTGTATAACACATTGGCTTAGAATGGATCATAGCACCGGTTTTCACAGCCTCTCTCACACACAGGATGGCCACCTGCAGCGTGCAGGTAAGGGCAACGCTGCGGGTCAAGTCTGCTCTAAAACTACTAAGACTACAAGCTCCTCGAGGGTAAGCATGGTATCTTACCCTCTCATCCCCCTGCTAGGGACAGTCCTTGGCACAGTTTGGAAAAGTAAAATATTTTCTGGCCTTTGCACCTCCACACCCCATATATCTTCACACAACTACCCACTTCCACTTCAACAATATTCCATTATTTCATTATTAGCTATTTGCATATAGTTACATTTCTGGACTGGAATTCAAGTGGTGAAGACCATATTTGAGAATTCATCTTCCAGGTGTCTCTTCTCTATATTTAATAAGCATAATTACTCTCCTTCTTTGGAAACTATGAAATCATTTGGAAACTATGGTAAGCAGTTTAGATCCTCTCCTGAAACATGATAAAGCTAATCAGAGTGATAATTCAGTGGTAATTTATCTAAAATTAACTGGAAGACCTACAAAGGCTCATATTCCCAGTCTATTACCACAACTTAACTGATTTCCACGAGAATTGCTAATTCCTTCAGAGGAACCCAGAATGCTTCCATTTGAAAGCTTGGATTGGAACTGAAAGACAGTGTTGGAACTAGTCTTCAAGATGGCCTATGATCCGCACCTCCTGCCTCTCACACCTGTGTGTCCCTCCCTCCTGTATCAGGGATGGTCTGCATGGGCATGGCCAACAGGATATAGAAGAAATAAGAGTATGTCACTTCTGAGATTAGGTTAGATGGCTCCTCCTCCTCCTCCTCCTCCTCCTCCTCCTCCTCCTCCTTCTCCTCCTCCTCCTCCTCCTCCTCCTCCTCCTCCTCCTCCTCCTTCCTTCCCTCTCCCTCTCTCTCTCTCTCTCTCTCTCTCCCTCCCTTCCAACTGAAGTGCAGCCAGGAGCCAAGGCTTCCCAGCAATCACGTGAGTGAGTTCCATAGTGACTGTACAGCCCCAGCGAAGTCTGAAAGTGCGGTCCAGCCTCCAGCTTGGCTGCAGCCTCGGGAGAGACCTTGACCCTCAGGAACCAGGAGATGATAAAGGCTTGTTGTGTTCACCTGCTATGCTCTGGGGCAATGCGTTACACAGAAATAGAGAACCAGTGCAGGGGGAGGGGCATTGCTAGGGATTTACGGTATTTTTTCCCAGTTGAAAAGTATGGCTATAGAAGTAAAAACTTTAAAAAAAAAATCACAGAAAGTGAATATATAACTACATAAAAGGGGGTGATGAGACTGTGGTTTTAAAGACTAAAGTTGGTGACTCCTAAATCATGGACTCTTGGGAATCGAAAATAACACAGATACAACTGAGAAGGACAGACAAAGTAGGATCACATGCAAAGAAAAAAATATTTATAGAGAAATCCATGGACTTAAGAGCACAAGCACAATTGGATTAGGTAAGCTTAGCAAGAAAGAGTAAGAGAAACATTGTAAGGGCATCAGCGGTCCTTTGGTCCATAGTTCATATAAATCCCTCTCCTGCAACTTTCAGACCCCGACCCACCTACCCAACCCCATTGTGCATTACCAGCCAGGATATGGAAGCAAGAGGGCTATTATTAGCAATATAGTCACAACACAGTTATTGGACCAAGTATTTTTTTCTGTATTTATGCTGTCAACTTAAAGTAGAAACAAATGTCATGAGCTATTTAAACCCAGAAATGTCTTCCTAAGGATGGACACTTTGGGCAGGACTGAATATGTGGCAAGGTTGTCAGGAATGTGACGTACAGAGTGCTTAGCCTTACCCACGTTTCAGATTTCAAATCTGCATAATTGACAAAATAAGGGATACATAAAGAACTTCAAGTACCATGGCATCTGGTAAAGTTATTTTTTGTAAATGCATAATATCTGGTAAATTCTAGACTTTCCTTGTTCACAATCCCATGTTTCATAATACCTAGATCACTGGCAAGATTTAGAAATGTCTCTGCACTGGAATGCTTGGGGTGAGGGGAAATCCTGGCTTCTGTAAGAGATTTCACACCTTAAAGACACATATTGCCAGTGATTTTTTTCAAAAAGAAGGGAGAAATTATCCAATTAATATACTAGTGACATGGGTCCCTAGAGGTATTCTAGAATAGTCTACAGATACTCAGGAAGTATCTGTCTTCAGAAACTACCCTAAGTCACCAAGAAAAGCTCCTGTTATGACACCCTGATCTCCTTTTCTTTGCACAGAATTATAAGACAAATAATTTGGAATATCACTTTTTAGACCAGTATACCCTGATTTAAGGTATCTTTCAACAAAGCCTCCCTGAGATGCCCAGGGAGAAACAAAAGAACTATCTGGTTAGTAGCATAGCATAATTTCTGGTTAGGTGTAATGATCATTATAACTAAAACAAGAGGCCAGGTGCAAAAAAATTATTGCACTTGGGAGGGGGGGGGGTCCCCTCAGCCCAGCCTGCACCCTCTCACAGTCCAGGACCCCTTGGGGGATGTCCGACTAACAGCTTAGGCCCGCTCCCCAGACATACTTAGCACTGCCGTGGAGGCGAGAGAGGCTACTGCCACTGCTGCTGCTCCCACCAGCCATGAGCCTGCTTCTGGCTGAGCGGTGCTCCCCCTGTGGGAGCACACTGACCACCAGGGGGCAGCTCCTGGGTTGAGTGTCTGCCCCCTGGTGGTCAGTGCGTGTCATAGCAACCAGTCATTCCCTGTCATTCTGCCATTAGGGTCAATTTGCATATTACCCTTTTATTATATAGAATATTTTCATTAATAGATTGATAAAAACATTTTAACAAGATTCTAGTGATCTACTGTCTATTAATTTGAGAAGATGTGTTAAAGGCAAATTTGTCACATTTACCCATAATGCAGAATCAAGAAAATAAATTGGATGGCTCAACTAATATTTTTTAATAAAAAAGTAAATTCAACAGGAAACACTTGAGGTCCTAGATTTAGATTAAATCAATTGCATACAGACAGGTTTGAAAACAGTGACTATTAAAATGCCCATTGTAAAAACTCCTAGTGAGTTAATTCTCTACAATCTCAATATTAGCCCACAGAGTAATATACCAATATTCTTTAAAATGTGAATTATCCAGTCCTAAAATGTCATAATCATTCTGCATTCTGCATTGATCAGATAATCTTAGGGATATCACGTTTAGTTTTAGAAACTACTTTTAAGGGAACTATTGAAAATCCTTAGAAAGTTCGGTGGTGACTGGTTCTTTTAATAAGACGTCTAGAGATATAAGTTTTTAATTGTTTAATTTGTTCCTGACATTCTGCTGGAACTGGAGATAGAAAGATAAAAATGTCCCTGTCCCTGCCCACAATGAGCAAATGACCCAATAAGAGAAAAGCACGTGCACAAGACAGTATGCATCTACAAACTCTGTGACATAAATCTTTGTGATAATGGGAAGGCTCGGCTTACAGGAAGGCCCTGCGGTAACATGAGAAATGTCTTCACACAAGTGAGCATGTGGCTTTAGGTGCATGTCTGTACTTGTTGTGTCATCCCAAAGGGCAAGGAAGAAAATGACAGGAAGGCAGAATGTGGCCTATTAGTTTTCAACAATTAGAAATGCATAGCAAGAGAGTGAATTTATTCATAAAGTAGTGAGACTTTATCTTGAAAAACTTCTGATCAAATTGGAAATAAAACCGGAAAGAAATATTGTAAGAAAGATTTCTGCCTTGAGGCATTGTGATGGTGGTGGTAAAGAAGCTGGTGGTGTTGATGTTGGTAATGATGATGGTCGTGGTAGTGGTGATGGTGATGGTGGTAATGGTGGTGGTGATGGTGGTGGTAGTGATGATGGTGGTGGTGGTGATGGTCATGGTAGCGGTAGTAGTGATGGTCATGGTGGTGGTGATGGTGATAGTCATGGTGGTGGTGATGGTGGTGGTGATGGTGATGGTGGTAGTGGTGGTGGTGATGGTGATGGTAATGGTGGTGGTGATGGTCGTGGTAGTGGTGGTGGTGATGGTGGTGGTAGTGGTGGTGAAGATGGTGGTGGTAGCGGTGGTGGTGGTGGTAGTGGTGGTGGTGATGGTGGTGGTGGTGGTGGTGGTGGTGATGGTGGTGGAAGTGGTGGTGGTGATGGTGGTGGTAGTGGTGGTGATGGTGATGGTGATGGTGGTGGTGATGGTGATGGTGGTGGTGATGGTAATGGTGGTGGTGATGGTCATGGTAGTGGTGGTGGTGATGGTGGTGGTGGTGGTGATGGTGGTGGTGGAAGTGGTGGTGGTGGTAGTGGTGGTGATGGTGATGGTGGTGGTGGTGGTGGTGGAAGTGGTGGTGGTGATGGTGGTGATGGTGATGGTGATGGTGATGGTGGTGGTGGTGGTGGTGATGGTGGTGGTAGTGATGGTGGTGATGGTGGTGGTGGTAGTGGTGGTGATGGTGATGATGGTGGTGGTGGTGGTGGTGATGATGGTGGTGGTAGTGGTGGTGATGGTCATGGTAGTGATGGTGGTGATGGTGGTGGTGGTGGTGGTGATGATGGTGGTGGTAGTGGTGGTGATGGTCATGGTAGTGATGGTGGTGGTGGTGGTGGTGGTGGTGGTAGTGGTGATGGTCATGGTAGTGGTGGTGATGATGGTGGTGGTGGTGGTGGTGATGATGGTGGTGGTACTGGTGGTGATGGTCATGGTAGTGGTGGTGATGATGGTGGTGGTGGTGGTGGTGATGATGATGGTGGTGGTGATGGTGGTGGTGGTGGTGGTGGTGATGATGGTGGTGGTAGTGGTGGTGATGATGGTGGTGGTAGTGGTGGTGATGGTCATGGTAGTGATGGTGGTGGTGGTGGTGGTGGTAGTGGTGATGGTCATGGTAGTGGTGGTGATGATGGTGGTGGTGGTGGTGGTGATGATGATGGTGGTGGTGATGATGGTGGTGGTGGTGGTGGTGATGATGATGGTAGTGATGGTGGTGGTGGTGGTGGTGGTGGTGATGATGGTGGTGGTGGTGGTGATGATGGTGGTGGCTTGTGTTTACAAGTGTTGAACAAGAAACAGAGGAGAGTGGTTAAGATATTTGCTCTGTTTCTAAGTTTTTTTGATTCCATGTACAAAAACTGTCAATCTCTATCTTCATAAAACAAGATTTTCGTTTTGAATTTCATGTCAAAAAGGTGTGGTGCTTCCACAATCACCACAATTTAGGCAGCACATGAATGTAAGAAAAGTCTGTTACAAGAGGTTGATTGTAGTGTGCTGTGCCTGATGTGTTTCATTAAATAGAGCAGCGTTCAGAAAAGGTTCAGTTGTAGACTCACATGCAGGAGATTTAAAAAACTTAAATTAATTTGGATTTAGTATTATATGATTTCATATTTATATATAAAATTGAAAGAAATTATGCTAGCTAAGAAACCTTTTTTATATATCTTTTCAGAATTTCTTTCAAAAGCTTTTCCTTTGCACAACGCATACTCTTTTCATTTTGTTCTGTGATCTTACTACTGCCTGGGTGGTGAAAAGGTGACTGACATTTTCTTTTGAGATTAGTTCAAACATCCTCTCAGGGGATCAATAACACAGATCCTGAGAAATTTAGTACCTACCCCTTGCCATGTACTTCCAGATCGGCTAAAGGACCTAAAAATCTCCAAAACACATGACTTATTTTTCTATTAACAAACACGTTACTTTGAACTACAGTTTTAAAAAGACACTAACCCATTCACTCCTTGTGCAATATAACCATATTACAGAATAAATAAAAGATAACTATATCCTAAATCAGCCAAACTTAAAACTAATTACTATATTAATTTGTAAATGTTTACAGAGTAGGCATTTGTCAATTTGATCTTTAAGATAAGAAAACAATTTAAATAATCCTTCCATTATCCATGAGACTCCTCAGGCAATCCTCATATCAATGTTTCCATGGGAATTTTTCTGTGGAAGCAATCTTACTATCATAAGAATCCTATATTTAGAATATGTATTGATTGAAAAACCTAAGGGAAATCATTGGATGGCAGAACAATTTTTTTTTTTTGAAGTTCATTTAACAGGAAGCATTCAGGTCAAATTTTATCTGACTGCGTCTTGCGTTAGCAAGATTTCATTTCCGTAATCCTGGTCCCTGGATTACATACACCAGCCATTCTTATCTAAGGTTCAACTGTGATGAGTCACCTACATGGAAAACTGACAACTACTCCTCTAGGTCAATGTTTCTCAAACTGTAATCTCTGGAGCATGCATCAAAATCATCTGAGGTGCTTTCTAATAACACAGATTCCTGAACCCACTTGTGATCCGCTGAGTCAGAATCTCTCAGATAATCCTTCTGCGACCTAAAACTGACAACCTACTAGTACTTTTAGATGCTCTTTATTCTATTTGTATCAAGCCAGATGACCAAGCTGCTACAGCAAGAAAATGACATACAAAGCCAATACTGGATTTATTTCACGTATTACTTGGTGGACACTGACCACTATATCACACAATGTCTTTCTATGAGAACACAGAAAGTACAACTTCCAGGAAAAAGTTTTGTTTTTCCTTAAAAAAGCTTTACTTTCATCTTACCTAAGAAACAAATTTCAGACCTATTTCTTATAATACCACAGTATCTCATAAAATGCACTGCGAACCTACTTCAACAAAGTTTATCACTTTTAAAGATATATAGATAGGAAACTGACTCAAGCCAGTTTGGTAGAAAAGTGGAATATAAATCAATAGATAGGCCAATAATACAATCTCCTAGTAATACAATCTCAGATTACTTACATTTCCATAGCCAAATTTCACAATTAACTTCGTCAATTGAAATACATCTGCTTTTGCCTTAGCTAGTTTGGCTCAATGGATAGAGCACCGGCTTTCGGACTGAAGGGTCCCAGGTTCGATTCCTGTCAAGGGCACATGCTCGGGTTGCGGGCTCGATTCCCAATAGGTGACATGCAGGAGGCAGCTAATCAATGATTCCCTCTCTCTCTCTCTCTCTCTCTCTCTCTCTCTCTCTCTCTCTGTCTTTCTTCTTCTTCTCTTAAATCAATAAAATGTTTTTTGAAAAAACAAGAAATACATCTGCTTTATTACATGTGCTATACATAAGTCTCCCACCTTTTCCTTTACATTGTTAAAGTTACTTTATTGAATTTTCCCAATCTCCACATCTCAGACCTAGTACAAAGGTATTACTGAAAAACCAGGAATTATAGATGCAGGGAGGTCCTGGAACATGGCCACCAAAGGTGATGTAGAGGGTCCAGGAACAGTATGCGTGGGAGGGAGGGGGACTGGAGAGACTGACACTGACACACAAACCAATTCCTGTATGTGATCCTTTAACTGAAAATCTAATTAACAAAGTCAGTCCCTAGCCCATATTTCAACATCTTTTCCAAAAAGATGATGGTGAGGGTGATGGTGGTGATGATGGTGATGGTGGTGGTATTATTGGTGATGGTGATTATGGTGGTGTTAATGTTGGTGTGGTGGTGATGGTGATGGTGATGGTGGTGATGGTGGTGATGGTGCGCTTCTCTGATATTATTAGACTAGAAGCCCGGTGCACAAAATTCGTGCACGGGGGTGTGTGTCCCTCAGGCCAGCCTGCACCTTCTCCAATCTGGGACCCCTCAAGGGATGTCCAACTGCCCGTTTAGGCCCGATCCTGTAGGATCGGGCCTAAACGGGCAGTTGGACCTCCTTCTCACAATCCAGGACTGCTGGCTCCCAACTGCTTGCCTGCCTGTCTTCCTGATTGCCCCTAACCACTTCTGCCTGCCAGCCTGATCACCCCCTAACCACTCCCCTGCCAGCCTGATTGATGCCTAACTGCTCCCCTGCCAGCCTTTTGCCCCTAACTGCCCTCCCCTGCAGGCCTGGTCACCCCTAACTGCCCTCCCCTGCAGGCCTAGTCCCTCCCAACTGCTCTCCCCTGCAGGCCTGGGTCCCCCCCAACTGCCCTCCCCTGCTGGCCTGGTCACCCCTAACTGCCCTCCCCTGCAGGCTTGATTGCCCCCAACTGCCCTCCCCTGCTGGCCATTTTGTGGCAGCCATATTGTGTCCACATGGGGGCAGCCATCTTGTGTCCACATAGGGGCAGCCATCTGGTGTGTTGGAGTGATGGTCAATTTGCACATTACTCTTTTATTAGATAGGATTAGTCGGTCAATAAGAAGGAAAATATATGTGGTCTAATAAATGGTTATCTTAGCATATCAGCACACACTCATTTCTGGTGCTCACACCACTTCATTGCCTTTGGTCAGCACTCAAACCAGCACTTTACAAACCACCTGTGGGAAGGAACCAGGCTGGTTCTTCTTAAATTTCTGACACTTCATGGACTGAAATTTTCATAAAATACAATATAAATGATTCATTAGAAAAAATAAAATAACATAAAAAGATACAAAATGCAGTGCATTTTTAATCATTTTCATTTTTAAAAACTATTTTTAAGTTATTATTAGATCCAATAGATGTCAATTTCTCTGGAAAATGTCTAGAAGGTTTCTAAATGCTTGGTCTCTATTTCTGTTCTATTGAGTTGAGCACTGACAGTCTGCAAATAAGCATCAGGTTGTGAGCCACACTTTCCGTAACTTTCCATAAACCTCCATCAATACTCCACCAGTTAAGTTTAGACTCTCTGTTTCCCATAAATTGTTAGGAAAGGAATTAAGCTTGTCCCTCTCAACTTTCCTCAACCTCTCCACAATTACTCCATAAGCACTGGAAATTAATTAGCAATCTCGAGGCAAATTCTAGAGGCCCAATGCACAAAATTTGTGCAAAAGTAGGCCTTCCTTTCCCTGGCTGCTGGCACCAGCTTCCCTCCGGCACCCGAAACCTGGGCTTTCCTTGCAGCCCTGGCTTCATCTGGAAGGACATCTGGTCTAATTAGCATATTATACTTTTATTATTATAGACTAGTGGCCCAGTGCACGAAATTCGTGCATGGAGGGAGCAGTTCCCTCAGCCCAGCCTGCACCCTCTCCAATTGGACATCCCTCTCACAATCTGGGACCACTGGCCCCTAACTGCTCATCTGCCTGCTTGCCTGATTGCCCCTAACTGACTTCCCCTGCAGTTCTGGTTGCCAATAACTGCCCTCCCTTGCCGGCCTGATCTCACCCCCAACTGCCCTCCCCTGCCAGCCTGATCTCACCCCCAACTGGTCTTCCCTGCCAGCCTGGTTGCCCCCAACTGCCCTCCCCTGCCAGCCTGATCTTGCCCCCAACTGCCCTCCCCTACCAATCTGATCTCGCCTCCAACTGCCCTTCTCTGCCAACCTGATCATGGCCTCTGCCTGCCTAATCACTCCTGACTGCCCTCCCCTGATGGCCCAATCTCTTTCCCAACTGCCCTCCCCTGCAGGCCTGATCTCTCCCCAACTGCCCTCCTCTGTTTGCCAATTTGGTTCTGATTGGTCAGTTTCTATGCCAGTCAGCATCAAAATCTCCACCTCCTAGGCAGCTATTGGCTCCTCACAGTTGACCCAGATTTGGTCCTAATTGGTCAGTTTCTATGCCAGTCAGCATCAAAAGCTCCGCCTCCTAGGCAGCCATTGGCTCCTCACAGTTGACCCAGATTTGGTTCTGATTGGCCAGTTTCTATTCCAGTCAGCATCTCTGGGCCTATCACTGGGCCTGATCAGAAAGGCGGGGCTGATCAGTAGCCCCGGTGGAGGCCTGCAGAGAAATGGATGTGGGGCTGCTGGCCAGGCTCAGAGGGAAAGAGAGAGGCAAGTGCTGGTCAAAAGCTGCCTCAGACACTATAGATCAGCCCCTGCTTCTCTCTTCAGGTCTATTTCCCGGCATGATTCAAAGCCCCCTCAGCAGTCACTGCTGGGTCACCAGGCCTGCAGCCTCAGTATTCAGTGCTGGGTCCCCCATGGCAACCCAGCACTGACTTTCGGTTGGTCAGCCTTTGGTTGTGATCAGTCGTTATACCCTGGCTCTTTATTATAGAGATTGCAACATCAACAATCATATTGTAATACATAAATGTACACCTTAAATTTACACAATGTTACATGTCAAATTTATTCAAGGATAAAAAAGAGAACTCTCTCCAGTTTAAGGAAGGTCATAATATAATGATAATGTTACTGTAGACAGTCATAGCACCAGGGAGTCTCCAACACTGGCCAAGATAGCACAGGGGAGACTCTTACACTGAGCATGCCAAGAGATAGAAAGATGAATGGACAGGACCTGAATGCTCCAAAAGCTAGCAAGATAATTGGATAGAAAACAACCCCACTCCTCCCTATCCCTATAAGAAAGGCAGGCTTGAGCAGGAAGGGGATATGGTCTTTGAGACAGAAGTCTACCATTCTCCCAAGTTGCATGGCACCTGAATAAACCTCTTTCCTTTGCATTGGTACAGACACTCAAACCTGCGTTTTTCAGTTACAATAACAGAAAAGATCTCAACCACTCCTTTTTATAACACTATCACATGTTCTCTGCCAACAAACTATCTTTTTTAAATTTTGTTCACTGTGTTATTTTGTAAATGGATAACCAATAATGCAATAAGCTTTCAGTTTTTAAAAGGTAAACCATTCCATTTGAGATTTTCCCTGGGTATTATTTTATGATCCTCCTTGATAATAGTCAGAAAGGTAGTTTCCATGATTGCATTTTACCTTGTTCAAGTTCACCTTTCAACTAATGAAAAGCCATCATCACTACGTGATACAAATTCTTTATGAGTCAGTGTCAGATTAATCACTTATGCATCCTCAAAATCATGCTAATGCACCTACTGGTTGCAACATCTACTCTACCAGATACATGTTGTGACCAAAATCACTTGGAATAATTTTAATTACTATTATCTGTTTTCATAGAAACCAATGAATTTGACCTACTTTATAGCTGCAGTGATGCTGAATCATATTCTGATAAATTAATCTCAACCTATATATACTTGGTCCTGTATGTATTTATTCTTCAGCATGAAATGCATCAGGAGCTCTAGGAGGAGGACACTGGGTCCAGTACCACCTCAAGACTTGTTACTGATTAGCTGTACAGGCTGGGGTACCAAACACATCCCTTACACCTCGGGCTGTCAATTGGTTTTTTTTATTCCTCTCTTCTACCTCTGAATTAACCATGTCAGTGAATCATCTCACGAAACATTGCCAAGAACATAGTCAGAATTCCTTCTCTAAAACTGCAATATCTGCAGCATGGCTGTCATTTGTTCTAATAATGGAGATTCCAATCCTGATCTGTATTCAGGAAACAATATTTAAAAATAGCTGATAAGTATGGATTATTAGAGTAATACTCAGTTTTTTTAAATTCTACTCCTTCTAAGAGAAGGATCCTCAGTAGAGCTAGGGGAGAGAATTAATGAAAAATCATAAGAAATCACTCTGTGAGAAGACGGCTTCTACTAGAAGTCCTCAAGGGCTTTCCATCTTCCACATGGATTGCAGTTTAGGCTGATAAATAGATAGGTTCTGCCTCAGCTCGAAAGCCTATCATTTACTCCTGTGCAGAGATGTTCAAATGGATTTTTCTTTAACTTAAACAACAACATCTTTCATCACCTTTTTTCCTCATCATATTCACTCATCAATAACATGACTGAGGAAAGTGGAAAGATAACTCCTGCATTTGACAATGGGGTGGATATTATGTCTCTTAGGAGTAGGTCATCGGTATCTTTCCACAGTGTAGTGAATGGTCAGCAGTGACCTTATATGGGAATTTTTGCCTTAATTAATATAGTTGGAGGTCACATTCACCTAGAACTTTAAGGCCCAAGGATCAAGTCATATATCTCACACAAGACGGATTCAAAACACTCGCTTGCATACATGCACACTTAGAATTTCAACTAACATGGTACCTGTTGTCTCTTTTTAAAACCAACATATGTCACTAATTGAATGTAAAAAGTAGAAATGAAAACTTCTGTCCACACCATCAGCTTATATCACACAGACACTAAACATAAAGGAGTAGTAAAGCCAGACAAAACGTTAATTCCTTCTAGTAGTTCTGGATCCACTGTCAGGAATACCAAGGAACAGTGAAGGCCAAAGGGCTGAATATGTTGAATTGTTCCTCATTTATTTTTTTATCAAGCATGGGGGAGGCTGAGCATGACCTAATTTGACAGCATTTTATGGGAAAAGCCTTAATGATATTAGCTGAGCAGAATTTCACTGAGTCAGTAGGATAACGCAAATACCAAACATGCTGATGTGATCATGGCCTACATTAAGAAGAACATTTCAAAAGAAGAACAGTGTTCGCATTTTTGAAAAAGAAAGTCTGAACTCAGCATGGATAAGGTGACATTTGGAATGTCACATTTTTTTCTCTATGCCTGACATTTAAAGAGGGATGTCAGCAACACATAACACTATCTAGAATGTGTGCAATGGAATATTAATAATACAAAAAAATAAGGCTACTGTGATCCAATAAGTTTGAAAAATGCCAGAGGAAACATAGGCCATTTTAAAGATAGTTTTCTCAAACTCAGGTTCCATCGGAAGATGCAAATGCTACTGTGTGTTGTGAAGCTCTCAGAAGGTAAGGTGTCAGCTTTACTCAGATGATTATACCCCAGAGCCCCTTTTTAAAGATGCAACTCTCAGAACTAGTATTACAAAGGGCACACTGTGAGGAATATTGATCTAAAAGATGTTCAAAAGGGCATGTACCAAGTGATAAGAAATTTGAAAACCATGCTCTTTGAGGTTTATTTGGAAAAGCTAGGTATTTTAGATCACAAAAGAAGACTAAGGAGAAAAATAGTAAGTGAATTAAAATAGAAGAATACATGATTTCCTTCAAGATTGTTGTAAAGATGTATACATTACAATCACCAAGTGGAAAATGCAGGGGCATGTTTTGGCTTGGCATAAGAAAGATATTCTTATCATTATCTGAGTATCAGGGTCTTTTGCAAGTAGCAATGAGGTTTCCTAAAATAATTCAGATTTTTATTTAAAAGACATCAGTTAGGAAATTTGTAGAAGAAATCTTATATCCATACAAGCTTAGAGTGATGTCCAAATTTATTCCAATTCAGTGACTTGAAATAGGAATGGTCATTTCTCACTGATCCCCTTGTGAAACTTTGTCATGTTATTAATAACCTTAAAACACATCACTCCCTAATGTATATTAGTCATTAATTAAACTTCCAGTGGCTTTGATATTGGTTATCAAATAAACTCCTCTTTTGTTAGACCATCCATTAGTCATGTTTTGAGCACACACATAGCAAAAGTCTAATGTTGTATAAGAAAGACACAATTGGCGAAAAGCAGCACAACTGAGAGAAACCAAGATGGCAGCATAGGTAAACACCTAAACTGCTGCCTCACACAACAATTTCAAAATTACACTAAAAGACAAAATGGACATCATCCAGAACCACAGGAAGGCTGGCTGAGTGGAGAGGACTGGCAACTGAGAGCGGCTGGCTTTCTCAAGCGGGAGGGAGACAAAAGCTCACAGCTGCACTGAACTCCAGTTCAGGGTGAGACTCTGGGGACCCAGACTTATATGGGGTGAAACAGAACTGTCAGGAAAGAGAAAAGCACGCTGAGACTCAGGGGAACTGTGGAAGGCAGAGGTAACGAGTCACGCACGCGGAGAGGGCAGGCAACTGAGTACGCGCTGGCTTTCTCAAGTGGGAGGGAGACAAAAGCTCCCAACTGCACTGAACTCTAGTTCCAGGTGAGATTCTGGGGACCTAGACTCATTCAGGGAGAAACTGGGCTGTCCGGCAGTAGGCAGAACTCGAAGGCAGCTTTCTCTCAGAGGTGTTGCAGTGATTACCATGGGACACTGAGACACAGGGGCCTATTAGGGCAGGGCTGATGGGAAACCAATGCTGTCTGCTCCGCCCTGAGACTCCGCCCCATCCAAGCTGAGCACAGAGGCTTTTGCAAGTCTTGTCTCATAAGGGTGTCTCCAGCACAGAAGATCTCCCATCGTAGACATAGATGATCCTCACAGCCAATTGGCCTAGAGGTCAATTCCTCCCACTGATACCAACAACAATCAAGACTTAACTACAACAAGACTTTGCACACAGCCCACAAAAAGGTGCACCAAGAGTGTCCACCTCAGGTAACTGGAGAGGCTGAGCCACTGGGCCCTATAGGACACCTAGCACACAAAGCCACTCTATCAACTCAGGGAAGCAGCCAAAATGCAGAGACAAAGAAACAGATCACAAATGAAAGAAATGGAGGAAAGCAAACGACTGGATATAGAGTTCAAAACCACGATTATAAGGTTTTTCAAGAATTTTCTAGAAAAAGCCAATAAATTTAGCAAGACCCTTGAGAATATAAAAAAGGACCAACTAGAAATTAAACATACACTGACTGAAATAAAAAATATTATACAGAGACCCAACAGCAGACTAGAGAAATGCAAGAATCAAGTCAAAGATTTGAAATACAAAGAAGCAAAAAACACTCAACCAGAAAAGCAAAAAGAAAAAAGAATCCAAAAATATGAAGATAGTGTAAGGAGCCTCTGGGACAACTTCAAGTGTACTAACATCCGAATTATGGGGGTGCCAGAAGAAGAGAGAGAGCAAGATACTGAAAACCTATTTGAAGAAATAATGACAGAAAACTTCCCCCACCTGGTGAAAGAAATAGACTTATAAATCCAGGAAGTGCAGAGAACCCCAAACAAAAGGAATCCAAAGAGGACCACACCAAGACACATCATAATTAAAATGCCAAGAGCAAAAGACAAAGAGAGAATCTTAAAAGCAGCAAGAGAAAAACAGTTAATTACCTACAAGGGAGCACCCATACGACTGTCAGCTGATTTCTCAACAGAAACTATGCAGGCCAGACGGGAGTGGCAAGAAATATTCAAAGTGATGAATAGCAAGAACCTACAACCAAGATTACTCTACCCAGCAAAGCTATCATTCAGAATTGAAGGGCAGATAAAGAGCTTCACAGATAAGAAAAAGCTAAAGAAGTTCATCACCACCAAACGAGTATTATATGAAATGCTTGAAAAGTATTCTTTAAGAAGAGGAAGAAGAAGAAAAAGGTAAAGATAAAAATTATGAACAACAAAGACATATCTATCAACAAGTGAATCTAAAAATCAAGAATAAAAAAATCTGCCGAAACCGGTTTGGCTCACTGGATAGAGCGTCGGCCTGCAGACTGAAGGGTCCCGGGTTCGATTCCGGTCAAGGGCATGTACCTTGGTTGCGGGCACATCCCCAGTAGAGGGTGTGCAGGAGGCAGCTGATCGATGTTTCTCTCTCATCGATGTTTCTAGCTCTCTATCCCTCTCCCTTCCTCTCTGTAAAATATCAATAAAATATATTTTTAAAAAAAAAAGAATAAAAAAATCTGATGAACAGAATAAACTAGTGAATATAATAGAATCAGGGGCATAGAAAGGGAGTGGACTGACAATTCTCAGGGGGAAAGGGGTATGGGGGATGCGGGAAGAGACTGGACAAAAATCGTACACCTATGGATGAGGATGGGGGGGGGGGGGGCGGTAAGGGCAGAGGGTGGGGTGGGAACCGGGTGGAGGGGAGCTCTGGGGGGAAAAAGAGGAACAATTGTAATAATCTGAACAATAAAGATTTATTAAATTAAAAAAAAAAAGAAAGACACAATTGTCAATGGTGTGATCCTGAAACATTGTCTTGGGGGAACAAATATTGTATCAAAATGGTTGGGGGGGAGGGGCTTTTAAAAATCTAAAGATTTCTGGAATCTATGCCTCCAAATTCTGAATCAGGTCTGGGGACGAGCCCAGGAGCGCACTTTTTAGAAGCCTCCCGTTGATTCTGATGTCCTAACTGGTCTTGGAGCCACTCTTCTGGACTCAGGCACCGTTTGCTGCAGCACACCTCTCCAAACCTATGTCACGGTTATGGTCACTTCTCTGAGGTGTCAAGAGGTGACAGACAGGCAAGATCAAGGATCCGAAATCTGATGAACTGAGCTGGCTCACTTTTAATTTGCAAGGATGGTTTTACCCAAACTAGACCAATTTAAGGGGCCAGAAATGCTTCCCGCACACTGGGTTAGACTTTGGTCTGACATGGATGTCCCTTCTTCATAAACCCTCCAGTCTTAGCAGGCAGACCAGGCCTACCTTCAATACCTACTGTGTGGCATTCCATAAATGCATAATCCTGAAGCTAATGGGGTCCGGAGATGAGAGAATACAACTCTTGCTCTCTTTTTGTGAGCAGAAAGCTCCCCTTGGAAATACAGTATACTCACACAGGGAGTGGCAGAAACAGTCCCAGGAGTGCAGTGGTCGGCAAACTGCGGCTCGCGAGCCACATGCGGCTCGCGAGCCGCAGTTTGCCGCTCTGTTGACTAATGAGTTTGCCGACCACTGACCTAGACTCTCGATTCCAATAATTATAGGCTGTTGTTGTTCCTTGTGATTAAGCCCCTATCCCAGTGGTCGGCAAACTGTCCTAGGGAGTTGAAAGAGCATCAGCAACACTGAAAATCGCCTACGGTTCTGGGTCAAACTGCCTTCCTATCTCTCTGCCTCTGATTCCTTGGTGAAGCCTTCACTCTACCCACCGTGAGCTCCTTGCTGCTCCTGAACAGAACATCAAACCTCTGTGCTAACCCCGTGTCTGCTCACGTCTCCAAACCCCTGGACATGCTGCTTTTTCTAACCTTCCCCCGGAAAATCACCATTTTTGAGACCAGACATCAGCAAACTCTATCAAGGACCAGAGAGGGAGCATGTTCAACCTTAACATCCTACTGTCCCTGCCAAGCGACTGGACTTGACTGGTGCTTAGCAGGAAGTAGGCCCGCCCCCGGGGTTAACAGAGAGACTCGCCCGCTCGGGTCTGCAGGCACAGTCCCCAGGTCTGGCTCAGAAGTCACCTTCTGTGCCTCCTCTCATGAAACGTCCTTCCCTCTCAGCCCCTTCAAGCAGAGACAGAATTTCTTCTTTTACACTCACCTAGAATTTGTACATATTTTTACAGCAAGTCTCTCGTGTACTGTGCAAATTATTTCCATGTTCCGTTTCCTTCTAAACAGTGAGTCCATCGAGGATAAAGACCATGTTTTATTAACCAGCATCAAACGAAACAACTGACACCCAATAGGTAGTCAGTAAATGACAAGTTAAAGGAATAAACACATTTGTGAATAAGCAGATGATAAAAATGAATGTTAGTTTGAGGTGAATCCTGAAGAAAAGAGTAGGATTTACAGATGACTCTTGAGCTATCAGTGTAAGTACTTTTAAATCACAGGGGACACCACTCGTTCTGTAAACACTGACTAAAAGCACCCGCTAGGGCCGCCCTGGGGAATTAACGTTCTGCAAGGGGGCTTCTCGGAGCTGAAGGCTGTGAAGTACACGAAGTCACTGTGGCCACTCAATGGGCCTATTATCGTCTGTGCACGAACGTCCTTTTAATTTATGACACTCCGGAGAATTTATGACACTCCGTCCCGTATGTCACATCCAGGGAGGTGGGTTACTGCAGATGGCATACTTCTGAGAGCTTCACAGCGCTGCACACGTCGCTGTCCTCAGCAGCACACGGAGAGAGCGTGGCCGAGCCCGGCACACTAACCCTGTGTCTTTAACCTACTTTAAAGACGCTTAGTCTTCTTTACTATGAATTTCTTCATTTGTATTGTTTATTATTCAGTCCAATGGGCTGTTCATGGCCATCTGTCCCAATGTATATTCCATCGGTGATCATCATATATTTTAGATGCCACACTACACTAGGCAACTGTTCATGCAATTGTCACTAAAAGGACTGAGCATCAATGTCCACTGGCTGAGAACTTCCCATTTAAATGATGGAAACAAATGAAAAATCTTCCTCAAATACCTGAATGTCTGTTGCTAAGCTTTGAACAAAAATCCCCGGTTGCGTGAAATTCGTGGATCGGGGCTTTGGCCAGTGGGCTTCTTGTGTAGATTAGGAGCCTGAGTTTCCAAACGTTCCCGTGAGGTCTGAGTCATTGTAGGAACTGACATTTCACTGGCGCTGAGACACACGCCAAGGCTGACCCTCAGCCCCTTCCAAAGGGCCCCCGGCCACCCTCAGGTTTTGGAGTGGTTCCCAGGAGATGTTGTCCACATTCGCATGAGAAAATCCGTTCCACTGGTGCTGACCCTGTTCTGCCACTCTTGCCCCGAAGCTTCTAAGTCTAGAGTGGTGGCAGCACCGGGAGGGAGGGAGGCCCCTCTTTCTTGTACTCCGTTGGTGGTGGCAAGTTGGGGGGCCGATGCCCCAACAGTTTAGGTATTTTAGTGAAACAAGGCATTTTCACTGCAGTGCTTTTTATTCTTAAACACACAGGTGTATGTCCCTGGATCAAGAATGGTTTCAATGGATATTTGCAAATTGCCTTCAGAACAATCTCTCTCTGATGCCAAAAGTTTGGTTTCCAGGAAAAGTTTATTTTCCTGATGCATCGCCTCAGTGCCAGTTCTTTCCAAGGGATCATCTCACATGCTCGGTTAATTCAATCAGCTAATACATCCCCCACATGGGCCCCCACCCGCTGCCCTGGCCATACAGAAATGTCAGCTTGAGTTCCAGATAGAATCCTCGCGACATTCATACTGCCTTGATCCTGAATGGCTTCTTTAATTCAGTGAAGACTGTTTATCAAAGTTATTAAAAAAACAGTTAATCCACTTCTTTCTGAATGAAACGTGACAAAAATATAGGCACATATATCACCATTACTAATAGCCTGTTGGAAAGAGCCGCATCACGCGGGAGAGCATAGTCATGACTTTGTCTCCACATGTTAGAGGTGGGGAAGGTTTTGGATTGTGCCTTCAGTGGCAATGCTCTGCAAGTGAGAACAGTTAGGTCCAGAAAAATGAAAGGAATTTAAGAAGTCACACAGTTGAATGTTTATTATTGTAGCCACTTGGAAAGAGGCCAGGAAAAGTGCATCCTGAGCATCAGCGTCCAGTGAGACCGGGCCCTAGGAGACAGCAGCTCCAAGAGGAAAGGAGGTGCGTGTGGGACAGGCCGGTGACCAACCTAACGCTGATCACAGTTTATGTTTTTTCTCCAGGGAAGGCCTGTCATGAAGAAACATTGCCACCAAAAATTATGCTGAGTCCTCCATTATTTCAGGCCCTGCACCAAATTTTATTGAATTTATTGGGGTAACATTGGTTAATACAATTATACAAGTTTCAGGGGTACAATTCTATATACATCATGTGTATACTATATTGTGTATTCACCACCCCAAGTCAAGTCACCTTTCATCACCATTTATCCCCCTTTACCCTTTTCTACCTCCCCTCCTTCCTCTCCCCACCCCCATCCCCTTTGCTCTGTCAATCACCATACTGTTGTCTATGGCCATGAGTCCTTTTTTTTTTTTTTTTTTTTTTCCTGTGCTTACTAGGTGTACCGATTAATAATGCGGATTTTTTTCAATAGCTGGAGTTAAACATATGTTGATATATGTGTGATTTGATATGTATGCTATTTTGTTGTATTGACAGCAAGCTTCAAAACTTCATATGTCAAATTTGCTGAAGGTGTTAACATCATAGATATTTTAACACTTAAAAATGTCGAATTTCATGCCAAAAAAAGAGCATTTGCAGGAAGTTATAATTCATTATTTTATTTTGAAGACAAGTGCTGCTGAATACTTCGGGAAGCTTATGGTGAACATGCTCCATCTCAAGATACCTGTGAACGCTGGTTTAAATGCTTTAAAAGTGATGATTTCAATGTAAAAGATAAAGAACGTCCAGGTCAACTGAAAAAGTTTGAAGACCAACAATTACAAGCATTATTGGATGAAGATGCCTGTCAAACTCAAAAACAACTTGCAGAAAGATTAAACGTTGCTCAGCAAACAATTTCCGATCATTTGCAAGCAATGGGGAAGATTTTAAAGGAAGGAAAATGGGTGCCACATCAACTGAACAAAAGACAAATAGAAAACCAAAAAGTCATGAGTAAAATGTTGCTTCAACTGCACCAAAGGAAGTCTTTTTGTCATCGAATTGTGACTGACGATGAAAAGTGGGTTTATTTTGAGAATCCCAAATACACAAAATCATGGTTGATCCAGGTCAACCATCAATATCGACTGCAAGGCCAAATTGCTTCGGAAAGAAGACAATGCTCTGCATTTGGTGGGATCAGGAAGGTGTGCTGTATTATGAGCTTCTAAAACCAGGTGAAACCATTAATACTGATCACTACAACAAATAATCAATTTGAACCACGCTTCGATTGTTAAACGACCAGAATGTGCCAGAAGACATGGCAAAGTAATTTTGCTTCATGGTGACGCACCATCACACACTTCAAAACCAGTTAGAGATACATTAAAAGATCTTGCCTGGGAAGTATTAACCCACCCACCGTATTCACCAGACCTTGCTCCTTCAGATTACCACTTGTTCCAATCGATGGCACATGCACTTTCTGAGCAGCACTTCAAAACATACGAAGAAGTGGAAAATTGGATCTCTGAATGGTGTGCCTCAAAACAAGAAAAGTTCTATTGGGACGGTACCCACAAATTACCTGAAAGATGGGGGCAATGTGTGGCTAGCAATGGACATTACTTTGAATAAAGCACTTTTGATGTTTCTCTTGAAATTATTGTGTTTTCTTTTATTACAAAATCTGCTATTATTAACTGGTACACGTAGTAATCCTTTCCTCCTTCTCACCCAGCCCCCAACCTAAAAGCTCTAAGACAGCAGTTATTACCCAGTACAGTTCCCTGTGCACACTCCCATAACCCTAAAACGGGGTCTTAGAGATGTGCTGGGTATTTTTCTAGATTTATTGTATGGTGCCAAAACACAGGTCAAAGGGCATTTTTGAAATCCTTGTGGGTGGTGGAAAGAGACCATATTTCAGTGTCTTCTACAAACCAAAGGGCGCTGGCAATGGCAACGGTGACTTTGGCCCCTGACAGCTCCCTGCTTGTGTGGTTACGATCACCGGCCTCACTGCCACCTCGCAGTGTAAACTGTACCCTCGATTGCTCTGCCTGACCTCTAACTCTCACCTGATAGCAAACAACGGAAACGAGCCAATACCTTCAGGTGGGATGATTTATTTTTAAAGCACCAGGTTTTTGTTTAATATAAATGTAAAAACATAACTTTCCCTTGCAGCCAGCCAGGCAGTTGGGGCAGTTCATCAAACCCAAAGCAGTGAATCTGTGCGGTAAGAAAGCAAGAAAACGCATCTGTGTCCAAGTAACTGTCTTTCTCTTCCTAAAATCCTGGGAGATAGATTCAGGGCAGAGGTGACTGCAAATAATGATCACAGTCAAACAAAGCAACTCCTTCGGCAATTAGTCTCATTTCACTTCACCTTCAGTTCTTAGAGGTACCGGCACCTGACATGACAAATGTTAAGTATCCCTTTTGCTCTTTGCACTGTTCTGTGAATTTTTATTTCTTCCAGAAGATCCTTGTCAGCGCCTTATTCAAATAATGAATGTAGGCTTTTTTAAACCATTTTTCTTCTATCACCTCTTCTGATGAAAGTTGTTTAAAACCTTAGCACAGGTCCCACCCCAGTACAAAGCTGATTCCTGCAGCCACTAAATGCTAAGTTGTGTTGTGACTACTCAACCATCCACCCACCCAAGTTTTCACTGAGCACTGACTATATGCCAGGGCAGATTCTAGAAGCCAGAAATCTAAGGATTGACATACATCCTAAGATTCCTGATCTCATGCAATTTAACATGGTGGGAGAGAAGACTGGAGCAAGGGCAAAAAGTAGGCAAGACGATTTTAAATAGGTAAAGTGGCCTAGGGTTTGATGGCAGTCCTTCTAAAGTGAATGGAGAGATAACACCTCTCTAAGAAAGTAATATTTGAACTGAAACCAGAATGGTAAGAACTGGGGCATGAGAAGATCTAAGAGAAAATATTTTGGGCAGAAGGAATAACCAGTGCCAAGACCCTCGGTTAGGTCAGAACTCAGCATGCCTACTGTGGGGGCCAGTGTGTGGAGCAGTGTGAACGTGGATGAATACGGAGAAAATCCTAAGAAGAGACAGGGACCAGCTCACACCAGCCCTCGCATTGTAAGAGGAGATTGTTGCAAGGTCTAATAAGGGCAGATATTGAAAGATTATAAATAAGGAAGTGACATGGAAGTCTTGGGAAGAGAAGAAAAAGAGAAAAAATCCAGCAATTTCATTATAATGTTTGTTTATGTTTGCTTATTGGCACAGACTATTCAAAATTCAGGGATTTAGCAGAATGATGGACTCTCACATCCATTCTACAAACTGAATGCTTTCTTACTGTGTTCAGGTCATTACACTTGTTCTGCAATCTTGTTTTTGAAGGTGCATAGAAGTGGAGGAATGGCAGCTACCTGGTGATGTGTGCATTCCCAGATGTGTTTAGTGGTGACTGAACCTGAACAGAGGGAGAACCGGGAAGAGGAACCTGGATCCCAGGAACGGGAAGAGTCAGTACCCATTTACAAAGCTGAGGTCAGGAACTAAACTCCAGGACAGTATCTGCTGTAAGCTGCCTTCCCTTTGCACGCACTCTCAATGGAAAGAAAAGTCAAATGAGATTACTGTTTTATTTGAATTAAAATTTCATCACGCTTCAAAATCAGAAATGGCTATAATGTTAAGACATTTCAAAGCACAAAAAGGAAATAGAACCAACATTAAATCCTCCCATCTGTTGAATTACACACATTTTCCACATATTCTCAGAATGATGGGGAAGAATACACAGGAATTTATTTCCAGCATTAGATCAGAAAAATTAAAGACCATTTTCTGTGCAATTTACGTACGGAAAACAAAGTTCTTAATGCCATTGAAAGCCTCTAAAATACTTTGAGCTGGATTTTCTGAAAACAAGGGCTAATCGCTACGCAAAGAGACAGCTGATCTGATACACATTTTGAACGTCAACTATGTCAAAGGAGTTAGAGGCAATAGAAGAACTGAACAAATGTTGTGTAAGATATCTTTGCGAATACATGACGGAAGATGTCTTTAAACAGAGCTCAGTTGATTCGCCTTGGGAAGCCTCCATATCCTATTTGCATGCAAAATATCCCGCCATTTTCCTTTTCTTTCAGCCTTTTCAACTTTAAGACCCAAACACCTTGGAAATTCAGATGAGACCTGGTCACATCGCTGTCACTGATGTGTTCAGGTGTGGCAGAGACTGCCCCTGAGGAGTCTGTCCTTCCACCACCACTCTGTCCCACCTTTTTATCTGAAAGATCAGAGACCCAGAGAAAGATGTAAACACCACCACAGGCAATGCTGTTACCGCATCTCTACCATTAGTTCAAGTCAAGACTAAATTTGAATTGAATTTGCACTCTTATTGAAGGCCTACTATAAAGGATATGTACCATTCCTGTAATACAGATATAGAAGAAGCAAAATCCTAAAGATACTTTAAATATTTGTTTCTGTTTCAAAACTTAACCACAGTGTTTCTCTGATTGGTCCTATTATTCTTCTTGAGAAATGGAAACTGACCTAAATTGATAGATTTTGTAGACAGAACTAGAAAGAGTAAGTAACCAATGAATTAGGAAGAAGCAGGAAAGCGGAGATATTAGGCAGGTAGACAGTGGAAGCAGGTGGCCCAGGTCTGATTCTGGCTCTTCTACTTAGTAGTTAACACCTCCATGGCCTCAGTTTCCTCATTTATAAAGTGAAGATAATAACAATACCTACATCATAGGGTTTGGCAGATAACTAAAGGATAGGGTACATATGAAGTGTTGAAAACTGTTCCTGGCATGAGTTAAAACCATTATTTTTAAAGAAGTAACAGTTTACAAATGACCAGAAGTTGTTCCAGATAATTCAATGACAATCCTGGGATCTATAACTCATGAAGTGTGGGTGGATTATAAGTAATGTTTTTTTAAAAAATAGTTATGAAACAGTATTAGGTGAGAAATTTTAATTTTTTAATTCTAACTATCATAGGGGGAACAATGCAAATAATAAATTTTTAAAAGGTCTATTAACACATTGATTGATGATAAATAGCTAAGAAAAAAAGAATACATTCCTAGCAAAATGGTAACATGAAAAATCATGAATGGACTTAAAGCAGCTGATTTCAAAATCTAGGCTTCATCACTGCTCGTTAGGGGATCTCTCTGGTATTCAGGGGTTTGGGGTTAAATGGATTTTTTTATGATAAGTAGGAATATTAAGAAAAACTCTCATGAGCTTGAAATAAGGATTGAGAAAATGTGTGTAAATAGCACTCAGTTTCTGGCACATAGTAAATATTCAACAAACGTTTTCCATTCTTGCCTTTTAAAGAGTGATGCTATGAGGTCAGCCCAACCTTCCCACAACAGCAACCTGTGGTGCCATAGTCAGGGACAGAGGTGGAGGCTGACAACTGGTCTACCTGGGAAAGCAATGACTGTCCCACATGTATCTCTCATCAGGCAAAGGCAACTGAAATAAACTTGGGGTCCAAAAATAAAATAAAGAGAAAGATTCTCCTTTCTGGAGCCTCGGATTCTTTATTACCAAGATTAGGAGATCAGTGCACCTTCCCAAGTTTCCCTATATGTATAGAAATGTCATGGCCCTTAGTGACTGGCCCGTCCTCAAGGACAGCCATAGACCTCGGACACATTGACCGGAGACAGGTCTGCAAGACAGAGTGAGCACAAGTCAGTTGGAAATGAGCCAGTGAGTCTTTTCAGAAAGTGGGACCAGCTGCCTCTCCTTCCGATGCTTGTTCTGTCTGGTGTTCACACAAGTACCTATCTGTTCTTATACTTAATAATATGAGGTTTCTGGAATTGGATTGTGGGAAGATGCATGGGGACCCCAATAAATGTGGCATTTTACTGTGAACAAAGCCAAAGGAAATTTGGCAAATAAAATTTTAGTAGCCAAAACCGGTTTGGCTCAGTGGATAGAGCGTCGGCCTGCGGACTGAGGGGTCCCGGGTTCAATTCCAGTCAAGGGCATGTACCTTGGTTGCGGGCACGTCCCCAGTGGGAGGTGTGCAGGAGGCAGCTGATCGATGTTTCTCTCTCATCGATGTTTCTGGCTCTCTATCCCTCTCCCTTCCTCTCTGTAAAATATCAATAAAATATATTTTTAAAAAATAATAAAAATAAATAAAATTTTAGTAGACATATCCATCTGTGCACCTCTTGACTAGACTGTTTAGAGACTTGTGGTCAAGTGAAAATATGTGAGATTCATGCTTTAGATTTTCCAGCAGCTACATAAAAATAAAACGAGTGAAATAATTTTAATAACATTTTATTTAACCCAGCATTTCAAAATAGTATTTCAAGGTATAATCAATATAATTATTAATAAAATATTTTACCTTTTTTTGTTTTGTATTAATCTCAAAAATCCAGTGTGTATTTTATAATTTTATTAGAGGCCCGGTGCACAAAAATTCATGCACTTGGGGGAAAGGTGTCCCTCAGCCTGGCCTGCACCCTCTTGCAGTCCGGGACCCCTCGGGGGATGTCCACCTGCCGGCTTAGGCCCACTCCCTGGGGGATTGGGCCTAAGCTGGCAGTCAGACATCCCTCTGGCAGCCCGGGAGCCCTCAGGGGATGTCTGACTGATGGCTTAGGCCTGCTCACCACGGGGAGCGGGCCTAAGCCACAGTCTGACATCCTTAGCACTGCCGAGGAGGTGGGAAAGGCTCCCGCCACCACCACTGCACTTGCAGCCGTCAGCCCAGCTTGTGGCTGAGCGGAGCTCCCCCTGCAGGAGTTCACTGACCACCAGGGGGCAGCTCCTGCGTTAAGCATCTGCCCCCTGGTGGTCAGTGCATGTCATAGTGACCGGTCGTTCCCAGTCGTTCCACCATTAGGATCAGTATGCATATTACCCTTTTATTATATAGGATACATACAATACATCTCAATTCAGACCAGTCACATTTAGTTAGTTGATATGAAATAATAATTTTAGACTGGATTTTACTGTTTCTTTGTAATGAACATAGATAGATATATACATACATACATACATATATAGATAGATGGATGATAGATAGTTATGACTGTAGCAACAAAATATAAAAATATACCACTGTTTGAGATAACAAACCCTAACTTTTTTTTAGTCTGTTTTTAATCTATTTCAATTCCTAGCTATGACCTAGGTAATATATATGGCTGCAATTGTCTTATCTGAATTGACAAGTGAGAATTTTGAAGTAATGACCTCTAAGGGGGACTCAGAAGTTCAAGGTCAAAACCCACACTGATCTGCCTTTCAAAGTCATCCTGAAATGCTTTATAAATGTTAATTACAAGTTCCTAAGAAGATGTATATTTGCTTAAAAAAAAATGAGCAAATGGATGATATGAAGAATGTATAATTGTATGAAATGCACATTTTAGAATCTGTCTTTTGTTGGTAAAGATTAATTATGAATTATGTTAAATAATTTTTAGATAGATGATAGGTAGGTAACTAGGTACGTACGTAGACAGATAGATAATTACTATGGGTTATCTAAACTCCTCTTTCAAGTAAAAGTATTTAATTACAGAAACCTAAAATTACTTCTAAATCTTTCAGTTAAGGATAGGAACTGTGTCACTGAGAGACAGAGGCATGGCATAAAGAAATCTAGAAATCTGGAATGGATAATGAAAGATGAAAATCAGTAGAACCCTAAACTCATTACTTAAATTTTCTCAAGACCATCTAAATCTCTATGCTTTCAAATTGTTCAAAAATTGGGGAAAATACTATTTTTACCTTCAATCATATTCTATTGAAGCAGCGAAATCTTTAAAAATAATCATTAAAATCTCCTTTTCGCCTGTCCATACTATGGTGACTTGTTGCTTCCTTTTTCCCAGGGTAGCTCATCCAGACCCTACCTTGAGGGCTTCCTCTGAGACGTGGGTTCCATTGCATGGTTCCTGTACTCAGGGACATGCTCTCTGCGGTCGGATCAGCTCCAGACTCCTTGGAACCCTCAGTCCTCCGCCTGATGCCCACACTCAATCATGTCTCCTGACTCACTATCTCCACAGCCACTCCTCTTTACATTTCTTCACATTCTGCTCCTGACAAATTATTTGTGCCCAGAGTCTGTGGGGAATGGTGGAGACGTGCCAAGTGCTTCACGAATTCACCGTGTCCTTTCTGAGGCCAGCCCGCGCGCCGGTAAATCAGCTGCAACAGACAGATACCAATCCGGCCAGGAAACAGCTATAAACATGAGAAAGGAAATTATGGGATCAAGGACATGGGTCTGGGCAATCTGATTTTACAAGATCAAAAACACAGGGTGGAAACTGTCCAGCTGACATGTTAGAAACTCTTGCCAAAAAACTGAATAAGTAGCTAAATCCTGACTCATTGAAAAGCTGCCCGGGGCTATGGATTTTCAGTGGTATTTGAAGGTCTAGTTTGTCAAGGTCCGGGATATGTGCCAAATAATGACCTATCCAGCACTCGAAGCCTTGGGAATTTTAAGAAAAAATGCGGTTTTTTGGTATACACAAAAACTTTTCAGATATATTTTTCACATGAGCTTGGACCTCAGTAGTATGAAGGTAAGTCACAGTTGTAACATGGATAACTTGCATCCCAGGTTGCTGAGCTACCTTTATTCAGAGAGAAGAGGTGATGTCAGTTCCGCAGTTAATCAGGGGAGATCTGAGAGTGGATCTGCTGCACAGACGCTGCGGTGAGAGGGGCGCTGTCCAGCAGCATCTTGGTCCCTGGGCCGCTGGCTGCCGGGCGTGCAGGCTGAACAATGGGCCCCGGGCCCTGAGTGTGTACCTGAGAGCACCGTCTGCAGGAAGCACAGTTTTCAAATACTCCCAAACAAGTTTTCTTCCTCAGCTCCCCAGTTCTTCCTCCACAGGATGGCTGTGCACACACCGTTCTCTTACAGTCATACACATTGCGATTATTTTATCCGTTTCAAATGTCTTATCATCAAGCTTCACATCGCTGGCACTGTACCTTCTCTCCTGGGACCAAAGAGGAACAAGCTGATAGACAAATGGAAATTAGTCCAAGTGGGGACATCCTGAGATAGTTTTTAGTATCAGAAAAAATTCAAATCCAGCTCATCTAAAAGGGATGCAGGTGAGATGGTATGGAGAGAAAATGGAAGACACTTTCGAACAAATAAAATGAAAGTTACAGATAAGTTTAATAAACAGATTTTACTTACATTCTGTCTAAAAGAGCAAATGCTTCCCCAGGCTTACAAACATGTCAAAAACAAAAAGCTTCTCTCCCCAAACTTTCTCCAGAAAAATGGCACCAATATCCACCCAGTTACGCCCCCACCTTCCACGTCTCCTGAATCCCAAGAGCCGAGTTCTGTCAGCTCCACTCCACACGTGTCTCAAACCACACTCTTCCTGTGTGGCTGGGACATGCCTCCATCATCACACTCCGCCACCCACCCTTCCTGGCCCCGGGAACAGGCGCCTCGGTGGGTGTGCCCCTCACTGCCGCCTTTCTCCGCTCCACCCCACCCCCCACCCCCAAAGCACATCTCATCTTGCTGGTCTATTTTTCGGAAACCCTTCAGGGACTTCCCTCTGCCTTCAGGGTCAGGTTTTTTTAAAATCTTAACATGGTCCCCAAAAAACCTTTTATATCTTAGCATTGCCAGCCTCTTAAGATGCCAGGAAAGGAAATAATTCCATGTTGGAACACAAAGTACACAGGCGAGTACTCGAAGTGGGGTGACTTAGGTTAGGTTTCCCCAGAAGCAAACCGTGAGACTCAGATCTGAGTGCAGTGGGTGCTACTGAGGGAGGCTCGGGAAGTTCCAGACAGAGACACCGGAACCGCTGTGCACGGTCCACAGGTGCCTACGGATATGGCAGGCACCTGCGCATCCGCTAAGGGTGTATGACCCACAGGAGTCTTTCTCCAAGAAAACTAACCAGGGCAAGAAAGGCTCCTGAAACTATATAACATGAATATGGGTTGAAAAAAATGAAGGAATGTTCCACCTAGAAAAATGCATATATAACAACTCAGAAAGTTAATTCTCCAGTTAAGAACATAGTTAACCTTGACTGGAGGGAAACTGGAAAGCAAATCAATTAGATGTAAACATTCTTTTGTTTACTCAGTTTCTGTATTGTAGTAATTCTCTTCCCTTCTGCTCATAAAAGGAAATATGGGATCCAGAATAGTCATGACCCAGGAAGCCATACGAGGGACATACTGGCTACCTGACCAGGTCAGACTACAGCCTAAAAGGTAATTACATGTGGACATGATCTGTTCTCTGTATTAAATGACAAATGTACCTGCTGCATTTGCCTGTCTATTAGGATAAAGATATGATTAAGATATTTTAAGCTCTAACTGGTTTGGCTCAGTGGATAGAGCGTCGGCCTGTGGACTGAAGGGCCCCAGGTTCGATTCCAGTCAAGGCCATGTACCTTGGTTGCGGGCATATCCCCAGTAGGGGGTGTGCAGGAGGCAACTGATCGATGTTTCTCTCTCATCAATGTTTCTAACTCTCTATCCCCCTCCCTTCCTCTCTGTAAAAAATCAATAAAATATTTTTTTAAAAAGGCATTTTAATATGTGTCTGAAATCTAAACTTGTAATTTTTAATAATTATGGTACATGTTTTAATTAATTATGACATATAATAAAATATGACTGGAGGAGATAAATTATGTTTCTTAAATTATACTTTTAAATCACTTCAAACATATATGAATTCATAATGCATGATTTTAAGTGCCTGGCCTTAAAGTTCTGGCTTTTTCAAGAAAGAAAGAAAGAAAGAAAGAAAGAAAGAAAGAAAGAAAGAAAGAAAGAAAGAAAGAAAGAAAGAAAGAAAGAAAGAAAGAAAGAAAGGAAGGAAGGAAGGAAGGAAGGAAGGAAGGAAGGAAGGAAGGAAGGAAGGAAGGAAGGAAAGAAAAGAAAAGAAAAGAAAAGAAAAGAAAGGAATTGACACAGCCAGGATGGCTCTGGGTTCAGAGATGGTGCTCACATTTTATTTTCTTTCTGCAGGGGTTGCAATAAGCATGATTAAAATGAACAGTGCCATGGTGGCTTCTACGCCCTAACCCCATGGAGAGAGAGGCTTCATACTGTGACCCAGAGTAACTATCTACGGGTAGTTACTGACCTGGGTAGAGGATTAGGCTTTCTCTATGGCCACAGGAACAGACTTCAGACAAAAGGGGAGGATTTCAGCTCAACCGAAGACCATGGAGGAGGAGGAGGGAAAAGATACCTTAAAATAGCTAGGTTCTTTTCACCTTTGCATAGAGCTTCTGTGACTGTCATCTGAGCCACATACTAGGTGACAAAAAAGGTTGATAATCATACTTTATGCATCAAATCTTCTCTCATGAAATCCAAGAAGTGTTTGTTTGTGTGTTTGTTTGGGGGTATAATATTTGGCACCCAATATTAAGCATTTACTATATGCCAAAGCTATAGCACAGCCTTGCAAGCTGGGCCTTACAGAATCCAATCTGTAGTGAGGAAACAGGCTCAGAGGCACTGACTGGGGATCGACCAGGATCACCTCCCTCTACAGCTCATGCTCTCCACAAGAATAATGACATCATGCCATCAAGATATATTTCAAAATCCTCCGGAATACCTGTGACAGTGCTAGGCTCTTCAACTCGTCCTAAGCAAGACGAACTCACAGTCAGGTCAGCCAAGCCAGGAATCTAAGTCGAAGTGTTGAAAAAGAAAGAAGGAGAAAGGGAGAAAGAGAAGAAGGAGAAAGGGAAAAGACGGGGATGGAGGGGGCTCAGAAGACCAACAATTTCTCCCTCTCCCTTCCCCATCTACCCTGGGTGCATTTCAAGTTCAAAACAACTCCATGGCAGCAGCAATTATGTGCTCACAAATGAGGCAGGTGTGTTCTTTTCTGGTAAGTGCATAGGTGGGAGTCAACCTAATAGTTCAATTTCTCCCTTCCACTTCATCTGATGTACGTGCTGTGTACATCACAGTTCTTTAGGAAAAACGCATTTGAAAAAAAAAATTAGCCTTGAACATTGAAACTTGCAACTGTGTATATTTTACCAAATGTCAATTGCTGTTTGCTGGGTGATTTGAGTTAGTCTGATTCATTATGCAATTCTAAGTCTGAGAACATTATTTCAAATGAGAAAAAAAGGGGCTTGTCCCAAATCCATGCAGTTTTGAGCAGTACAATTTAAGGCCTTTCTATCACTCGATTATAATTTTGCTTTCTACTCCCCTGCATCCAGCTAGGTTACAACCTCCTGACCGTAAGAAAAATTGCCTCAAGTCTTACCTTAATTCTTCCATTTTTCAGATAATTTCAGATGACAGCATGTATTTGTTCGAGAGTCTACTGTACCATTCCCCTTTCTCTTGTTAAATGCTAGACTTTTTATTTCAAGTTTCTCTTCAAACTTGTATCACTCTTCATTAATGGCAAGTGCAACATTATTTACAATCCTTTAAGGGATCCTTCTATACTCAAAAAAGTCTCAGGATGTCTAGTTTTTATCATGATTGTCAAATTATTTCCCAAGACCTGTTTTACAATAATATAATGCAGTGAATCAAATTAAATGTGTTATTCTCTGTACCACACTATTCTAAATGCTACTGGAAGTGCCTTTTGATTATGCCTAATGGCCCATATGTGTGCCAATAATAACAGCAGTCACTTTATATGTGCCAGGACATACACTATGTATTCCAAATGAATTATCTCATTCAAGCATCAAACGGTCCATTCTATACTTCAGATTATTTGTTTGGCTAAAAATCCAATGTAAGAGATTTCCCGGTCATTGAATGTGGTCAATTTGCAAGCTCAATATATACAATTGCATCCACAAATATTATATTAATTTGTGCTCCCACCAGCAAAGCATGAAAATTCCTTTTACTCCATACTTTCGTTAGCTCTGGCTAGTCTGATTATAATACTTGTTTCAACAGTTTCCTGATTTGACAAACAAAAACTAAGACATCCCTGTTCTTTTAATTTGCATACTGATAAGTTTGTTGACCTATTTTATCTCCTAATTATCTACTAGTGTCAGACTGTTATCTATAAGGATCTCACTGCTGCTGTTCCCAGTTTGAATGAATTCTTTAAATACTGAAACGATTAACCTTTGTCACATTTATTATAAATAGTTGTCCCAGTTTAACTTGCTCCTTAGTCTTTTTTTATTTTGGACCCGCAGCTTTTTCATATTGAAATAATTAAGTGTATTGATCTTAGTCCTCATAAATTCTTCCATTATAATGCCATCTTAATGAGACACAAATTGTCCATGCCACTCCCCTATTTCTCTGACCTTAGAGTGCCACACTCCTCAGCATAACAAACAAGACTTTTCTTGATTTAGTTCACGCTTATCTCTTACAAGTCATCTTTCCTCACCTTCACCCTCCAACCCTGTGATGTAACCTTGCCGAAACCCTTCTGTAAAAGCCACCTGTGTTCTTTCCCGCATCTCCCATCTACTCCTTCCCCTCTTCTTATTCACGCCATCCCCTCTACCCAGTTAAGCCCTTGTCACTTCAAGAGTTACATCACCTGTTCTCTTCCAGGATGCCCTTCCTGCACATGCACCCTGTAGACCTGGTGTTTTCCCAGGGATCCCGCAGCATTCCAAGCTCACCTCCTTCATAACACTTAAAGCACTATATTGCACTGTCTCCTTCCCAACTAGATTTCAGATGTCCTCAGTGCAGGCCAAGATCTGCATATTTGCATCTCATTTTATTTGACACATAGTACCGTATTATTTCGTGTATACAGTAAGATGCCCCCCACTCTTCCAACCCAAAATTAAGAAATCAATATTTTAACATAAAACAGAACATGTTTTTATTCAGTGACTAGAGGCCTGGTGCACGAAATTTGTGCACAGAGGGGGGTGTCCCTCAGCCCAGCCTGCACGCTCTCCAATCTGGGACATCCCTCTCAAAATCCAGGTCTGCTGTCTCCCAATTGCTCGCCTGCCTGCCTGCCTGATTGCCCCTACCATTTCTGCCTGCCAGCCTGATCACCCCCTAACCACTCCCCTGCCAGCCTGATCGATGCCTAACTGCTCCCCTCCCGGCCCGATTGCCCCTAACTGCCCTCCCCTGCCAGCCTGGTCACCACTAACTGCCCTCCCCTGCCAGCCTGGTTGCCCCTAACTGTCCTCCCCTGCAGGCCGGGTTGCCCCCAACTGCTCTCCCCTGCTGGTCCAGTAACCACTAACTTCCCTCCTTTGCCAGCCTGGTCACCCCTAACTGCCCTCCCCTGCCAGCACAATTGCCCCTAACTGCCCTCCCCTGCTGGCCTGGTCACCCCTAACTGCCCCCCTTGCCAACCTGGTCGCCCCTAACTGCCTTCCCCTGCCAGCATGATTGCCCCTAACTGCCCTCCCCTGCTGGCCTGGTAACCCCTAACAGCCCTCCCCTGACAGCCCGGTCACCCCTAACTGCCCTCCCCTACAGGCCTGTTCCCCCACAACTGCCCTCCTCTGCAGGCCTGGTCCTCTCCAACTGACCTCCCCTGCCGGCCTGGTTGCCCCTAACTGCCCTCCCCTGCTGGCCTGGTCACCCCTAACTGCCCTCCCCTGCAGGCCCAGTCACCCCCAGCTGCCCTCCCCTGCTGCCATCTTTTGTCTGCATGGGGACAGCCATCTTGTGTGTTGGAGTGACAGTCAATTTGCATATTACCTCTTTATTAGATAGGATTACCACAGGTAATGTTTACATACAGTACTATGATATTAGGCAGCATATCACTTTATTCAGTCTCTGTTGCATCACTACTCTCTTCTTCATCACTATTAGTTCCAGACATATCAATTTCTCCAACTTCTATTGTATCACTGTTGTCTTCTGAGTCACTGTCTGTATATGTGAGATCCTCCTCATAAACTGGTGGCATTTTCTGAGCTAACTTTGTTTTCTTATGGCCAACCCTTCTCCCCTCATGAAATTGAAGCACCAATTTGCCTTTCCTGTAAAATCAGCAATGTTCATTTCACTTGCAAACATTCTTGCCTGACACTGAATAAGCTTGGTTGACACACATAAGCCACTCTGGTGCTGCTCCATGATCCAAGTTTTAAGCCTCTGCTCCAATTTCACCCATTTTGCTGGTTTTCCTCTTAAGGCCTTCTTCTTTTTTGGCATCTTAAGGAGCTGTTCTTTCTGTTTTCTCCACTGTCTGATCATACATTCAGTGAGTGGGAGGAGGTCCAAATTGTCTCTCTGCAGCTCTATTTCCATGCTCTTTTGCATGGCTGCTTACATTCAGTTGAATTTTGCAGAGTAAGACAATCACTTACCAGATTTATCTTTTTATTTTTTGACATCTTTATGGGCTCAGAACGCTCTAGTCCCTGTTCCATCTGCAAACTCGCCATCCCCACCTCCAGTTACAGTATCTGCTGATGTCAGTAACAATAAGGCTCGTGATTGGAGGAAGCCTGTTTGACAAGGTACAGGCAGCTAAGCACCTGCTCGGCTCCCTCCTTGGCTGACTTCCGTGTATAAGACGCCCCTCGATTTTCAGTCTAATGATTTTAGAAAAAAATAGCATCTTAAAATTGGAAAAATATGGTATATGTCAGTCATCACCTGTAAAATTAATGAATCAATGGCAAAAATTGAGGGTGAGGGTACAGGAACATATGGCTATATTTTACTTGTAAATAAATGCTATTTCTAATACATGATGTGAAGTAATTTGAGAAAAACTAAATGACTTTCAAATCCTCTTACGACTTGAAACATTCCCTGGGAAGTACCAAATGAAAGGGTAAGGCCATGTCAAGAAGTACAAAAATGTTTCTGAAACCACAGGCCATCTAACTGGATGCTGTGACATCTAGGTAAGTATCAGTGAAGAATAATTTATTATGGCCTTTTGGAATATGTGAATTTTTTCTACATCTCATACTATATTTCTCTATTTTAAATAACCTCAAGAATACAAATTAAGTGAGACTTAATGTTATATCAAGGCAGAACCAACAGATAATACCATAATAAAGACTTTTAAGGAAAAGAAAAAATAGCAAGAGAAATCTTAGGATGTTGCAATGAAGTGTCAGGCAAAAGGTTATTTTAAAGGGAATTATAATGGATAGAAACATGGTTTCATTTCACTCCACACAAACCATTTCAGAGTGAAGACCACTAATGAGAATAATGAACCTTCCCACTGGCTGCCAAGTACAGCAGTCACTGGTCTTCATTTTTTATAGTCTGCCTCCAAAACAAAAAACTGGGATCCAAAATTATGCTGCCTAAGAATGACTCACATTAACTTTAAGGACGCATATAGAATGAAAGTGAAGGGATGGAAAAAGATATTCCATGCAGCCCTGGCTGGTGTGGCTCAGTTGGTTGGCTTTGTCCTGTGCACCAAAAGATTGCCGGTTCTCTTCCCAGTCAGGGCACATGCCTGGGTTGCGGGCTTGATTCCCAGTAGGGGGAATGCAGGAGGCAGCTGATCCATGTTTTGCTCATGTCAATGTTTCTAACTCTCCCTCTCCCTTCCTCTCTCTCTAAAAATCAATTAAAAATCTTTTTTAAAAAGATTATCTATGCAAATGGTAACAAAAAGAGATTAGGGGTGGCTGTGTTTATGTGAAACAAAATAGATTTTAAGTCAAAAACTTTGACTGACACAAAAGTCGTTATGTAATTATAGAGGTCAATTTGTCAAGAGAATATAACAATTATAAATATATATGTCCCCAACATCAGAACACCTAAATATAAAGCAAATATTAGCAGAACTGAAGGGAGAAACAGACAACATTCTAATAATAGTAGGGGACTTTAACAACCAACTTTAATCAGAAAATCAATAAGGAAACAAGAACTTAAATAACACTATGGACCATATTAACCTAACAGACAAATGCAGCACATTCTTTCCCAAAACAACAGAAAACACATTATTTTTAAGCACATACAGGACATTCTTCAGGTCAGAGCACATGTTGGATCACAAAAGAAAGTGTAAACAAATTTAAGATTGAAATCATATCAGGTATCTTTTTCTGACCCAACTCCATGAAACTAGAAATCCATTACAGGAAGAAGTTGAAAACTCACAACATGTGAAAATTAACAATACACTCCTGAACAACCAACGGCCAAAAAGAAATCAAAAGGGAAGTTAAAAAAACACATTGAGACAAATGAAAATGGAAACATAACATACCAAAATTTATGGGATGCAGCAAAAGCAGTTCTAAGAGGGAATTTTATAGCAATAAAAAGCTACATTAAGAAGAAAAGAAAAAAAAAAACTAGAAAAGGAACTAAGCCCAATATTAGCAGAAGAAAAGAAATAATAAATATTAAAACATATATAAATTAGAGACAAAAAAAATAGAAAACACTAATAGTTGATTTTTTTAACAAAAATGACAAACCTTAGCTAGATTCTCTAAGACACAAAGTAGAAAACTTAAATAAATAAAATTATGAACAAGAAAGACGTTACAACTGATACCACAAAAATACAAAGGATAGTAAGAGCCAACAGTTGAACATGAACATATCTCTAGATTTTCTCCCTTTTTTTTCCTTCCTTCCGTCTCTCCCTCCTTCCTGCCTATTTTCTTTTCTTCATTTTGAAGATGTTGTAAGGATGCCAGGCCATATAGTAGCTCATATACCTGACAGGTGGTCTGCTGCAAGCTCACCTCACTGGTAGGAGATAGCAGCCAGGCCCATAGAATCTCCAGCTCCCACTAATTTCTTCCTTCTGCTTCTCTATCAGCTGGGTCAGGTGTGTGTGTTGCTCTCAGGCAAAGGCACCAGCTTCTCTTGCAGGTCACCCAGACCATCTCATCAGGGTTGGAGGTGATGAGAGAAAGACTAGGTTCCAATATGTCCTTGCTCTTACCCACTACATCTCCCTCTCTCCTTCCCACCAGCCAGCCTGGCTGCCCTATGACCCCATCAGGACCAACACCAGACTCAAGAGTCCGCGAGTAGACATGTACATTAGGTCCCATAATTATCTAAGGCTAATCCCATAACAAATCCTTTATTCTATGTCACTCCTACTGGTTCTGCTTTTCTGACCAAACCCTGACAACAATCAACATTTTCTCAACCTTTTCTGTCCACATTTCCATATCCAACAGCTGAACATGAACATGTCTCTATATTTTTCACTTCATCGTTCTCCTTCTTCTATAGTAAAAATCACTGATTCAAAGGCAATCATGTTATATCAATTAAAATGTTAACTGTGTCACAAACTCTGTAAGTTTTATTACATAATGTTCTTTTTAAAAATTTTTTATTAAATTTATTGTGGTGACATCCTATATAATAAAAGCCTAATATGCTAAGTGTCCGGTCATCTGGTCATCCATTCAACCAATCAAAGTGTAATATGCTAATGATATGCTAAGGCCACTCAACCGCTCGCTATGACGTGCACTGACCACCAGGGAGCAGACGCTCCAACCAGTAGGTTAGCTTGCTGCTGGGTTCCAGCCAATCAGGACTGGGTGAGACAGGCTGGACATGCCCTGGAGCCCTCCCGTGATCCCTCCCTGGCTGGCCAACCTCCCGTGTCACTCCCTGGCCCCAACCGTGCACTGGTGGGGTCCCTCGGCCTGGCCTGTGCTCTCTCACAATCCAGGACCCCTCAGGGGAAGTTGGAGAGCTGGTTTCAGCCTGATCCCGCAGGCCAGGCCGAGGGACCCCACTGGTGCACAAATTCGTGCACTGGGCCTCTAGTTGGTTAATAAAATTATATAGGTTTCAGGTGTACAATTCTATAATATATCATCTGTATATGTACTGTATGTTCACCACCCAAGTCAAGTCTCCTTCAATCATCATTTACCCCCCTTTACCCTCTTTCACCTCCACCCACCCCCCTTTCCCTCTGGTTACCACCATATTGTTGTCTATGTCTAAAGATGTTTCTTTTCTTAATTCCTTCCATTTTTTAACTAGGACCCCTACACCCTCCCCCCCCCCAATAGCTGTCAGTCTGTTCTCATAATATTCTTTTTTATAAAGCACACACACTTGCCCTGGCTAGTGTGGCTCAGTTGGTTGAGGATTGTCCCATACACCAAGAGGTTGCCAGTTCAATTCCCAGTCAGGGCAAATGCCTGGGTTATGGGCTCAATCCCCAGTATGGGGCATACAGGAGGCAGTGGATCGATGTTTCTCATCCATGTTTCTCTCTCTCCCTCTCCCTTCTTCTCTCTCTCTCTAAAATCAATAAAAGCATTTAAAAAAAAGTACACACACTCATTGAAACTCATTTGAAAATCTCAATGCTTTGCCAACTGAGAGTCAGTGTCTCCTGCACAGTTACACAGTTAAATGTGAATGTGTTCATATAAAATTAATTCAGGCAAGATGTGTGCCCTAATTGTGTGATGATAAGCGTGGAGTCATGATCATGAGCACGGGCTGTAGAGCCAAGGAGCCTCGCATCGGCCCAGCTCCTCCTCATGCTTGCTGTGACCATAAGACATGTTACTTAACTCACCACCCCTCTCTTCATCTGTAAATGAAACCAAGAAGCGTCCTTAAATCAGTGGTCGGCAAACTCATTAGTCAACAGAATGGCAAACTGCAGCTGGCGAGCCGCATATGGCTCGGGAGCTGCAGTTTGCCGACCACTGCCTTAAATCATAGGCTTACTGTGATGCTTAGAAAGTTAATGTATGCAAAGTTCTTACAACAATTTCCTGGCAAAGAGAAAGGGTCTTACAGGCATTAATTAGCTATGACTACTACATGTCACAGACTCAGATGAGGTTTCAGTGAGTCAAAGGTCAGAGCTCTTTCTAGCCAGTGCTTGGCAATTATAACATCCTTTCCACCAGTTTTCTGTCTCGCACACATATTGCAAGTGGCCACGGCATTAGCTCTAACGTGCATGTTTGCGCTAGGAATCCCTGTGACATCCTCGAATATTTTCTCCTCTTTTCTATTTGGTTTATTAACATGCTGGCCACACAACTCTTCCTCTAGGGCAGCGGTTCTCAACCTGTGGGTCTGAGAATGCACGACCCTTTCACAGGGGTCGCCTAAGACATCCTGCATATCAGATATTTACATTACGATTCATAACAGTAGCAAAATTACAGTTATGAAGTAGCAACGAAAATAATTTTATGGTTGGGGGTCACCACAACATGAGGAACTGTATTAAAGGGTCGCGGCATTAGAAAGGTTGAGAACCACTGCTCTAGGGAGTCTTATGTAGGCCTGATATAGGCCTGAGAGCCTGGAATTCTGGGGAGAGTTACATGAATTGATGGAATTAATCAGTGTCTGCCCTGGGAGCTAGGGTAATCCCCACTGCAAGCTGCCACTCAAGGGGGTGGAGCGGGCTCAAGGATGCGCAGGCCTCCCAGCACCCCTGTCACACATATCTTTGCACACACCTATGAGTAAACACTTTGGGGAGTTCTCTTTTTATAAGCATTGGACCTTAACATTGTTTAATTGCCACAATATGGGTAATGACATATTTTAATAAAATCTCCTAAGATTGTGCCAGTCACCACCAAAATGCTGCCAATAATCCACTCAATTGACTTCATGTCCCACTAATCAATATAACTTAGAGTTTAAAAAACCCTGTACTTCCTACAATAGCTGGGCCTCATTCTGTGCCCGCTCCTGAACCAGCCTCACCAAAAATAAGACAAAACAAAGCAACAGGGAAGCCAGGAGCATCTGTCCCTTCCCGACCTTTACCCACTGGAGTGGCCCCCTCAGTGCATAAAGGCTCTATTTTCCTTTCCCCTGCCCCTCGCATCACCGGAGAGCACTTCACATCAAGCACTGGAGCCAGAGCCCTGAACAGGAGCCTCAGCTTTGTCTCTTATTAGTTCTCTGACCTTGAGCAACACTGTTTACTTATTGAGCCTCAGTTTCCCCACCTGTAAAAACTGAAATAATATAATTATCAAATGTATAACATTAAGGTGAGGATGAAATAAGACAGGAAGTGTCTATAAGGTGGTAAAGTACTCAATGCATATAAGCCATGGTTGTTCTATAGACTGACTCGAGGTAAGATCAAAGAATTGCTTATTATTATAAATGACCATTTAATATTTTTACTTCCAGGGCATTGAAAGTTTAAAACTAAAGCAAAGACTTTCTAACTATAGAATGCCGAAGATTAGCCAACCAATATGGAGGAAATCTGTATGACTGAAGAGTACTTTTCACATGTCCTAAAGATAGCTACATATTTGGTTGACTCTGTTCTTGCTGAAAAGAAAGAAGACAAATGAAAAAATGCATAATTTCCCTAAAGAACACTAGCAAAATCTTTCTTTGTCTCCGAATGAGCCTGGAAATATTTCAGAGTTAAACCCAAGGAGTCAATTATCTTTCTTCTTCTAAGACTAATATTTGAGAAAAGAAAATCTTGGGAAATGATTACACATTGAGCTCTTTTGGAAAACAAGTAAGTCAAGGAAGAAATTCTCTGAATGAAAAATGTTTTTAAAATCATTAACAATCTGCCCTTCCCAATTAATCTTCCAATTTGCCACATGCTATTTTATATGTTCGTTAAAATCTATTGACACGTTCACACTACATATTCACAGCCAGGAGATCAGAGCCCTAAAACGGAGATCACATTAAATGCTGCAGACGGAACACAGAGAGGCTATAAAATTACCCATCCATGGCTGCGGAGCCGTTATTAACCCTATGGCAACAGGCCAATTTAGAGACGTTATTTAAAGTTGTCATTCAGAGTGTTAGCACTCCATTGTGGTCCCATAGTTTCCACATCAATTACATTTGATTTGTATTTTTTGCTTCTGTAATGCCTAACATTTGGCCCTTAGCAGCGTGGTCTTTTGCAGTCAGAACTAAATAGAAAGTGTACATTACAGTTTGACAGTACACGCCTAGAGGAGATTTAGGCTGTGTTCAATTTCACATGGTTCCTGCATACTCAGTTTCCCAAAAAGTGACTTCAGTGGCCTCAGCTGCTACCCGTGAGCTTGATTAGATGCTAAAATGAGGCACTTTCTGCATGAGGACAGGGCAGGGTGAGCGAAAGAGGGACAGGTAAATGACTTTTAGAGACAAAAAGAAAATGAGTCCTAATTTGATCCTTCAGGTTTTCCTTTCTTATACTATTGTGGTAAAGCAGTATCTTACGAGTGAATTGAATCCCAGTAAGCCAATCAGCTGTGGATTCACTCCTATTTTTCAAGTGACTGTTGCAATATATCGCTACTGAAATGGTTAAAGGAGACCTACCTTGTGACTGGAATAAAGTGGAAGCATGAAAATAATCAAATTGTAACTTTGTCATTCTACCTAATTATATGAACTTTTGTGCATAATTGATTCTGTTCTTAGATGAGCTTAGTTTATGCTAAAAACAAAAAACAAAAAACTTCCATTATTACATTGCATTTATTTTTCCTGCCAATGTGCTTTTTAAAAAATTATTCAATTTTTATTAATGAATAAAAACTAAGTTAAAGTGAACAGCAAATGGAAACCAAGTTCGGTCAATATGCATATTACCCTTTTATTATATAGGATTCTTGCTGACCCCTGATCTAGCCTGTAAAAATAAGCAGTCCCTCTATTAATTGTTACTTATGTGTGGACTAATAGGATTTATCAATCCCTTCATTCTCTACAGCTTTACCTCATCCCTACTGAGAAATTGAACACAAAATTCTATGTAAGCAGCGGGAAGAGGGACAGTCCATACCCAAGAAGTCGAGTTTGTTGTATAGGTCCTCCACTTGGAAGAAAGTGAGAGTTCAAAGTACTTTTTTACATGGAACCAGGCAAGGGTTGTCAGCTTTGGTTACAATCGAATAACACAGGGATGGGAAACCTTTTTTTGCCAATGGCTATTTGGATATTTATAACATCATTCGAGGTCCATACAAAATTATCAGCTTAAAAATTAGCCTGCTGTATTTAGTCAAACATTTCATTAACTCACCCCTAGTGCCTTGGCAGGACCGGACCAAACGATTTCACCAGCCTTAAATGGCCCATGGGCCAACGTTCCCCACCGCTGGGAATAGTTTCCCAGGCACTCAATGAGGCTGACTGTCTACAAACTGAAAGAGAACTTGATGGAAACAGACTTGAAGGACCACAACTTGAAAGAATGATTTTACATCACCTTCTAGATTACTATGAACTTCTTGGTTAGATACCAGGTAAAGCGCAGTGGTTCTTTTGGGGGCTTCACTGTCCACACACTTCCAGAAAGTGTGGATCATAACAGCACGGCTATATATACACCAGTGGGGCTTACCCAGGGCCGAGTTTGACCCCTTCCCACCCCTTGCAAGGGACATTGGCGATATTTGGAGACATTTTAGGTTGTCACTTCAAAGGTATCCAGTGAGCAGGGGTGAGGGATGCTATAAAAACTCCTAAAATGCACAGGGCAGTGCAGCACAACAAAGCCCGAAGTGTCAACAGTGCCCAGCATGAGGGCCCCACGCAGGCTACGGGTTGGGTCTGTGGCCAATTAGAACCGATTCTGATGGTGAGGCCAATTCCAAGGTATTGCCCTTTACAAACTGCCTCTGAATTTCCACACACACTCCACATACTGGTGTACCGGTTAATAATGCGGATTTTGTAATCAAAGAAAACACAATAATTTCAAGAGAAACATCAAAAGTGCTTTATTCAAAGTAATGTCCATTGCTAGCTACATATTTCCCCCATCTTTCAGGTAATTTGTAGATACCGTCCCAATAGAACTTTTCTTGTTTTGAGGCACACCATTCAGAGACCCAATTTTCCACTTCTTCGTACGTTTTGAAGTACTGCTCAGAAAGTGCATGTGCTATCGATTGGAACAAGTGGTAATCTGAAGGAGCAAGGTCAGGTGAATATGGCAGTGGGTTAATACTTCCCAGGCAAGATCTTTTAATATGTCTTTAACTGGTTTTGAAGTGTGTGATGGTGTGTCATCATGAAGCAAAACTACTTTGCCTTGTCTTCTGGCACATTCTTATTTCACAATCAAAGCATGGTTCAAATTGATTATTTGTTGTCAGTAGTGATCAGTATTAATGGTTTCACCTGATTTTAGAAGCTCATAATACAGCACACCTTCCTGATCCCACCAAACACAGAGCATTGTCTTCTTTCCGAAGCAATTTGGCCTTGCAGTCGATATTGATGGTTGACCTGGATCAACCATGATTTTGTGCATTTGGGATCTCAAAATAAACCCAGTTTTCATCGCCATTCATAATTTGATGCAAAAAAGACTTTCTTTCGTGCCATTGAAGCAACATTTTACTGATGACTTTTTGGTTTTCCATTTGTCTTTCGTTCAGTTGATGTGGCACCCATTTTCCTTCCTTTAAAATCTTCCCCATTGCTTGTAAACGATTGAAAATGGTTTGCTGAGCAACGTTTAATCTTTCTGCAAGTTGTTTTTGAGTTTGACACGCATCTTCATCCAATAATGCTTGTAATTGTTGGTCTTCAAACTTTTTCAGTTGACCTGGACGTTCTTTGTCTTTTACATCAAAATCATCACTTTTAAAGCATTTAAACCAGCATTCACAGGTATCTTGAGATAGAGTATGTTCACCATAAGCTTCCTGAAGTATACGATAACTTTCAGCAGCACTTTTCTTCAAAATAAAGTAATGAATTAAAACTTCCCGCAAATGCTCTTTTTTGGCAAAAAATTCAACATTTTTAAGCGTAAAAATATCTGTGATGTTAACACCTTCAGCAAATTTGACATATGAAGTTTTGAAGCTTGCTGTCAATAAAACAAAATACATATCAAATCACATATATATATCAACATATGTGTAACTCCATCTATTGAAAAAAATGCATTATTAACTGGTACACCTGGTAATGAGAAAATTTGAGGCAATTCTGCATAATTCCAACTTCTTGAACCTATATTTTTTCAAGTCAAAAGTATTGTTTAGTCAGAGTTACCCATCCAAACTGCCTTGCACACAAAGAGACAGCACACAGATAAACTTTTTTAAAGTGATAGCACAGCTCACACTTTATCACTTCATATAGATAATGGACCATCTTTCAACCATGTGGACTGCCAAAGGACACTTCCATGAGGTTTCCTGTGTGCTATGCAGCTCTGGTTAGGGCTTCTGCACCTGCACACGCCTTGCCCATGTCCAAATGATGTCACTGAGCACTCCAGGAGTGTCTGGAGGATTACAAGGCTTGAACTTAAATGGCCTGTCTCCACCAGGAGAAAAAAGATGGCTTTAGCAAATGTTTCAGATGTATCCCCAAAAGGCTATGAACATTTTTATTGGAATAAAGAATCTGTTTTCTAATTAATATTCCATGTGTGACTATTCCCTTTAGAATTTTAGAGAACTAATGGGTATTTCTAGTCTTCCCCAAAGAGGGCAGCTCTGCTGTTTGTTGACTGTCTTGTTAGTCTTGGGAAAAGTAGGACGCAACACAACCAAAATTAGTAAATGTTAATAGCCAGTTTCAAAACTTTTAAATTGCATGCTCTGATGTTCATAATCACAAATGGCATAGTCATCATTATTTATTGATAAATGTTGTAAAGATCTAGTAGAAACACTTACAAAGGAAATTAAAATAGTGTCTTCACAAATGAATTAATCAGTGCCTTATTTTGTGTGGTCTACTTTACAGAGTAAAATCCTTAGGGTTTACAATGTGCTTAACAATGTAACGTTCAATGAAGTAGGAGGCATGTCCAGAATCAAGCTTAGTTGTACCTACCATTGCTCAACCAGGTTCCATGTAGACAAGGTCTATCCAACATATTCAGAGGTTCCAAGGCCTCTTCGCATTTTGTTCTATTTTATTTTTAGTTAATACCATCCCTTTCCATCCAAGCTTTTTGTGTCTCCAGCTCAGAGCGATTCACTCTATTAGACAAAAACTATAGCCACAAAAAAAAAAAAAAAAAAAAAAACTATAGCCACAAATCTCACCAGGATAGTTCCCCCTGGGCCTCACACAGGCTGGGAGGCTGGGTAGGACCACGCCCTTAAGAGTCCTATTGTTTAAAGGTGATGGTTTGCCTGGAATGCTCTTAAGATTCTTTAAAGGCACATTTTTCTTTTTGAGGTTCCATATAAATCTTACAATTTATATGAAGTAGTAAAATATTAATTTTAAGTAAAGTGTGAAAAGTTAAGAATGTGTATTGTAATTCCTAGAATAAACACTTAAAAAGTAATGCCAAAAAGTATGGACAAAATGCCAATAACTAAGTTAAAAATGGAATGTTCAAAAATTAATCAAAAGATGGGGAGAAGAAAAGAACTGAGAAACCCAAAGGTGGCAAAGAGAAAGCAAAGAATACAGAACAAACGATATTGATAATTGCATGAAATATGTATGGCTGTACATGACAATTAACAAAATTAAATTGTCTAATTGGATTTTCTTTTTAAAATAATCCAACCACAGAGATGCACTTTAAAAGTAAAGGACAGACAGGTTGAGAGTAAATGGATAGAAACATAATGCCAAGCTGAAAAGACTGGTGTAATGTGAATAGCAGACAAAGTAGACTTCAAGGTGCGATAGTGAAAATGCAACATATGCAACATGGGGGATGCAACTGAAACCATGTGTACAGGGAAATGGATAGTGACAAATGCCTCGATTAGAAAATGAGTAAGGTTTGATCCGATGTTTTAAACTTCTACCCGAAGAAGCAGAAAAAAGAAAAGTAAGCCAAGAGTAAATAGGAGGAAGGAATAATAATAGTAAGAGCAGAAATCAAAGAAACACAAACTAACAAATGAGAAAATTTAAATGGCCAAAATTATTTCTTTGAAAAGATCAGCAAACTGGCTGTACACACACACACACACACACACACACACACACACACACACATACACACACACAATGAAAATGATTAATGTCAGCTTTGAAAGGAAGGTTGTCACTATAGATCTTACAGATATTAAAAGAACGATAAGAAATCTTTGAATAAGTGTATGCAACAATTTTGACTACTTGAAAATAATATCTATGGTGAGGAGCTGTTCAAAAAGAGTAACATATATAAAGAGAATGTACATCACATGCTTATGTTATAATAAGGCCTTATATATATTGTATATCACACACCTTATAACTCCATGGGTAAGCATAATTTATGCTACTTAACAGATGAGGAAACCAGAGCTTAGAAATAATAACTAACTTTTTGAGTTTACACAGACAATAAAAAAGGAAGTTGTTATTTGAATCCAGTGTCTAATAGGACCCAAAGCATAACCTTTGAAATGATATAACATATTGCTATAATGATAGATATATTTTACCTTAGTTAAGGGTTGTAAAACACTATATTTAAGCATCATCTTCTGTTTCTTTATCATCCCTCACATTCCCAATGTCAAAATTGGATATTTAAAAAATAATTTGTTGAATTTTTTCTTTAAATTTGAAGCAAAAAAATATGATACAAAATAATGAGACAATAATTTGTACTCTAAAATTTCTGAAAGAAATTACAAGTCCATTTTAAATAGTATGAGCATGATATAAAATAACCATAATCACAATAACCCCTAAATTCTCTGGGTCAGGAAGCATGATTTACACAACTTAATATTTGCCATAGGAACGGAGTCAGTGCCTCCCAAATTATTTTAAAATTCTTATTAAATGCTATATCCATATATAAAAGTATCATGTAAATTAAATGAACTTAACAGAATAACTTTGAAATAAAATTATTATCAAAAAATCACATTGAAAATATAGTTAGTTAGCTGACAAAAAAATTTCTTTTTAGAAATAAATGATAAAGAATTATTCAAAGGTCTTAAGGTTTGCAAACAGCAAACACAACTTGGCAATATCCAGAGTGTTTTGAAAAAAAGAGAAAAACTGAGGGTTCCTATAGTAAAAAGTGCATTCTTGAACGAATCAGTCCTGCATCCTTAGTCTCTGAACTGGTCCCAGGTGGTCAAGCTCTCGGTGACTAGAGGTCTGCATACTGGATGTCAGGCGGTCTGGATAATAACTGTCAGGTTGTCACCTGGCCCTGGTTTCACACTAACCAGAGGCTAAGTGACAAAGGAGCCAGTTAAACAAGAGTGAAAGACAAAAGCGATGCCTTGGGACAGGAAATAAGAGGAAGCCAGTAAGCTCCAAGAAGAGACTCTTCAGGAAGAATGCCACAGAGAACAACACAAAAATAACGGTAAGAATGGGGGAGGGGCGTCAATCGGGGGGAAAGGAGTCATATGTAAAACTTTAGACAATAAAAAAATAATTGTAAGGAAAAACTCACGGTTCACATATGAAGCAAATGACAATATGGCATGTTTTTCAGCAATTAATGAAGAGTTAGAAAAGATAATGCATTTGACCTAATTCTGGTGATAACCTGCTAACAGGGAAGTCTTTACAGTGGACCTTTAGAAAGGGAATGCTAACTCCCCATTGGTTCTCAAGCTAAAAATACTAAAATAATAATGGAACTTAATTAGGTCCAACCTATAAAAAATGCTGATATATTTAAATACAGATAACACATGAAATATTTATATAGATTTGGATAGAGCTAAAGCAGAAGATACAATGGAAGACCCAATCATGCTTAAGAACCAAATGCATATTACCAATATTAATAATGTGATGGTGTAATTATAGATGGCAAAATTTAAAAAGGATTGACAAGGTTGCTAATAACCATCTCTTACATTAGTAGAAACTCAAGAGTTGTTATCTGAATTCAATAGAATAATAAATTTAAGTTCATATACAATGCTTAAAGTTACTTTAATAACTAATAAAATAATAATGATAACATCAATAATTGAGAAGGCAGAAAGGGATTGAATAATATGCATCAAATACTTATCTTTCATAATAGAAGCACTACAGTTGATATTTCCAAAGTTGATATTTCAAGAAATAGCTTCTTATTTAGATGCATAAGATGAACCAACGATAGGTCTAATAACAACACTTGAAAACAATAGCTTCTGAGGAGTGAGGGAAAGAATGGAACCTTACATCAGGGCCTATCTGCAGTGTGTGAATTTTTAGCATGCCTGTCCTGTTTTGATAAAAACAAAATAATTTAAAATAACATATAAAACAAAGAGAAAGCCTATTTCATAGATAACACATATAACCTTAACTAACAAATGAGTACTCTGAATATATTGCCATTGACATGAGCAAAGAATAGAGCAAATTTCTCAGAGAAGTAGACCACAGCTATAACTCATGGAAAATTATTCCATATGCGATTTCACTAGCAAGAATATAAAAACTGATGCAATGAGAATAATTCTGCTTCTAAAAATTCTGCAGGCAATGCTCTTGTAGAAGCTAAAAGGAATGTCAAAAATCAAAATACTGCTGAGCAGATGTGCTAAGTCACTGCTGAAAAGAGCCAGGCCATCAAAAAGTCAAGTACTTCAATAAAATTCTTAAAAGCCCAAAAATGTTTAACTAGCTTCCAATAATGAGAAGTGTAAATGAATAATGAAAAAAGTTGGCCAGAAGAGTCTCCAGCAGAATTGCTGCGTGCTCACAATGCTTCCACTCCCTTAGCTGTCACCTGCTAAGATAATAGAGCACATTTCTCCTTCAAAGATAAGATCTTAGGATTCTTAGGCCTTTATCGCCACTCTTTTATTCTATGCTACCCAAAAGCCCAGGCTATTTTAACATAGTTTTAGAAATCTCAAACCTCAAACTATGTCAGGAAGATGTAATTTAAAAGTTCACATTTTACTCAATGAGCTTAAATCCTGAAAATGTCGTCTTGTAGTCGTCTCAGCATCAGCCCTCGTCCAGGGATACTGTGTTTACCTGTGAGCATGCCTCTTGAATCACCAGGTGCTTGTCAGTACACACTTATTTCCACTTGCATCCTGAAAGTACTCTCTTTCTGACCAACACTATGAAGAATAAATGCATTGTCTGTCTGCACCCCATACCCATCCACAACTCAATTTCAAGAAGAATCTACTCTTCTCACGCAGCCACCTAGGGGCTACTCAATATCCTATGGTAGTGTGGGCCAATAATCTTTTTGCTCTGAAATTAGTTTATTGATAATTACTATGTACTCAAGTAGGCTCTGTTATGTTAGGGATTGCAGGGTTACAGGACTAAGTACATACTGTTTATGCTATAGCTGGGGGATGGAATGAGCAAACTCTATGGGCATATTTTTTTCATAGTCTCAGGGAGCCAGGAATTCTTAAAATTACTAGAGGGAGGAGCTCGTCATCATCAGTCGGAGCGTTATATTCAATGAGAAGAGCGGTAGTGTGTGGTGATCCAAACAGTCTTGTTACTTCTAAACCACGGCGCGGAGAGCAAACTGCAAAGCTCCAAAAGAAGGCAGAACTTCAACAATGAATGACATGCACTGAGTACTTACGATATGTCAGTATTCTGCCTGTATGATCTTATTTGAAACTCAAAGAACCCCACACACTAGGAGTTATTACCATCCCCATTTTGTACATGAGGAGACTGAGACTTAGAAAGGACATCACTCTTGCCCACATCTAGCAAGTGATAGGATAGGGATTTAAACCCAGGCTGGCTGATTCCAAGGCTGTCTGCTACACAGCGCAAGACAAAGATTCACACATGAAAAATAAGAGAGGTTGACAAGCTTTACAAGAGCTGAGCGAAAAGGTATGTGCTAGGTATCTGTACAAAGGGGTAACTGCTGGTTCTGTAAAGGAAAATAAGAAAAAGGAGAGTTAACGATCTATTGATCCAGGACCAAGTGAAACTTTAAAATGCCTTAATCTCTTTTGGAAATATCTCCTAAAACTCAACACTGATGCAGGAAGCAATTAGGTGTAAATCAGAACTAACAAAATATGGGAAAGTTCAAATAAGAGTGAACATATTTTAAGAGTTTATTCACAAATTATTTAATGAGTATGTTTTAATAAAGTAATTTAAATCTATTTCTACACATGAATAAAGTATTATAGAAGGAAAAGATAAGATATATATGTGTGTGTGTATATATATATATACATATATATATATGTATATATATATATATATATATATATATATATATATATATATCCCAATGGATCTAATCTTATTTTTAAAAAGACTGATTTCGAGATCTGCATGAAAAATGGAAATAACAGAGTCAAGAGGTTCAGTATTATACTGGTTTTAATGGGTCATTAATATCTATTTCTGTGTTCACCCTGACATCCATTTTTCTCTTTTCTGTGAGTGTTATGATTACAATTACATCTTTCTCATTTGCGGCCTTTGAACCAACTGTCCAATGAGACCCTCAGCTATCTGGTTCAGAGATAGGAATCATCTGGCCTTCTGGGAAACAGACAGTAGCATCGACTTGATTGAAAAAGATGCTGCATCTGGTCTACACGGGGACAGAAATGTTCAGGATTGTTTGGAATTGAAATATCTTCCTGGAGAACTTTGTTTACTAGTGTTGTGATCACATTTAAATATTAGATTAAATAAATGGATATGCAGAAGCATAGAGAAGTAGGTAGATTGATAGATGGATAGATACATAGATAAATTTTTAAAGAAACTTATGAATTAAAATGTAAAATATGATATAAAAAACTGAGGGTAGTCAAAAAGAATGACTTTCAAAATTCCATCCAAAATAATTCACTTTTGTTTTCAAATAGTTTATTTTTCAATTGCAGTTGATGTACAATATTAGTTTAAGGTGTACAACCCAGTAGTTAGATACTTACATAACTTATGAAGTGATTGCCCCAATAAATCTACTATCCATTCTGACACCACAGTTATTATATTATCATTGATTATATTCCATATGCTGTACTTTATATCCCCATGACTATTCTATATCTACCAATTTAAACTTGTTAATCCCTTTACATTTTTCTCCGATGCCAACCCCCAAAATGTTCTCCATATCTATGAGTCTGTTTCTGTTCTGCTTGTTTGTTTTTTAGATTCCACATATAAATGAACTCATCTGATATTTGTCTTTCTCTGACTTATTTCACTTAGCATAACAACCTCTAGGTCTATCCATGTTGTTGCAGATGGCAATATTTCACTTTTTTATGGCTGAATCATATTCCATTGTATACATGCATCACTTCTTTATCCATTCATTTATTCTTGGAAACTTACATTGCTTCCATATCTTGGTTATAGTAAATAATGCTGCAATAAACATATTGATACATATTTCTTTTCAATTTAGCGTTTTGAATTTCTTTGGGTAAATACCCAGAATTGAAGTTGTTGGGTCCTTCTTTGTCTCTTGTTATAGCTTTTGTTTCAAAGTCTATTTTGTCTGGTATAAGTATTACTACCCCATCTTTTTATTTTGTTTTGTTTCCATTTTCATGAAATACCTTTTTTCATCCCTTCACTTTCAATTTGTGTGTCTTTTGATCTGAATTGAGTCTCTTGTAGACATATATAAGGGTCTTATTTTGTTATCCATTCAGTTACCATGTGTCTTTTGACTTGAGCATTTAATCGATTTGCATTTAAAGTAATTGTTAATAAATATGTATTTATTGCCATTTTATTATTCATATTTTTTATTTTTTATTCTTCTTCTTAAAGAAGACCCTTTTAGATCCAAACCAAGATGGTGGCATAGGTAAACACCTAAACTGCTACCTCGCACAACAATTTCAAAACTACAACTAAAAGACAAAACGTCTATCACCCAGAACCACGGGAAAGCTGGCTGAGTGGAAGTTCTACAACTAGAAGGAAAGAGAAAAGAGCATTGAGACATGCACAAGCACTGAAAAGCTGAGATACAGAGGCGCATGAGTCGGGGTGGTGGCGGGCGACTGGGAGCGCTGCTTTTTTCAACCCGAAGGGAGACAAGCTCCCGATTACTCTGAACTCCAGTTTCTGGGGAGACGCTGGGGACCCAAACTCCTACGGGGAGAAGCCGGACTGTCTGCCATCGGGTTGGAAAGTGAGGATGGCTTTCTTGCAGAGGTGCGCACAGCAATCATAGTTTACTGCGCTGGGGCACGGGACGCGGAGACTTGAAAATGCGGCGACGCAGAGATGGCTGACTGGCAGCCATCGCTGTTTGCCATGCCCTAGCCTAGTGACTCCCTGAGACCCCGCCCCGCACAATCTACAAACCCACCCAAGCTCCACGCAGCGGCTTTAGCATATAAATGGCCTGCCCTATCGCAGCTTAACCTAACAAACTGCAACTCTGGTCAGACAGCTCCAAAACCTCCAAACCCCAAGCAAAGAGGAGAAAACTGTAGTTCTCGCTGTAGCTCCTGCTGGGTGGCCTCAGACAGTAGCTGACCTGCACCCCATTGGAGATCCAGAAGCCAGTGTACCTAGTGGTCAGTGTGAGACGACACCAGATTTCAACCACTCACATCCATAAGTGACACATTCAAGAGGCAGACTCAGTGAGCACCAAAGCCCCACTGAAACAAGTCCTGCCCCATAAGCGTGTCTCCAGCATAGCAGTTCTTCCATTATAGACACAGCGGGTCCTCACAGCCAATTGGCCTGGAGGTCAATTCCTCCCACTGTACCAACAGCAATCAAGGCTTAACTACACCAAGACTTTGCACTCAGCCCACAAAGGGGTGCACCAAAAGTGTCCACCTCAGGTGATAGGCTGAACCACTGGTCACCTACCACAGAAAACCACTCCATCAACACAGGGAAGCAGCAAAATGCAGAGACAAAGAAACATGTCACGAATGAAAGAAATGGAGGAAAGCAAACTACTGGACAAAGAGTTCAAAACCACATTTATAAGGTTACTCAAGAATCTTCTAAAAACCGCTGAGAAACTTGATGAGACCTCCGAGGAGCTTAGTGAGACCTTCAAGGACCTTAATGAGAATGCAAAAATAATGGAAAAGGACCAGTCAGAAATTAAGCATATACTGTCTGAAATAAAGAATATACAGAAATTCAACTGTAGATAAAAGGACCCCAAGAATGAAACCAAAGATCTGAAATATGAGGAAACAAAAAACACCCAACCAGAAAAACAAAAAGAAAAAAGAATCCAAAAATATGAAGATAGTGTAAGGAGCCTTTGGGACAACTTTAAGCGTACCAACATCCAAATTATTGGGGTGCCAGAAGAAGACAGAGAGCAAAATATTAAAAACCTATTAGAAGAAATAATGACTGAAAACTTTCCCTACCTGGTGAAAGAAATAGACTTACAAGTCCAGGAAGTGCACAGAACCCCAAACAAGAGGAATCCAAAGAGGACCACACCAAGACACATCATAATTAAAATGCCAAGGGCAAAAGACAAAGAGAGAATCTTGAAAGCAGCAAGAGAAAAACAGTTACCTACCTACAAGGGAGCACCCATACGACTGTCAGCTGATTTCTCGGCAGAAACTATGCAGGCCAGATGGGAGTGGCAAGAAATATTCAAAGTGATTAATAGCAAGAACCTACAACCAAGATTACTCTACCCAGCAAAGCTATCATTCAGAGTTGAAGGTCAGATAAAGAGCTTCACAGACAAGAAAAAGCTAAAGGAGTTCATCACCACCAAACCAGGATTACATGAAATTTTGAAGGGTATTCTTTAAGAAGAGGAAGAAGAAGAAAAAGGTAAAGATAAAAATTATGAACAACAAAATGACAACAAATACATATCTACCAACAAGTGAATCTAAAAATCAAGTAAATAAAAAATCTGATGAACAGAATGGACTGATGAATATAATAGAATCAGGGACATAGAAAGGGAGTGGACTGACAATTCTCAGGGGGAAGGAGGTGTGAGGGGTGCGGGAAGAGACTGGACAAAAATCTTACACCTATGGATGAAGACAGTGGTGGGGGCTAAGGGCATGGGGTGGGGTGGGGAATCAGGTGGAGGGGAGCTATGGGGGGGGGGAGAGGAACACCTGTAATAATCTGAACAATAAAGATTTATTTTTTTAAAAAATATACATATTTTATTGATTTTTTTACAGAGAGGAAGAGAGAGGGATAGAGAGTCAGAAACATCGGTGAGAAAGAAACATCGATCAGCTGCCTTCTGCACACTCCCCACTGGGTATGTGCCCACAACCAAGGTACATGCCCTTGACCAGAATCGAACCTGGGACCTTTCAGTCTGCAGGCCAACGCTCTATCCACTGAGCCAAACCAGTCAGGGCAATAAAGATTTATTTTTTTTAAAAAACCTTCCTAAATGTAAAAAAAAAAAAAAGAAGAAGACCCTTTTAGCCTTTCTTATAATACTGGTTTGGTGGTAATGAACTCCTTTAGCTCTTTCTTGTTTGGGAAGTTCTTTATCTGTTCTTCTATAGCTTTGCTAGGTAGTGTCATCTCCGTTGTAGGTTCTTGATTTTCATCACTTTGAATATTTCATGCCACTCCCTTCTGGTCTGCAAAGTTTCTGCTGAGAAATCACCTGACAGTCTTATGGGAGCTCCCTTGTAGGTAACTAACTGCTTTTCTCTTGCTGCTTTTAAGATTTTCTGTTTGCCTTTAATCTAAAGTTCTATTGTTTTAAGCCACCCAGTTTGTGATAACTTGTTACAGCAGTCCTTCAAACTCTTTAGATAATTTGAGAGCATACTGGAATAGAACTGATTTTCTTCAGTAACTTGACTGTCATATCTTGGTCCTAACATTGTCTTCAGAGGTAGGAATCTTCCTGCCACTGGCTGGCCGTGCCACGGACAGTTGAGTCATCATGGCAGGATCTTGTTATGAGCCATGACTTGAGCAGCACTGAGTCGACCCACTCCACCAACACTGGATGTGCCTCCTCCGCCACCTTGCAGGCCACTCCGCAAAGAGCTGAGTGGCCCCAGGTCTGGATTCCAGCTGCTCCCACCCAGATAACCCAAAATAATTCACTTTTGATATTTCATCAGTAAATCCTTTGCCCAAGTTACATAAGCCAAATGTAATGTTCTATGTCTATAGGTCATTTCATGGTCAATCACCTACCTTCACATGTAAAAACAACTCTTTAACTCTCTTTTTTTCCGAGTTGGCTCAGCTTTTCTAAAGTTTCTCTCCAATATGGCCATTCGACACAGCATGTTGCTACATGTAATAGAATATGACAAGCTTGCCCATTAAATTGTTCTTGAAATGCCCTTAAGTAAAGGGCTTATTATAATACTTAGAATGGCACAATCAGTGGGAAATCTTGCTTTTAACTCTGTTGACTGCTGAGCAGTTTCCCTCCAGCCTTTGACCATGAACTTTCAGAGGCAATTCGTTCCTCTTGGAACCAAGTGTTCCCAGACTAATACAAGTTTTTAAGACAATGTTTTCTTCTTTGGAGAACATGTTTTTAAAACATATTGAAGAGGATTCTTCTGCTTGCTTTACTGTTTTCTGCCTGGCTCTGTGGGTTTCCATTAACTGTTCAGCTATAATGTTTATTCAAAACTTTAAAATTAACATAATGTGGGTTCTTTATTTAAGAAGAGGTATTTCTAATTAGTACTCTCCCAAGCCTCACTTTTTCTTGATCTAGTCCCAGTGCAACTGTAGGATCCACTGTTAAACTGCATTTCTCCAGCCACTACTTATGAGTCAATGTCTTCCAGCAATGGAACAAGTGTTTCTTTCCCTGCGGACATTACCTATCATTTACAACAGAATCACCCGGGGAGTTTTCTAAAATGCAGGCTTCTAAACTGTGGTCCAGATTTACTCTCTAGAATTAAAACAAGACAAACTGCATTTTAACAAGCCTCACAAAAACTTTTAGGACATACTAAAACTTGAAGGTATTTGAATTATAAAGTCCATACTTCCTCATCTGGAATTCTGGAATCCTAGACTTATGCAACTTTATGAAGAAGTGCAGAATAGCCCTGGCAGGTGTGGCTCAGTTGGTTGGGGCATCATCCTGTACACCGGAAGGTCATGGGTTTGATTCCTGGTCAGGGCACATACCCAGATTGTGGGTGTGATCCCCGGATGGGGCACACATGGGAGGCAACCAATCAACATTTCTTAGATTAATGTTTCTCTCTCATTCTCTGCTTCTCTCTAAAATCAATAAAAAAGATGTATAGAATAAATATTATATATATATATATCTTATATATACATATTTTATATGTAACAAATAAGTCACCAAAATATCATATTTAGACTTTAAACTTACACTCATTAGCTATAATATATTTTGATTTTCAAATAAAGAAGCCATACTAAATGAGATTTAAGGGAAATTGGATTCTTAATGTTAATGATACATGCATGAAAATATCAAATTCAGACTCAAAGTCAGATCAATGAAGTCAACAAATCTTGTGCCAGTCCTTTTACAAAATGTTGAGATAAAAATATGAATTAGCCATATTCCTTATCGTAAAATAAACAGACTCACAAATAAATCTCCATGATACAATGGTTTAATGCAAGAGTAAAGATAGCAAAGGTCTGTGGGGAGCACCAAAGGGAACCACTGTCTCTTGTTTTGTGTAAAAAGTAGGGTCAGTGTCAAGAAAGACTTCCTGGAAAGGACTCATGGGTTGAAATTTTAAACAGAAACATGAGTTAGATTGCTCAACGGCAGGAGTAAAGAGCATTCTAGGCAGAGACACCAGAATGAACAGAGATATAGAGATAAGAGTTAGCACAACATGTGTGATAAATTATGAGTCATTCAGTGAGCTAAAAAGAAAACCAAATGTCATGAACTGGCTTAGATTTGAAACTTGAAAGACAGACAAATGATCATTAAATGCCTAGTGAAACACGTGAAATGCGTGGACTTAAATAATTTTTATTCTGCACTTCTCTTCTCCTGGGACTCCAATTTGACAGGCTGCTTGATATTATTTCAAAGGTCACTGAGGCACTATACTTTTTAGTCTCTTTTTTCCTCTATGGGCTTCATATTTCTATACTTTCTATATCTACATATTAAAGTTCACCGACCCTCTCTGCTGCAATGTCTCATCAGATATTAAGCCCATCTACCGATGTTTTTTCCAAACATAGTATTTTTCATCCCTAAAAGTTCTACTTAGTACATTTTATATCTTCCATTTACCTTCTCATTATGTTCCTGTTTTCTTTTAAATCCTTTCATATATTATTTATAATACCCATAAGAAGTATTTCATATCATTTCATCATTTCCATCATTTTTGTGCCTGTTTCTATTGTCTAATTTTTCTCCTCACTGTGGTCACAACTTCCTCCTTTAGTAATCTATAAATTTTTGATTGGGTGATGAATATTGTATGTATTTTACATTGTTGGAGACTAGATTTTGGTCTGGCAGGTAGTTAACTTACTTGATCCTTTTGAGGTTTGTTTTTAAGCTTTGAGGAGTGGGCATAAAACATTCCTCAATTGGGGACCCACAAGAGAATTTAACCCTCGTGTCTAAGGTAACATTGCACATAATGAATTAACTTATCTCTAATGCAGTTAGAATAGTTTCATGCCAGCCTTGAGAAAAACAAGAAAATCATTATTCAATTTATTTTCCAATGGTACAGACTGACAGACATCAGAAGGGAGGTGGGTGGGAGGCATGGGATGAAAGAAGGTTAAGAGAATAGCAAAAGAACATACATGTATAGCCCAGAGACACAGAAAACAATGTGGTGAGGCCAGAGGGAGGGGACTGTAAGCTGAGTGGAGAGGGACAAGGGGGAGGGAAATGGAGGACACCTGCAATAAAATATAACTTTTTTAGAAAATTAAGAAGAAATGATTAACCTTTCACTCAGGCTGAAAGCCAAATACCAGCAGGCAGAGAAACTTGGGGAGAACAGATAGCAAGTAGAGATTAGTCTTTTAAAGGATGAAAACGGAAGATTGACGCAATTGCCCCTAAAGGAAGATATAGGTCAGGAGCATATCCCTTTAGTATGTGGGAGCTGAGATCTTCAAAGCTGAAGAATTTAAAAATACAGGGTAGAATTTAAAAACAAACAGGTGAAGAGTCTTGACCTCCACAGGTATCACAGGAAGGAACATATGACTTAGCATCTAAGCCCAAAAAGACTTGTTCTCACAAGAGTTCCTGCCTGGTTTCGGAGCAGTGGTGAAACCAGCAGCAGAACCTGGACTGAGGACAGACCACACCATAGGGCCCGGGGAAGGCCAGCAAGGGCTTTACTCTGAGAGATGGCTTCACCCACCGCCTTCAGCAGAGACAAAGACCCCAGTGGGGGAACTGTCACTGCAGGCCTTATTCTCAGTGTGAGCTGTCACATAACATCCAGAGCACTTACATGAGAATAGATCAAAATGAGGATGTTAATTACAATGATGATTATTAAAATAGATGCTCTGATCTAGCCCCAGGCACTCCTAACAGTATTGCCCTGGCTGCTGGGAGTACTGCTAGCTGACAGCCCTCACAGCAGGTTAATCTCAGTTCAAGAGCTGCCTTCCCCAGGGTCATGATTTATCCCAGCTACAGCCTGCACCCCATAACTGGTCAATGCAAGGATGCAGAACTTGGGACGAGGCTGAGGAGCCATCCAATTTTGGTTCCCAAAATAGTCAGCTGAGGCCTCTGTCATTACTGAGAGCAGTCCAATGTCCCTGTGTCCATGTGTCCACTGCCATTTCCATTCCTTCCTCCACAGACAGGATGTCATATAAAATCAGTGACACCTGGTGAAATAGGAATTCCAGAGAGATATGCCCCAAACAGGGCATTTTATGTTAAAAATTATTCTGTAATTTAACTTCAACAGGGCATCCTGCATTTATTTGTAGTTGCTAAATCTAACACAATTAAGAGGTGTTAATTCTGAGAGCGCTGCCTATACACTTCCTTCACACTAATCCCTTCTCAGAGCCGCCTCAGGGAACCCAGCCAGTACGGTCACTGCATCCTGGAACAGGGATGGATGGATGCCTTGCAGCAAGGAACCGTGTCTGGGGAGGGGTGGATAGAAGGGTCTCAGCAGAGTAGCAGTGGAAAGATTAAAACTTCGGTGGTGAACTGGGATGGCCTGTGGTAGAAGGAATTCATCAACAATTTGAGAAATAGTGGGGAACTGGTACAATTATAAAGACAATGGAACTGGGTGGCCATTGCTAGAGACAACTGATTCTCCAGAAGAAAAGATAGTAAATAGCTGTGAGAGATTAAATAGCACTGAAAGGCTAAGTGTGAATGACAGGATTTCAAGAAAATATTTGAGGGAAGTTGGTCCCTTCTAGCCAGAAAGGGCAATCATTTCTTTCCCTGCTCTAGGCATATATTAAGAGATACCTTTTCCTTTCCTTCCCATGGGGCCTCAGTCTGAACTATTACCCAAGAGCTGAGAGTGTCTAACCTACTAACATGAATTTCACACAAAATCACAATAGACCAATAGAGGTGAAGCTGTAGCACTGAACTTGGGATTTGGGTGTCCCCTCACACGCTGCAACATCCAGGACTTGCCAGCCTGGCAGAGCAAAGAAAAACCTGCTGAAGGTATAGCTAAGGCACCAACTCAGAGAAACACCCTACAAGAATGGGGCAGCCACAGACTGAAGGATTGTAGTTCAACTCCTGTCAAGGGCATGTATCTTTGTTGCAGGCTTAATCCCCAGTACAGGTCAGAGCGCATTTGGGAGGCAACCAACAATGTGCCTCTCTCACATGGATGTTTCTCTCTCCCCTCCCTTTCACTCTCTCTAAAAAAAAAAAATCAATGGAAAAATATCCTCAAGTGAGAATTGACAACAACAACAAAAATGCACAAACACATACACATCTACTAGTATATACATATAATGGCACTGTGTCCCCAAGAGGTCATGGATCTGAGGGCCAAGGGGTGAAATAAGAAATAGTCCAGGGAACCATCTGAGAAATTTCTACTTTCTGCCTCACAGTTCTGGGCTCTGCAGGTTGAGAAGTCCTGACTCCCAAAGGAGTTATGCTTCTGCCAAGGGAAACAGCACGAATGCCCCTGAACTTGGAGCTATGGCTTCACATGACAGAAGTCTCCAGGCTGGACAGAGGTCATTGAACCTGGTCATTAAGAAGAAGTAAAGCTACTATAAATAATTCTCACAAAAACTCTGCATTCTGTCTTACTCTTCACAGATTAGGAAACTGAATCATAAGAAGTGAATAGTGAAAGACATTTCCACTACCGTAGGTCCACGCAGAAAACTAATAGGACACATGGGCTTCAGACAGACCAAATAGGACCACGGAATTTGAAAATAACACTCGTGTGGTCAAATACAAATACTCAAAGGCAGCACTCTGCAACAGAATTTGCTGGGAGATGGGAACATTCACTATTTATGTGTTCTTTCCAACATGGAAGCCACTGGCCAATTGCATTATAGCTAATGCAACTGAGGAATCTTCTAATTTTAGTTAATTTTAATCAATTTACATTTGAGTTTAAATAACCGCTTGTATTGGACAGTAAGGAGCTAAAGAATTCCTAAGATTTCTCCTCGATTGAGATGGCTGTTACAAGAAAAGCAATGCAACTCTGAATTTCCAGACCAAGATTTCTAGTTCACTGACAACACTTTCTTCTCCCTCAAGTTCTGACAAAATTGGACTCATTGCAGACCACGCTCTAATTCTTACACAGAACAAAGTATCACACACACAAATGAAAGACTCCCAGCAGCTGCTGCTAAATCCAGAGGTCCTGTCACATAGCTGCACTCAGAGCTAGCTTTCATTTCTCAGAGCTTCACTGCTAGGCAGAGTCTAACCTTCTTTCTCAAAACTAATGCGGTGATCTATTAAGTATAACAGCTGCTTGCTTGCTTGCTTTCCTTTTTGTTGTTGTTGTTGTTGTTCTTAATGCCTGTTTTCATTGGGAGGAGCTGGTTTCATTTTGTTTTTCACTGTCAGACTCTTTTTTGTTAATGTTGTTAATCCTCACCTGAGGATATGTTTTCCATTGCTTTGAAGAGAGAATAGAAGGGAGAAAGGGGGAGAGAGAGAAACATCGATGTGAGAGACACACATCAACCAGTTGCCTCCCACACGCACCCCAACCAGGGTGCAGAGTGAACCTGCAACCTAGGTAGATGCCTTTGACTGGGAATTGAACCCATGACGCTTTGGTGCATGGGCCAACACTCTAACCACTGTGCTACACCAGCCAGGGTGCTTCAGACTCATTTTCATGTTTGTTTGTTAATTTTTAATGAATGCATTTTAAATCTTTATTGTTGAGAGTATTACATATGTCTCCCCATTTTTCCCCCATTACCACCCTCCACTTGGTTTCTGGCCGCCCCAGGCCTTCACCACCCCACTGTCTGTGTCTATGGGCAATGCAAACATGCATATAAGTTCTCTGAATAATCTCTTCCAGTGCCCCCTCCGCCTTCCCTCTGAGAGTCGACAGTCTGTCTTCAGTTTACTGTCCACTGTCTGTGCAAGGTTATCTTCCCAAGATTTAGACCAGATAGATTTTTCCTGATTAGGCTGCCCATCATTATTTTCTGAGCTTCCAGTTAAGTTTGTGAAACATTAAGGCAGGGTGTATTTCAGTTTTGCCTTTTAACTTAATTTTCATTAAAGAGAATCTATTTCGAGTCCCCCACTGAATTGAGACCTCCAAATATTTCATACGTGTTGACGCCTTGCCAAGCCTACAAAAATGTACACTCTGTTAAAAGGATTTGTTAAATTGAACCCTATGACAGATCATTTACCAAACTGAGTACATTTAACTGATTTTCTGGCTTCTCTCATTTAATTGAATGAGTCACATTGAAATCCTTAAATTCTGTTTCACAACTTCCCACAAATATTTCAGAATTAATACTCTTTTTTTTCAAGGAAGGCATGAGGGGAGAGAAATACCTCAGGGAGAGTGTTAACAAGGTACCATCCCTATCTTCACATCAATACTTTCTCACCTGCTTCCTTCCTTGCTGAGTTGGAAAAGGCGATGCAGATTTTTAAAGCCCAGAGTGGACCAGGCATAAAAAATAAAATTTAAAATGTCACATAGAAGGGCCAAACGTTTGCCCTGAAGTTCTTAGGGCTTTCCAGTGACTGGCAAGATGTTGGAGGCCACCCACAGAGAACCTAAGCAGATGTTCAACTCTCCGAAGCCGAGAGCCCGAGTTGGAATCCTAATTCCACTACTGAACATTAGATAATTACTTAATATATGTGTACCTCTGCTCCTTCATCTATAAAATGGGGATGATAATAATATGCACCTTAGAATGTGGCTCTCATAGTTAAACCAGTTAGGACTTGCAAAGACCTGGAACAGTGCCCGGTACACAGACGTAGTAAGAAGCATAGGTGAGTATAAGTGCCCTGAAATCACAGCACACACACCAGAACACACTGTAAATGCTGCTCGTTTTGTGTGTTTAACATTGCATGACCTTGGAAACACTGTTTACACATGCCTTTGGGACTTCAGTCTGCCCATTCTAGATTCAAAATATTACATTTACAACTTGTTTTTAGCAGAATCCACAGAAAATGGGTTTTCATTCACCATGAAATTTCAGAAGAAAAAGTAACAAGAGAAAAATTATATAAATGTAAAGGGAAAGTTAAGAAAGGTATGAACCTGCCAATGTAATATTGAGAGTAAAATCCAAAAATAGTGATAAAATTCCCAGGAGAGGCAGAGGAATGGGCAATGTGTGGGACCAGGCAATCCTCACCTGCAGTCCCCTTGGCCAGCGGGCATCCACAGTGAGAGAGGGAAAAGCCAGCAGGAACAGGAGCAGGGGCAGGATCCAGGTCAGGAGGAGGGAGGAGGGTAGAAAACTGCTATCCCTTCTCAACAGCTTTTAAACAGCTTGATTTTTAACTATGTAGATATATTGGGGTGATTAAAATTCAAATAATTTTGCTAAAGCTCAATGAGCCACAAAATAAATCCAGTAAGTTTTTTAAATGTAAGTAATTTTTAAAAAGCAAGTCTTCATTAAAAGGCATTCCAAATGTCCATACTACCCAAAGCAATCTATAGATTCAATGCAAACCCCATTAAAACACCAATGGCATATTTCACAGACATAGAACAAACACTCCAAAAATTCATCTGGAATAAAAAAAGACCCTGAATAGCTGCAGCGATCCTGAGAAAGAAGAACAAAGTTGGAGGGATCACAGAACCAGATATCAACCTATATTACCAAGCCATGGTTCTCAAAACTGCCAGATACTGGCACAAGAACAGACATATAGACCAATGGAACAGAACAGAGAACCCAGAAATCGACCCAAGGCATTATGCTCAATTAATATTTGACAAAGGAGACAAGAGCATACAATGGAGTCAAGACAGACTCTTCTATAAATGGTGCTGGGAAAGTTAGATAAATGCAAAAAAAATGAAACTAGACCACCAACTTACACCATACACAAAAATAAACTCAAAATGGATAAAGGACTTAAATGTAAGACTGGAAACCATAAAAATCTTAGAAGAATCGATAGGCAGCAAAATATCAGACATATGTCATAGCAATATGTTTACCAATACAGCTCCTAGGGCAATGGAAACTAAGGAGAAAATAAACAAATGGGACTACATCAAAATAAAAAAGCTTCTGCACAGCAAAAGAAGCCATCAACAAAACAACAAGAGAGCCCACTGCATGGGATAAAATATTTGCCAATGTTATATCCAATAACGATTTAATCTCCAAAATTTATAGGGAACTCATACAGCTTAAGAAAGGGAAGATAAACAATCCAATCAAAAAATGGGCAAAGGATCTAAATAGACACTTTTCAAAAGAGGACCTACAGAAGGTCAAGAGACATATGAAGACATGCTCAAAGGCACTAATCATCGGAGAGATGCAAATCAAAAGGACAGTGAGGTACCATCTCACACCTGTCAGAATGGCTATCATCAACAAATCAATAAATGACATGTGCTGGTGAGGATGCGGAGAAAAAGGAACCTTCGTGCACTGCTAGTGGGAATGCAGACTGGTGCAGCCACTGTGGAAAACAGTATGGAGTTTCCTCAAAAAACTAAAAATGGAACTCCCATTTGACCCAGTGATCCCACTTCTAGGGATATATCCCAAGAAATCAGAAACACCAATCAGAAAGGATATATGCACCCCTATGTTCATAGTGGCACAATTTACCATAGCTAAGAAATGGAAACAGCCTAAGTGCCCATCAGCAGATGAGCGGATTAGAAAACTGTGGTACATCTACACAATGGAATACTATGCTGTTGTAAAAAAAAAAGAAGGAACTTTTACCATTTGCAACAGCATGGATGGACCTGGAGAGCATTATGCTAAGCGAAATAAGCCAGTCAGAGAAAGATAAATATCACATTTAGTGATAAATATCTCACTCATTTGTGGAATATAATGAACAACATAAACTCATGAACAAAAATAGACACAGAGACATAGAAGCATAAAACAGACCGCCCAACCTCAGAGGGAAGGCAGGGGAGGGGAGGGTGGTAGAAATCAACCAAAGGACTTGTATGCATGCATATAAGCATAACCAAGAAACAAAGACAGTAGAGGGGTGAGGGCATGTACTGGGGGGTGAGAGTGGCTGGGGAGAGGTTGATGGGGGGAAAAGGAGACATATGTAATACTTTAAACAATAAAGAATTTAATTTTTTTTAAAAAAGGCATTCCATGCAATGTACAGCATGGTGACTATTGTTAAGGGAACCCTGTTGTATATTTGAGAGTAGCTACGAAAGTGGATCTCAAAAGTTCTCTTCACATGGAGAAAAAATTGGGGGGTGGTGACTACGTATGGTGATCATTCTGCAATACATACAAATACTGAGTCATTATGTTGTACTCTAAAAACAAGTGGTATATGTCTGTTATACCTCAATTTAAAATTAAATTTAAAAGGTTTTGAAAAGGTGCTTCAGTTTTCTCAAAAGACCAATGCTATCATTTTCATGATGTTTGATTTCCCATGGGTACCACTGCTGAAGGTTGATGGATATAATTCCCATCAGGCAACATGAGAAAGAACACTCCTTGAGATGGGCAGAGCTGCAGAGGATTATGGCTCCATATCCACGCTTCTCCCAGAGCTTAACAATTTCCTAACAATCCCTCCAACTCGCACCTCCGCTCCAGCACTCTTTGGCATAAGTCTTTGAGGAAACATTCATAGGAAGGAGCATGGACTCTGGAGCTAGACAGACCTAGTTTTGCATCGACTTCAACTTTCTGGCTTAAGTACAACTATTAATTTCTCTAACCTGTATTTTCTCAGTTATAAGACAACTAGGAATTCCTATTTTTCATAAAATAATGCACTGTTTAGTTTATAGTGTGCATGGCACGCAGTAAGTATTCAATGGTATTTGAATCAGAATTTTGTAATCACAGTAACCAGAAACTCCCAGGCCTACAAAACAAGGTCACATTTTCTTTTAGAGTTTCAATTATTATGGCACAATTCTTCACAAGCTTGATAACCAAAAAATAGCACCCCAAAAAATGTCCCAAATAATTGGAGGCATTCCAAAGGGGCCTTGCAATTGCCCGGAACCCAATTACCCTGACACCTGTCATCCATGTCCTGCTCTGGCTCATGCAGCCAGGCTTGCGCAGGAGCCACCTGGAGAAGCCTCCAACCTGCTGCATCACCACGTGACCAACAGGACCACGTGACCACCAGGATCACAGGAACCAAAGGGACCATAGGGACCAAATGGACCATAGGGACCCCAGGGACCCCGGGGACCATGGGATCTGCGCGAGACTGTCATGTGGCAGGACAAACAGCCTTTTTCCCAAGTCATGTCATACTGTAAGCAAGATTTGTTAAAGTTTGGGGGCAGGAGGTAATTTAACTTTGGGAATTGGAATTTAATTTTTTAAGTGAAGCAGGTGTCAGTCCATGTATGAGAATTTCTGCAGATGGTATTTCTGCTGTTGATGAAAATCCGAGCCAAAGCCATTCTACTGCTCAAGACTCAGGTCATAGGCATGTTCTAAATCGGAAAGTTCCATGAATCAAGGTAACTCTATAGAGTCTATCCAGGGGTGGGCAAACTTTTTGACTCGAGGGCCACAATGGGTTCTTAAACTGGTTCGGAGGGCCGGAACAAAAGCATGGATGGAGTGTTTGTATGAACTAATATAAATTCAAAGTAAAGGAGCAGAGGGGAGAGCAAGAGAACCCTCCGCTCTTTCAGCTCCGCGGGCTGGATAGAACAGCCGAACGGGCCGGATCCGGCCCGCGGGCCGTAGTTTGCCCACGGCTGGCTATACCCACCAACATGACCCAGGCTGAAGAAGAGTCAATCCTCATTACTTGCAGATTCCATATTTGCAAATGTGCCTTCTTGCCAAAATGTATGTGTAACCGCAGGAATCAATGCCTGTGGTGCTCTCCCATCACTCCTGAGCACTGACCTGGGCAGAGGGGAGGAACTGGCCAGTGGTGCCCAGCGGAAGTCACACCAGGGACACTCTGCCTTCTTGTTTCAGCTCCAGTAGTCGCCACAGTGTCCTTTTCAAGTATAGTTGGTGCTGCACTTGTCGCATTATCATCCCTGTGTTGGTGACTGTGAGAACCCGAATCAGAGTCCGCCAGATGGTCAAGGCCAAGCTGCCATACGCAGGTGCAAAGGCAAGGACACAGCAGTTTTACGGTACGCACTGCGCAGGCGTGCCTTTCTATAACCCAGACAGTGATGCCACTATTCGGCAAGAAGCCTCTTTTGTCTGAACTGGTATGAAGATGTGTTGCTGACCAGCCCGTGCACGGCTGCTTGGTGGGGCTCCTTTGAAGAACTGTTTTGTCTGATGGCTCCTCCTTAGCCATGGCTCCGTGGTCTGCAGTAAAGTCTCTCCTGTACGCCTGTGGCTGCTCATGTCTTCATCCAATAGCCAGCGTCTGAGGAGCTGTGCTCCAACAGTAACTTCGATATTTTTTTTAATCCTCACCTGAGGATATTTTTCCATTGATTTTTAGGGAAAGTGGAAGAGAGAGGGAAAGACAGAGAGAAATATTGATGTGAGAGAAACACATCGATTGGTTGCCTCCTGCACAAGTCCTGACCAGGGACCAGGCCGGGGAGGAGCTTGCAACCGAGGTACGTGCCCTTGACCAGAATTGAACCTGGGACCCTTCGGTCCGCAGGCTGAACCTCTATCCACGGAGCCAAACTGGCTAGGGCGTGACTTTGCTTCTCAATTGGCCGGCAGCACAGCGCCCACCTGTGGTCCCGTGTTCCCGGCTCAGGAAGGCTGTGGTCTCCTGGAGAAGGAGCATGTGTTAGAGGAGCTCCCTGCAGGCAGAGTCAGCGCTACTGTCCCTGAGGCCACTGTCAATGAATCCATAACCTACATCGCATGGGGTCTTTAAAACAGAAACACACATCAAACAAGGTTTCCTACCAACTGGTTGATGAAAATGTTGCAACCAGAGGCTCCCAGGCACGAACCCCATTACCCTGGGGTGATGATTCAGTGTTCGCTAACCCAGTCTTCCCTAACCCAGCGCTGGCTCATTCCTGTTCCCTAACCCAGCGCTGGCTCATTCCTGTTCCCTAACCCAGCGCTGGCTCATTCCTGTTCCCTAACCCAGCGCTGGCTCATTCCTGTTCCCTAACCCAGCGCTGCCTCATTCCTGTTCCCTAACCCAGCGCTGCCTCATTCCTGTTCCCTAACCCAGCGCTGGCTCATTCCTGTTCCCTAACCCAGCGCTGCCTCATTCCTGTTCCCTAACCCAGCGCTGGCTCATTCCTGTTCCCTAACCCAGCGCTGGCTCATTCCTGTTCCCTAACCCAGCACTGGCTCATTCCTGTTCCCTAATCCAGTGCTGGCTCATTCCTGTTCCCTAACCCAGCGCTGGCTCATTCCTGTTCCCTAACCCAGCGCTGGCTCATTCCTGTTCCCTAACCCAGCGCTGGCTCATTCCTGTTCCCTAACCCAGCGCTGGCTCATTCCTGTTCCCTAACCCAGCGCTGGCTCATTCCTGTTCCCTAACCCAGCGCTGGCTCATTCCTGTTCCCTAACCCAGCGCTGGCTCATTCCTGTTCCCTAACCCAGCGCTGCCTCATTCCTGTTCCCTAACCCAGTGCTGGCTCATTCCTGTTCCCTAACCCAGCACTGGCTCATTCCTGTTCCCTAATCCAGTGCTGGCTCATTCCTGTTCCCTAACCCAGCGCTGGCTCATTCCTGTTCCCTAACCCAGCGCTGGCTCATTCCTGTTCCCTAATCCAGCGCTGGCTCATTCCTGTTCCCTAACCCAGCGCTGGCTCATTCCTGTTCCCTAATCCAGTGTTTGCTAGGTCAGTGTTCCGGAGAGTGCCTAGGAACTGTTGCAAAGAATGAGAATCTATGTACTAAGGTAGTTGAGGCCCCTCCGAATGGGCACGAGGGGGAATGAGCCATGGAGACATCAACTCTGTCACAGGCGTGGGAGGCAGGAACCTGTGCGATCCTGGCTCTGCTCGGCAGGCAGCGTTCAAGGGAAGGCAGAGGGGGAGGGAGCACCGGCAGGGCTGAGCTCTGCTCAACAGGGGTTGCTGTAGTTGGTCTCACGAATTCATCAGAAAGGGCCCTTCCGCAATTCTCCCAGGACTGGGAAGATGGGGACCCAGGCCACTCCCCACGGTCCAGGGGGCGCCATCCACGCTGGGGCTTCCCCAGCTCCCCCAGCCAGGACACAGCACCAGTCACTGAGCACCAGGTCCTGAGCCTGCGGTGGGAGGGCAGGGCCTGGAAAACTGCTCATTCTCAGATTTTCCTCTTTGAAGCCCGCGCCTATTCAATGGGTTTCTTTAAGTGCCCAGTGTTCAAAGGGCATTGATTTACTTGAACTGAGCAAGCAGAGAGAGTGAAGGGGAATCCGTGATGGGAAGTCATGAAGTCAGCCATCTCCAACGCTCCCAGGGGAGTCTGCTCCACTCACCAAGTCCTCTCGGCTGTGACCATCACCTCTTGCCTGGCACCCAGATCTCTGAGAGCACAGTCTGTCTGTCTTTACACATGGCCCTTCAAACCCGGTCCATTGCTGACCGGAACCACATACACGCATGCATGCCCAAATACACACACACACACACACACGTATATCAATTGGTGCGAATAAATACCAGGAGAGGCATGCTGTGTATTATTACTTTTGGAGTTCAGCTCAATGAGTCCCAAATGTCTGTAACGTGGAGAAATGAGAATTGAAGAGACAAACAAGTGCCCTGCCAATGAATGATAACAGCTTACCCTGTGCTTACCATGTAGGCAGTGTGTCCCATGTGCCAGGCACCAAGTGTTTCAGCCATGTTAACTCATTAAATCACACAGCCCCACCGGGAAGTGATTCTCACAATCCTCATTGAAGACATATGGAAATTGAGGGATACATAAGTTATGGAACTTGCCCAAAGTTGCACATCTAGCAAGTGACATATGCTTGAAGTTCAAGAGCAATTTAATTTCACATTTATTAACCTGTGGTACTTCTAAATCAATGTGAAGTACTGTTATTGAACAGAAAAATTTTTCCACCTAGAAAGAAAAGTGCTTCAGTTATTTCACTGAGATTCCACAAAGCCTATTAAAGTTATATAGACAAGAAATAGTCAAGACCTCCTATAACATTTCCTCCACAAATGTCACTGTAACCATGTAGATACACATGAGAATCTTTTTATGAGAAACTCAGCTATAGATTCTTTATTATTCTCTATCATCTCCTTAAAATAAGAGAAATTACTAGATTCACAAAATTGGAGAAAACTTTGAAATTATTTCACCTAACATATCTTTTTATTGTTTAACATGAGGAACCTAAAAGCCCAGGAAAAAAAAGAAATAACTTCTTATTTAATAACAAACTTGTGACAAGAACACAGTCTTCTCTCTAATAAGGAATGAATAGCTTTTAAAGATGGATAAAGGCAGCATTTAATCTGAGGGATTTGTTCACAATGGGAAGCGACGTGTATTCTCAAAGGCACTGGAGATGGTACTTAAGGTAAGGAACTTTGAGCACCCCAAGAAATAGGCAATCATCATTCCCAGGGACTCAAGAGACTGTTTGACTATAATCAGGAGAGAGATGTTTGTCCTAGACAGCTGAAATGGAGATTAGGCACTGGAGATATGGCCTAGCTATTAAAATGTCACTGACAGAGAACACAGTGGTTTCAAATTAAATCCAAATCAATTAGGCTAACAGTGGGATTACAAACTAAGTATCTTCTACTACAATATGTGAAAAGGAAAGCAAATCTAGTCTCCATGAGCTGCACTCCACTGAGGAATGAAAATTAAAACTTTCCAATTAATATTATCTCAGTCACTGAGGGTTTAACCAGTCTCCTCCCTTTCACGTGTGTTCCATGGATTCCTTCAGCATTTCCAAAAATGCCAGAACAGATCTCCCATCCCTTTGCTCACCCACAAGGTGACCTTGCCATCCTCCATCAAGAACTGGGATCCAAAATCTGTACATTGCACAGTGTGCCCACCACCGAAAGTCACACCATCTTCTGCTATTAATCAATGTCACCCAATAAATTTAATTCTTTTAAAAAATGAACTGAGATCTAAAGTTCCAGTTCCCGATGGTGACATAAAAGGGTCCTGATCACCTCCGCCCCTAAACACACCGAATCTACAGCTGCACCTGCAACCACTTCCTCTGAAAAACACTGAAACCTGGATGGGCAGCTCCTCCACGTGGGCCATGGAGGGAAGGCCACCCACGTGGAAGGGAGTGGGTGAGGCTGAGACACAATCTCCCCATCGAGCTCACTCCCAGCACAGGGACCACCCCAGAGTCTGACAGTGGAGAGGAAACTCAAAACCCAGAGCTTTGCCCTGAGGGGGAAGGGTTTGAACCCCACATCCGGTATTCCAACTTTTAAGACCTGCACCTGAGAGATGAATCCCTAAAACATCTAGCTTTGGAAAGCACAGGGCCTTGGACCCACAGAACTAGAGTGATCTGAGAAACAGTTCTTTTGTTGTTGTTGTTGTTGTTAATCCTCACCCAAGGATATTTAAGGTAAGGAACTTCGGCACCCCAAGAAATAGGCAGTCATCATTCTGAGGGACTCAAAAGACTGTTGTGACTATAATAAATATATCCATTGATTTTTTAAAAGAGAGTGGAAGAGAGAGGAAAAGACAGAGAAATATCGATGTGAGAGAAACACATGGATTGGTTGCCTCCTGCATGAGCCCCAACCAGGGCCTGGACAGGGGAGGAGCCTGCAACCAAAATATGTGCCCTTGACCGGAATCGAGCCTGGGACCCGCTGCTCCGCAGGCCGACACTCTAACTACTGAATCAAACCAGTTAGGCCTGAGAAACAGTTCTTAAAAGGCTTACTGCCTGGCCTCACCCACCCCAGAGACCAGGGCTGATCAAGGTGGACCTAAACTTTGTGTGAAAGAGGCTCATTTGCTTGTCTTGGAGCATCAGGCCTGAGGGGCAGGCACCTGGGTTGACATATACTTGGGGGCTGCTGGGGTGGCCTCAAGGGGTGAAGATGGGTGGGCAACATCTTTGCATTCCCTCTCCTCTGCGTGCTCCAGAGCACCGGTGTCTTCCAAAGGGCATTCTGTCCACTCTCTGGTGCCTGGGCTTTGGAGGCTGCCCCCAGGGGACACGTCCATAGGCCTAGCTCTGGTGGCCAGCGGGGCTTATGCTTCAGTCCCTGGGACTGTGTACATTCACACTGAGGGTCTGGCTGCCAATCAGCTGACTGAGGTGCTGACAGATCTTGCCCTTCAGGACACTCACAGGTCTGAGCACACCCTCCATTCCTGGGAGCCATTACAAATGGATTACCGGGACTCGTGGTCCTCTGGGTCCTTTCCAGTTTCTGTGGTGATGCGACCAGTCTAATTCCTGAGTGGCGCCTCCTCTGTGTGATGTCTGTGGAAGCATCATGATGGCTGAAGAGAGCTGTGGTCCGAGCCCTGCTCTGCTCCTACCGGCCTCCTCCCTCCCCTCTGCTGTGGGTCCACCTCCATCCTGGACAGGGCCAGGAGGAGCTTCACCGTGAACTTGCTTTCTCTCGACCCAACCATGTGGTCAGATTCCTCAGCGTGGTCTGGAAGTGCCCACCACATGCACTGGGTTCTGTTCCCGAGAGGATGAAGAGGAGGGTGTGGAAATCTGACCTCCTTGTCACACCTCCCTCTTCTCCTTCCCCAACTCCTGCTTCTGATCTCTCTAGCAAAGACTTCTCCTCCCCTATATCTCCCTCCTTCCAGAAGACAGCAAAGCCCCATTCTCAGCCTCGATAACAGAAGAGGCCTCTTCTCCAAAGAATAAATGTATGACATGAGCTACCATGCAGGGTTCTTCATGCAGAAGCCATAAATTACTGTTAGAAAAATAATCCATGTTGGTTTAATACCATGAACACATCATTCCTGTGGCCCTGAGAAATATCACATTTTTCCAATCTGTAAATGGAAATGTGAGCAGAAAGCTACCGGCTTTACCACTGACTTGTTTATCACACATCTTCACTCAGTAGAAACATAATATGGCTGCACTATTAGGATCGTTTATAACATGGATTCAAAATCACTATCTTCCTCTGAGTGTCTTTATGTCATGCTGGTTAAACCCCAAACCCACCAAAGGTAAGATCTACTAAGACAGTGAATATTTGTTTATTTCTTTGTCCTCTTTATTCATCATCCATCGTCCATTGTCCATTCTAAAGGTGGGCTAATTAATTCATATTTTTGAATCCGTTGTCCCCTCTGCACAACAGTTAAAGCAGTAGAAGAACGCACCACCCCCATTACCAAGTCATGTGCAAGGCCATAGACAACATGCCAATCTAGAATGGAGCAGGAGTTGGTGTGCAAAGGGGATTCTGGTAATTAAAGTGCATATGTCTGACTGAACTCAACTCTGTGTGTCGTCAATACATTGACCAGATTTCTACGGTTCAAAGTCAAGAGCCAATTACTACACAAAATAAAGCTGGTTTGTTTTCCCATTTTGATGGTTGCCAGATGGGAGGTGGGTAGGAGGAATGGATGAAAAAGGTGAAGGAATTAAGAAGTACAAATTGTCAGTTATAAAAACCATCATGGGATGTAAAGTAGAGCATAGGGAATATAGTCAATAACACTGTCATAACTATGTACGGTGCCAGATGGGTACCAGACATATCAGGTGATCACTTCATAAGTTACATAAACATCTAATCACTATGTTGTACACCTGAAACCAATAGAATATTGCATGTCAACTGTAAATGAAAAACAAATAAGCTTGTTTTCCAATGATAACTTTTAATCATATAAACATCAGTAAAATGTGCTTCTGAATTAAATAGCAAATATGGATTAACATTTTATTATCCATCTCCTTTAATTTATACCATCATGTCCCATTTATGAGACCCTAGAAAGCAGAGACTTTTAAAAGCACCTGTTTCCTATGTCTCTAGAAGACAGATCTATCTTGCTCATCGCTGTATCTCCAGCACTAGCATCGGTACAGAAACACTTTGAACAAATGAATGAGCCTCGTCCAATTCTTTTATTTTACAACTGAGGACACAGACCCCGAGAGGACACACACCTTCTCCCCACCTTCAGCAAGAACAACTAAGACGTTGCTAAGACGAATCTGTACTCAGTATGAGTGTTTCATTAATGTTGCTTGTAGCAGACGTCGATGATTTATCAGCTACATGCACATTTTTTGTATTTGTCTAGTAATTTAGTTCAAAATTGACAGGAAAACTCAATTACATTTAGATTTTCTTTACTTATATTGATTATTTTTGCCTCTGATTAAGAGGGTTGACAATAAAGTAAAAGAGAACAAGAAGAAAAAGTGCATATAAAATATTCAATCAGTTTGGAAATTATGTCATTACTATGCCCTAAGTTTTCTTTGGAGCAAATAATATGAGACACTCTGGTGCAATAATACAATTTAAGTGATTCCACATATTACTATCCTTTTGATGAAGAACAATTTTATGATATTGAAAATTAGATTGTAGCAAGGCTGTTACTTTAATTTATATTATACATTATTTTAAAATTGTTTACTATTTTTATTTAAAATTTGTTTACCCTTTCCCATGGTATCTTGAAATTTTCATTCAAACTCAATATTTATTATGTGCCAACCCTAACTGCCCACCTCATTGGAGTTTACAATCAAAAGGCACAAAGACACATGGAAAAATTTTAAATATAATTTAAAAGTACCATGATAGATCTATATACATAATCTTTTAAGAATAGTTTTAGAAATGATTAATTCTGCCTAGAAAAACTTTGAGGTCCTTTTAGGAAAGGTGATTTTGAGCCAGGCTCTAAATTATATGAAAGAAGTTACTAGTATTAGATGAAGGACAGTGAAAAGAAGAAATAAAATTCAGGGCCTAAGGAAAAAACAACTACACAGAGAAGTGAAACACCAGCAAGAATTACAAGTATCGCCAAAACCAGTTTGGCTCAGTGGATAGAGCGTCAGCCTGCAGACTGAAAGGTCCCAGGTTCGATTCCGGTCAAGGGCATGTAACTTGGTTGTGGGCACATCCCCAGTAGGAGGTGTGCAAGAGGCAGCTGATCAATGTTTCTCTCTCATCGATGTTTCTGACTATCCCTCTTCCTTCCTCTCTGTAAAAAATCAATAAAATATATTTTTAAAAAAAGAATTATAGAATAAAATGCACTTTAAAAAAAAAAGAATGAGAAGTATCCAGTGACTCTGGGTGAGCAGTACAGGGGACATGAAGAAGGGGGGTTTCACTGGTATAATTCTCAAAAGAGGTTGGAATCAGATTGTGAAGACCTTTTCGCTCATGATAAGAAGTTCTGGCTTCCTCTCCTAGGGAATGGAAAGTAATTCTGATCAGGAGAGTAATATAATTTGGTTTATAGATTAGAAAAAGAATCCTCTCGGAGGTAATGGAAAGTAATTCTTAGCAGGAGAGCAATATAATTTGGTTTATAGATGAGAAAAGAATCCAGTGGAATAATGAAGAGGCTGAGGCCAGAAAGGCTGTAAGGAGACTATGTAAATGGGTCGAATATGACGATGGGTAGTGTCAGGAAGAACGAAAGGAGGATAGATGTGTTCAGAACAAGATGCTGGTGGGGAAATTTTCTAACACAATTACCACAAACCCAGCATTAGGATTGCTGATTTTGCGACACACATCTCCTGTGAACTTCACCTCCCAAACAAACCCTCCTTTCACCAACGTTTGAGCTAGCCTGCGCGCGCTGTCAGGAGTACAAGACTGACTGGTCCCAGGAGGGGAGCTGGGCTGCCATGTGAGCCCCTGAAGGAGAAGGCACCCAGTAGATCAGCAGGCAGCACGGCTCTGCCAGGAGAACCGGAGACTCATGGGAAGTCCTACACAGAAAAACCTCTGTGACGGGAATTTTGCTAGGCAAAGGAAATATCTGTTCCCACACAATCTAGTTAACGATATGGAACACATTTATGAAAATACAAATAACATAGCAGATACTATGTAACAGGTGATGATGAAAAAAGTTAAATATTTCCATTTTTGAGAAATATACCAATGTCTGGCTATTATGAGAGAATAGGACCAGAACACATCCTTGAGAATTGGGGTAGAATTTCCTCAGATCGAAGTTTTCCTATTGTCAATCATCCTAAAAGAGGCTAAACCAGAAGATGGGTGTGAGACACTTGGGTATAGAGGAAACCTGTGTTAAAAAACAAAATTTGACTGAGTAAATCCAACGGTCTATTGGCTTTATTCAATGATTCATGAATCAAGCAGCACCCCATCAGTAAACAGAAAGGAGATCCACATTGCCGTGAAAAAGGAAGACTTCTGTAGGAGAAGGAGGCGGGACAAGGAAGTTATTCTACCAAAGAGCGGATTGTCCAGGCCAGGACACCTTCCTTAGGGGGAAGGCAGGGGTCTAGCCAGCAGATTACTCACGAGGGTTGACCAGGATTCCATACTGACTGGTTACATTCAGAGGTTACATTCCTGGGACAGAATGAAACTACAATTAGGTTAGGTACTAACTCTCGGTTTGCTAACATGGGTCTTAGTATAAGTGACTCCATTTGGGGCCTGTTGTCTGTTTTATTTTAACACTTGTAACTTCCTGAGCAGGGGCATTTGACACACAAAAATGACTGAGAATCCTGGAGTGGTTCAAATGGTTTGAACTGCCCTGGCTGGAGGAGACAGGCTGAAATCACGACAAATAATGAGCCTAAAAGTGCCCATCAGAGTGAGCAGAGGTAGGGGCAGTGGTTGTGAGGAATTCTGTGCGTCAGCAAAGCCGAGGCAGGGATTCCAGTGGTCTTGGATGTATTCTGGATCATTAGGAAAGAACTGGTGCATGCGTTTTGGGAAGAAATAATACAAGGAGCAGCAGTTCCTCCTTTCCAACGCCTAGATGGGGATGCGAGTGCGGGGATGGGAGGAGGCATGGAGTTGGGCAAGGCAGGAGCGCAGGTGGGTGGCTGTCTGGTCTCAAAGGCTCAGCGGTCAGGAAGGCAGAAGCAGAGTGAGGATCATGTGATGAAACTGAACAGAAGAACCAAGGGGCTCCAGGGATGGCCAGAAACAGCTGCGGTTCACTTCCATGGCCCTCATTTCCCGACAGTGACATTGATGGGAGCTTTGCAACAACAATATGCATATAACTATAAAGTTTGCTTTGATTTGATCATAACAGATTTGATAACTTACAGCTCCACTAGTCATAAGGTAACCACCTGTCCCTTTGCCCAGGCCAATCCCCATTATGGCAGCTGCCCCGTGCAATTATCAAGCATCAAGAATATTCATTTTACTCCAGGAGAGCCCTGGCTTGAAGAGTAAATACCATGGTCCCCCGAACTAAGCACTGCATTGATGACAGAAAAAGACATGCAGCTTCAGAAAGGGAGACATCGCTGAAGGAGGAAGATCAGATCAGAAATGTGTCTTGAAGGAAGAGCTTGAATAAAGAGAGAGAAAAAGTAATAATTTGATAGGAAAAAAAGATTATGGGGAAATAGACTCAATGAGGCGTATCTGCCATTTTGGGGATATGTATTTAATGCTTTCCACGTGTTGTGCACGTTTTTCGGTGATTTTACATATATAACACTTTACTCCTCGTAACCCTACGGAATAGGCACTCTGACTAGTCCTTTTCGTGTGAGGCACAGAGAGTGTCACTGATTTTCCCAACCACACCCTGAGGAGGAGGCAGAGGCGGAGCTGAACAGACAGCTGCTCCCCCACCACCCTCCCCCCCGCCCCCCCGCGCCCACCCTGACCTCTGAGCCCCGACCCTGACCATACACTTCCAGTCAGAGAACAAGGAGCAGGCTGCTTATTTTGGTCAAGTTTTTTATGAGAAAATAGTAACAGATGAAGTTAGCAAGATGGATTAAGGGGTGCACAGTGCCCGGTCAGCGTCTGCACCTCCCTCTTTAAGCAGCAGAGACTTAGCAAAGGGTTTTGAGAGATTCACTTGAGTGATGCATATTTTCAGATTTATGTACGAGAAGAGCATACAGAAGGAATCAGAATTAGACTTATGAGGCTGTTTTAATCACACTGGTTTATACACTCAGTTTTATTTTATTTTTCTCCCTTACTCTGCACATTGGTGACATCTTTAAGAATTGTTTGCCACTAAGATTTGTGGATAATCACATTAATATTCAGGATTCGGGAAAAGAAAGTATCCAGGGAGGGGGATGCAGACATATATTTGTACAAACAAGTCTTTCTTGCAGGGATAAGTATCTAAAACCAAGGCCGAGCTGAGTGTGAGAGCACGAGAGGCTGAGTGGAGAGGGAGGATGGGGGCAGGGGCTAGGAAGCGAGGAGGTGCTCCAGGAGAGACGGGGCCTGTCGCTTCTTGGTGAAAGCGAGCTCAGGGGCATAAGTTTCATTCAAAACAAGAAAAGATTTCCAAACAGTTACAACTATCCAAGAGTGAACAGACGATGTGATTTCTATAAACATTTGATCCCAAATGCCTCTGTTTTAAAAGTCTAATCTATTGAATGTTATTTTTAAAAATGAGAAAGAAAAGAAATGTAACTGACAGTATATATACTATGGGTAAAATGATGTGAGATGGACAGATAGATTGGCAGAATAGATAGATAGGTAGGTACTAACCAGATAAACAGATAGCTTGCTAGACAGACAGGCAGGTAAATTTCCCAGCTTCCAAAATATGGAAACCCAACCAAGACCAGACTCAAAGAGTTGAAGACTCTGCCAGAATAATGATTTCCATGGTCCATGTACCAGCAAATGGGAAACGGAAAGTGATGGAAGGCTTTAGTAATGCTTTCTAACATCTGGATTTGGACAATTACTATTTGTTCTTGAGCTTAAAATTGGGTAGTATTTCACATTATTAAAATCCAGTGAGGATTGAAATTTGGGGAGATTATTTTCCCTAAGAGGTAAAAAATACATACAGAACATGTTCCTTCCCTCAGCATGTGAGGAAAATGTGTGCCTTGTGTTTCCTTGATAAGCATCAACATCTGGGGCACCCCACATCCAATGCAGTGTTTTCTCATATACTGAGACTGTGTATGTGCCTGTGTGTCCAATATAAAAATACAAATTATATTCTTGAAAATTTATATTATAGTCATCTCAAATAGTAAATTTAAAAAATAATGGCCAGAGGAAAAACCAAGATGGCAGCATAGGTAAACACCTAAACTGCTGCCTCGCACAACAATTTCAAAACTACAAGTAAAAGACAAAACAGACATCATCCAGAACCACAGAAAGGCTGGCTGACTGGAAATTCTATAACTAGAAGGAAAGAGAAAAGCACACTGAGACTCAGAGGACCTGCGGAAGGCAGAGTACAGAGACGTGCTGGCAGAGAGGACTGGCAACTGAGTGCACGGCTGGCTTTCTCAAGTGGGAGGGAGACAAAAGCTCCCAACTGCACTGAACTCCAGTTCTGGGCGAGACTCTGGAGACCCAGACTCATTCGGGGAGAACTTCACAGATAAGAAAAAGCTAAATAGTTCATCGCCACCAAACCAGTATTATATGAATTGCTGAAAGGTATTCTTTAAGAAGAGGAAGAAGAAGAAAAAGGTAAAGATAAAAATTATGAACAACAAATACATATCTACCAACAAGTGAATCTAAAAATCAAGTGAATAAAAAATCTAATGAACAGAATAAACTGGTGAATATAATAGAATCAGGGGCATAGAAAGGGAGTGGAGAAAGAGGATCCAAGATGGCGGTGTAGGTAAACACCTAAACTGCTGCCTCGCACAATTTCAAAACTACCACTAAAAGACAAAACGTCTATCACCCAGAACCACGGGAAAGCTGGCTGAGTGGAAGTTCTACAACTAGAAGGAAAGAGAAAAGAGCAGTGAGACGTGCACAAGCGCTGAAAAGCTGAGCTATGGAGGTGCGCGAATCGGGCTGGTGGTGGGCAACTGGGAGCGCTGCTTTTTTCAACCCGAAGGGAGACAAGCTCCCAATTACTCCAAACTCCAGTTTCTGGGGAGATGCGGGGGACCCAAACTTCTACGGGGAGAAGCTGACTGTCTGCCATCGGGTCGGAAAGTGAGGTAGGCTTGCTTGCAGGGCTGCGCGCAGGAATAATTGTTTACTGCGCTGGGGCGTGGGACGCGGTCGGAGACACAGAGCCAGCTAACTGGCAGCCATCGCTGTTTGCCACGCGCTAGCCTAGTGATGCCTTGAGACCCCGCCCCACACAATCTACAAACCCACCCAAGCTCCAAGCAGTGGCTTTAGCATATGAATGGCCTGCCCTATCACAGCTTAACCTAGCAAACTTGCAGCTCTGGTCAGACAGCTCCAAAACCTCCAAACCCCAAGCAAAGAGGAGAAAACGGTAGTTCTCACTGTAGCTCCTGCTGGGTGGCCTCAGACAGTAGCTGACCTGCACCCCATTGGAGATCCAGAAGCCAGTGTACCTAGTGGTCAGTGTGAGACACCAGATTTCAACTCCTCACTTCCATAAGTGACACATTCAAGAGGCAGACTCAGTGAGCACCAAAGCCACACTGAAGCAAGTCCTGCCCCATAAGCATGTCTCCAGCACAGCAGTTCTTCCATTATAGACACAGCGGGTCCTCACAGCCAATTGGCCTGGAGGTCAATTCCTCCCAGTGTACCAACAGCAATCAAGGCTTAACTACACCAAGACTTTGCACTCAGCCCACAAAGGGGTGTACCAAGAGCGTCCACCTCAGGTGATTGGGGAGGCTGAGCTACTGGCCCCTATAGGTTACCTACCACACAAAGCCACTCCATCAACACAGGGAAGCAGCAAAATGTGGAGACAAAGAAACATGTCACGAATAAAAGAAATGGAGGAAAGCAAACTACTGGACGACATAGAGTTCAGAACCACATTTATAAGGTTACTCAAGAATCTTCTAAAAACCGCCGAGAAACTTGATGAGACCTCCGAGGTGCTTAGTGAGACCTTCAAGGACCTTAATGGGAATGCCAAAAAAATGGAAAAGGACCAGTCAGAAATTAAGCATACACTGTCTAAAATAAAGAATATACTGAAACTCAACTGTAGATCAACGTACCCCAAGAATCAAACCAAAGATCTGAAATATGAGAAAACAAAAAACACCCAACCAGAAAAACAAAAAGAAAAAAGAATCCAAAAATATGAAGATAGTATAAGGAGCCTCTGGGGCAACTTCAAACGTACCAACATCCGAATTTTTGGGGTGCCAGAAGAAGACAGAGAGCAAAATATTAAAAACCTATTAGAAGAAATAATGACTGAAAACTTACCCTACCTGGTGAAAGAAATAGACTTACAAATTCAGGAAGCGCACAGAACCCCATACAAGAGGAATCCAAAGAGGACCACACCAAGACACATCATAATTAAAATGCCAAGGGCAAAAGACAAAGAGAGAATCTTGAAAGCAGCAAGAGAAAAACAGTTAGTTACCTACAAGGGAGCACCCATACGACTGTCAGCTGATTTCTCAGCAGAAACTATGCAGGCCAGATGGGAGTGGCAATAAATATTCAAAGTGATGAACAGCAAGAACCTACAACCAAGATTACTCTACCCAGCAAAGCTATCATTCAGAGTTGAAGGTCAGATAAAGAGCTTCACAGACAAGAAAAAGCTAAAGGAGTTCATCACCACCAAACCAGGATTACATGAAATTTTGAAGGGTATTCTTTAAGAAGAGGAAGAAGAAGAAAAAGGTAAAGATAAAAATTATGAACAACAAAATGACATCAAATACATACCTACCAACAAGTGAATCTAAAAATCAAGTGAATAAAAAATCTGATGAACAGAATGGACTGGTGAATATAATAGAATCAGGGACATAGAAAGGGAGTGGACTGACAATTCTCAGGGGGAAGGGGGTGTGAGGGGTGCAGGAAGAGACTGGACAAAAATCTTACACCTATGGATGAAGATAGTGGTCGGGGGTAAGGGCATGGGGTGGGGTGGGGAATCAGGTGGAGGGGAGCGAGGGGGAAAAAGAGGAACACCTGTAATAATCTGAACAATAAAGATTTATTTAAAAAATAAAAAATAAAATTATATAGAAATACAAAAAAAAGAAAGGGAGTGGACTGACAATTCTCGGGGGGGGGGGGAAGGGTGTGGGGGTGCGGGAAGAGACTGAACAAAAATCGTACACTTATGGATGAGGACGGGGGCGGGGGCGGGTAAGGGCAGATGGTGGGGTGGGAACCGGGTGGAGGGGAGCTATGGGGGAAAAAATTGGAACAATTGTAATAATCTGAACAATAAAGATTTATTAGAAACAGCAAAAAAAAAAAAAGTAATGGCCGGAAACCTGTATACAAGTAAACATTAAAATCAGAAACATTCTACTTATCCTAATATATATTACATATCAGATGCAGAATTTCACTTCCTTTGCCTAGTTAAGGTTATAGTTCATGGTGGCCCCAATGAACCTTGCAGTAAAGAATAAAATACCTGTCTTCTAATGCATACATATTATTTTGAGGGAAAACAAATTCTACAGATGAACAACAGCAAGAAATATTTCACTTTCAAATCATTTATTTCAACAGAAAGACAACTAATGGGGTTTTTTAACTTATATTTCTTAGGTTATATAATGAAGTCATTATTTCCAGAGAATAATTCCCTTTTCCAATTGCTTGAAAACACTGTCATAATAATTTGATTTAGATTGGAAAGAAACAATCATCATCTCTTTTCAATTAAGAGACATACTTTATTTTCCAATGCCTCCATTCTCTTCAGTTCTTCTAAAACTCATTACAAACCAAATAATTTTATTCAGACCATGCAGCTTCTGGAAACACAATCAAGGGTTATAGAATAATTGTAAAGTTTTAATGTGGTCCTCTATCTATTTCTTGGAGACATTTTACATTAAGGGGTAGAAACTCCAGTCTTTTAAAATGTTTCCTTAAGGTAGCACATTTGTTATCAAAAGAAAACTAGACAAACTATGGCTTTTCTGCAGGATTAGTATAATATCACACTGTTAAAATATATTTTATAAGATGCAAATATATCAAGAAACAATGATGGTCAAAGAGAGCAATTAAAAGGACGGGGGTTTTTTAAAGCTACATTACCAAGTGTGTGGATTTTTAAAGTCAGCAAAATCAAAATGCATTCTTCTAAATATATATTTTTTGAAAGTTAAGCTATAATTTCAGAAGAAATGCTATTCTTCTAAAAATGCAGTAATCAAGCTGGACTTTGTAATAAGATGTTATAAGATGTAGAAAGGCCCAAATGAGGCTTATATTTTGAGGTAATATATTCAAATAAAATTTCGATGAAGGAAAGGAAAAAAGAATTTAACAATAATTCTTAGTTCCAAGAATTTCACCAAGCACTTTACACATATAGATGCCAGGTATATCATTTACTCTTTTCAACAATCCAGAAAGGTTGCTAGCATTGTGTTTGTTTTATGGACTAAGAAACTGAGGCTGAAAAAGAACAATCATTTAACCAAGATCACACAACTAGTTAGTGGCTGAGAAAAAATTTCAAACCAGATGTCAATGCAAAATCTTTCCTTTATTCACATGAGGATTCTTTAATCTGCTGAGCTACAAATTCCCTAGCTCAATCACATCAAAGTCAGCATTGAAAAGATGTAGGGTTATATTGGTAGGCATATATCCACACAGCCATTTTAGAGAGTAATTTACTAGTATCTATTAGAATTTTAAACAACAACCACCAAAAAAGCATAACCTTTTCCCCAGTAACCCTCAGGAATCCATCCTATAAAAATTCTTGCTATGCACAGTTAAGCTTATAGTTCATGGTGGCCCCATGATGGCAGCGAGCTACTAGCTACAAGGGGCAGCATAGAGCTACAGAAGGGAGCAGGGCAGCAAGCTGTGAGAAGGGGCGGGGGAAGGGGAGATGGGGAGAGCTACAGGAGGGCAGCAGCGAGCTACAGGCAAGCTACTGGCACACGGATTCATGCGCAGGGCTACTAGTATAACATATATTAGGGTAAGTAGAATGTTTCTGATTTTAATCTATTTACTTGTATAATCTATTTACTTGTATGTCATTGAACGTTATCTATAATTTCAGTAACAAGGAAAGAATAGGATCAACCTAATGCCCATGTATAGGGAATTACTTCAATATAATACAGTGTGCCCACACCAGAATTTTATTTAGTGATGTGTGATAAATCCACATGTATTTACATGAAAATATCTTTAAGATATATTTTAAGAGTAAAAGCAAAATAGACTATTACAAATAACATGATGTTAGGAGTTATGTTAAAATTAAAATAGACATATTTGGATGGAAGATAGATAGATATATAGATAGATGATGTGACATATTGAGAAAGAGACCTTCAACCATCCAATGCTGTGTTTATTTTTACCTTGTGACCCGATTTATCTTATTCCTACAAAAGCAGCCAGTACCACAGGTCAGGACTAGGAACAAAATGTCCCCTCGTCCTCCTCACAATCTATCAGAGACCAGGACTGAACCCACCACCCCCATACTCATCACAAGCTCATCTAACAGTTACCATTTTAAAGCACTCTCACTTGAACTCCTAACCTGGTCCTCACAATACCTGTAATCCGAGTATCCCAAAGCAGTTCAATGATAATAAAGTTATATGATTCTGTTACTTTCTGCTAGTGTGAACCATATTTATTCATGTGATGGGAACTGATTGGGGACTTACTGTAAGTTAGCTTCTCATAACAGGTGTTATCAGGGTAGAAAGACTAATTGAAGTAGACAAAATCCTGCCCTGAATAAAGCAAGCAGCCAGAGTGTATGCTCTGGGAGGGGTGGTGAGTTATATGTGCACAAATAACATAGTTTAAGGTAAAAAGTCAATAGGAGACATTAGAAAGGTGAAAAACAGGTGCAAACCATTGTCTCAATGATCTGCACATCTTGAAACCTGGGGCTTTCTGTAAGATTCAAAACTCTTTCTTTGCTTAGTTATTCACAATAGTTCTTTCAAGACCTTACTGATCCTATAACATCCTACTGTGCAAGGGGATCCCCAGCCAAGCCTCAAAACGCTGGAGACAAGCCACTTTGATCATCCGAGGAGATGCTCCACTTCCTAGCTGTTTGGCTGGGAGAGTTTTTAACCTCTCTGAGCCTCTGTGTGGTAAACTGTTTTTCCAAAGACATAAAAGTAACTTCTCTCTCCACTCACCTTCGAAATCCATCCGCCATGCTCTTAGAAGTGCAGGCCAGCGTCAGCACCATGACAGCAACCACTGTGCTTGTGAGAGAGGAGCCTTCAGATGATGGCAGGCCCAGCCTTCAAGCCTTCCAGCTGAGGCCTCACCGTCGTGGGAGAAAGACGAGACAGCCCTCTGAATTTCTGGTCCATAAGTAAATAAATGGTTGTTTTGATGTAAAACTATAGGAACTGGAACACTCAGCTGCCTCATCTGGAGAAAAAAAATAAGAACAGTATTTGGAAGGTTGTTTTGGAAGTGCCGCACCCTGCAGATACTAATAGAAATTACTGCTACCATGTTAGTCCCCCTCAGAATCTCCTCTGCTCCATCCCACACCATCCTGCCGCCTCTCCTCTCCTCTCCTCTCCTCTCCTCTCCTCTCCTCTCCTCTCCTCTCCTCTCCTCTCCCCTCCCCTCCCCTCCCCTCCCCTCCCCTCCCCTCCCCTCCCCTCCCCTCCCCTCCCCTCCCCTCCCCTCCCCTCCCCTCTCCTCTCCTCTCCTCTTACCACCCCCTGGCAGAAAAGTCAAGCCCCATTCTGAAACTGCACCACAGAAGATATTACCAAGCCTTTAGTGTGGGGAGCAAGGTAACCAAGCCTTTAGTGTGGGGAGCAAGGTAGCTTTTGGCAAGCACTTTATACATCCCTAATCCTTTCTGTGAACTTCAATTCTGAAGGCAGGAATTAACAGAAAAGAAGAGAGGGAATGGACTAGCCAAGAGTGAATAAGGCAGACAAACCTCCTCTGTGATGAACCTGCTTTCTAATTCTTCTGTTGTCACTTAGGGCACCTCCCTACACATACACACACACACACACACACACACACACGCACGCACATGCACAAATTCACTATTCTCTATACTTCCTGGACTTGTAAGCCTATTTATTCCACCAGGTAGGGGGAAGTTTTCTGTCATTATTTCTTGTGTGCTCAGATATCTGCTAGTTGGTATTCAGAGCATCAACTTAAACATTTCATTTTTTCTGTTCACTCATTCATTCATTCATGTACACACCTTTACTCAGCACCTGTACATGCCAGGTGCTGGGTAGATACTAATAACTCAATGGTACATTCTATACAATCTCTACATTTGAATATTTACACTCTAAAGATAAAAGAACACATGAAAGTCCTTTTGTCCTTTTTGAGTTCTTTCTTCTTCCAAAACATCCTTACTATTTTACTTACATAAAACTGTTTTAGTTTAAGTAGTCAAATTTTAAAACAATTACATTATACCTTAATTCATCTTCAATTTACATTTATATTCTTCTCTAATAACTTACATTATCTTGTCTTATCATCAATTTCAACAACAGTAAATATGGCACCCAACACAATAGTTCAAGTCTATCCATTTGCCTTCTCCTTAGTCAATGAATAAAGTTAAATAATCATGGTATTGACATATGGGTATGGGTATTACAGTGCATAGATTGCTGTTCACATAAACTTAATAAATACTTGCTAAACAGGCAATAAATAAAGCAACAGCAATCAAGGCTCAACTACAACAAGCCTGCGCACACAGCCCACACAGGGGTGCACCTAGAGTGCCCAGCTCAGGTGACTGGCAAGGCTGAGCCACTGGGCCCTACAGGACACCTACTACACAAGGCCACTCTACCAATTCCAGGAGACATAGCAGCTCTACCAACTACATAGAAACAAACACGGGGAAGCAGCCAAAATGGGGAAACAAAGAAACAGGTCACAAATGAAAGAAATGGAAGCAAGCAAACTACTAGATACCACGGTGATGAGGTTACTCGAGGATCTCAATGAGAGCTTCAAGGGACTTAGTGAGAATGTCAAGGACATGAAAAAGACCAGTCAGAAATTAAGCATACACTGGCTGAAATAAAGAATAATTTACAGCCCTGGCTGGTTTCTCAGTGGACAGAGTGTCGGCCTGCGGACTGGGGAGTCCCGGGTTTGATTCTGGTCAGGAGCATGTGCCTTGGTTGTGGGCACATCCCCAGTGGGGGGTGTGCAGGAGGCAGCTGATTGATGTTTCTCTCTCATCGATGTTTCTGACTCTCTGTCCCTCTCCCTTCCTCTCTGTAAAGAATCAATAAAATATTTTTTTTTTAAAAAAAAGGAATCATTCACAGGGATTCAACAGCAAAGTAGAGGATTCTGAGAATCAAATCAATGTTTTGGAATATAAGGAAGCAAAAACCACCCAATCAGAAAAGCAAAAAGAAAAAAGAATCCAAAAATATGAAGATAGTGTAAGGAGCCTCTGGGAAAACTTCAACCATACCAACATTCACGATATGGAGTTACCAGAAGGAGGAGAGAGAGAACAAGATATTGAAAACCTATTTGAAGAAATAATGACAGGAAACTTCCCCCACCTGGTGAAAGAAATAGACTTACAAGTCCAAGAAGTACAGAGAGTCCCAAACAGGAGGAACTTAAAGAGGCCCACAGCAAGACACATCATAATTAAAATGCCAAGAGCAAAAGACAAAGAGAGAATCATAAAAGCAGCAAGAGAAAAGCAGTTAGTTACCTACAAAAGAGCACCATCTGACTATTAGCTGATTTCTCAACAGAAACTCTGCTGGCCAGAAGGGAGTGGCAAGAAATATTTAGAGTGATGAATAGCAAGGACCTACAACCAAGATTACTCTACCCAGCAAAGCTCTCATTTAGAATTGAGGGTCAGATAAAGAGCTTCACAGACAAGAAAAAGCTGAAGGAGTTCACCACCACCAAACCAGTATTATATGAAATGTTGAAGGGTATTCTTTAAGAGGAAGGAGAAGAAGAAGAGGGGGAAAAAATTAAATATGAACAATAAAATGGCAATAAATTCATAGCTATCAACAATTGAATCTAAAAATCAAAATAAATGAGCAAGAAATCTAATGAACAAAATAAACTGAATAAAATAAAATCAGAGGCATGGAAGCATGGAACAGGCTGACGAATCTCAGAGGGACGGAGGGGTGAGAAGAGATTAATCAAAGATCTTATATGCATATATGCATTACACATGGACACAGACAACAGGGTAGGGAAGGCCAGGGGTGGGAACTGGGTGGATGGGGGGAAAGGGGGAGGTAAAAGAGGGACACCTGTAATAGTCTCAACAAAAAAGTTTGTTTTTTAATGTGATTCGGGTAAAAACAGATTAGTGCAAATGAAAGTATCAGATAAGCTTTCCACAAGTTCCAGACCTGCTCCCTAGGGAGTTAAGCAGCTCCTCAGGTTCAAATCCCCATTGATCTTGAATGAGCGACACCCCTTCCTACCATGCTCCTGCTGCCCGAGACAGCACTGAAAACGCCTTACTGCTTAGGAAAGTACTCCGAATTCCTACCCGGGAGCTAAGTGTACACCCCCACCCTCCAAAGGCCTAGCAGACCAATTCCATTTTGTTCTACATCCCTACTTACTCAAGTCCTCACCAACGTCCAAGCCCCCCTGTCACCACCTCATAATCAAACTGCTTTTTACATCCTCTAATGTGATCCAAACCCGTCATTTCTCCTCCTACCTAAACCCCAGATCTGCACATGCCTGGTTCCCTCTCACTCTTCCGGCCTCACCTCAATGATCATTTTCTCGAAGGTCCTCTCAGACCAGGCTGGGCAGTAGGTCTGATGCTGTGGGCTAGCATAGCGCTCCATTCACAGCACTGTCTCAGGTGGCAGCTATAATTCGCTCTTTGTTTACTTGTTTATTATATATCTTTCCCAATTAGACAGTAAGTTCCATAAGAGTCAGGGAAAATACTAATGTCGCTCACCATCTGGCTCCACACCTGGCATGCGCTGTTAATATGCTGGATGAAATGGAAACAAATAAACACGTACACAGGTGTGCCGCTACGTGAGCAGAAACAGCACGGCTGCACGCCCGCCGCCACCTCCTTCCTGCAGGTCAGTGTCATCCCTTCGCTGACTGATGGAAACTCCTTTACCCGGTCGCCCAGCTTCTCCTGGGTCTGCTCCTTACAGGCTAGCCAAAACGATTTTAAAAAGTGATTTGAAAAAAATAATTTAAAACTTCTGTGCCCGAGAAGAAAAAAGCAGACCTACTTTCCCGTTTCTCCCATTAAGTACAACTCAAACCCCTGACCCTGCACGTGAAACAAACGGAGGCGGCTCTAAAAGTGGAAAGACACCAACCAGGGACACAGACACCCCCGAGGCCATGAGGTGGCCGGCAGTCTTCCTTTTCACCTCACATGTCCCAGTTTTGCAGTTGAAGCACTGGCAACCCAGTGGTGCCCAGAGATGCAAAAGGAACAAATCAAAAGCCATACACCCTGGGAGTGTCAGAGGGAGAAACACACCCTGGGAGTGTCAGAGGGAGAAACACACCCTGGGAGTGTCAGAGGGAGAAACACACTCTTGGAGTGTCAGAGGGAGAAAACGGGAAAGGAAGCAGGAGCCAGAGAGAGGGGTTCACAGGGGAGGCCGAGCATGCCCCGTGTTTTCCCGCCCTCCTTCCACCCAACACACCCACTCTTCTCCACGAGATCTAGATTCCAGATCTCCCTGCGCATTTCCACACCCACACTCACCCATCACCACCTATCTGGACCGCACCACCACGGGAATGAAGGTTAGAAGAAGTGGCAGGAGCATGGAAGGAGAGTTAGATGCTGAGTTCGCTTCTTAGCTCCCAGTACGTGCTCAAAGCGCCCGGGGAGAAGGGGAAGAGAAAAGGGGGCTCTCCGTGGAGTGGAGGTTCAGACCTCAGCAGACTTTACGAGGACTCATTGAGACTTAAAAATTTACCACCACATTCAACGAGATGGAGAGGCGTTACGAGAGACATGGAAACAGAGGGGTCGATTGGGGGAAGGAGAATTCAGTGACTGCCACACTGCAAGGAAGAAACGCAAGAGGAACCGCAGAGGTGTCAGTGTGATAACTGAACAAAGAAAAAACGTAGTGTTCTTGATTGCTGATAGATGATTACAACTATTTTATGTAAATATGTTAAGATCTAGAACATGTAAGCTGTATTAAACATAATAAAAATGTAAGAAAATTTAATTATAATTAAATATCAAGAAAAATCTAATTGAATATGCTTTTTCCGATTCACTCCTTTTGTTTAAATTCTTTAATTAATTTTAGAGAGAGATTTGTTGTGCCACTTATCCAGGCATTCATTGGTTGCTTCTTGTATGTGCCCTGACCTGAATTTGAACCTGCAACCTCGGCGTATTAGGACAATGCTCTAACCCACTGAGCTACCCGGCCAGGGCCTTACAATTCATTTTTAAGGTCCAAATTAGTGCTGGAACTAGGTGTACTAGGAGACAAGCAGAACCTTGAAATGAGCATTTTAAATACAAAGTCATTACTATACGTAATATCTTTAGCTTATTTAATTCTGGACTTTTTGAATTCTCAAAAAAATATCTTTAGGTAATATTTGGTTACATTACTATCAATCTATAAACCTCAGAAACCATATTAAGTGACATATGTAATATCAATGTATTTTCTTTTGCTGTCCATTTCTTGTACAGCAGCTTCAAATTTTTTCTTTAAAAATATATACCTGTGAAATGCTAGATTTTGCCACAAGGTGGCTCTTCTAAATTAACTATCACATAAGCGGCTTTGAAGAACACAGTTTCCATAGAGAATATATATTACCTCTTGCGTGTTCTTTTAAAGTAAATACTTTTGAGATAAAGCCAGTTTGGGGGAAAGAGAGAAAATCTAAGCACAATATAATATATATAACTAAATGCTCCCTCAATATTTTGTACACGTGTGTGTGTAACGGGGAGAGAGACAGAGAGAGAAAAAAAGGGAGGCTGCTCCAATAACTGCCTGCTTCAAAGATACTCCGGCTTCTGAGCAACTGTAGCAGAATGTGGTACTTTAAGGCTCCTCCCACCTGGGAGGCACCCAACCCAGGTTCTCTCATCGCTTCCTGGGAAATCCAGGATTGCTCCTTTTTCACTGGCACAGCTGTATATACCCCATTCAATGTCAGATGCCGGGTGGAATATAAAAATCACTTGAAATCATTCACTTAAGGGATATCTTTACTAGCATTTACATAAATCCCAAAGAGTGAAGCATTCATTCATTCGACAAAAATATATTGGCCCTGACTGTATTCCAGACATCACAAATAGACACCACGGCAGGGCACAGACCCGGGGCCAGGTTGTCTAGGTTGCCATGCTGGTTCCGCCCCTTCCTGTCTGTGTCATCTTGGATAAATACTTAACTTACTGTGCCTGGATTTCCTCTTGTGTGAAGTGGGTATAATAACATAGGTTTCATGAGGATCAAATAACACAATATAAGTAAAAATTATAGAGGAGTGCTTGCTATGTTTAAGTGCTTAATAAGTGTTTGCTATTATTATGAGGCACTGTAGCAGATATAAATCACATCAGCAAATTCCTTGGCACTTCTCCCATCAAAATGTGGAATCCAGCCCTGGCCAGAGTGGCTCAGTTGATTGAGCATTGTCCTGTGCACCAGAAGGTTGTGGGTGCGATCCCCAGTAGGAAGCATGCAGGAGGGAACCAATCAATGTTTTAATGTTGTGCTCTTACATTGATATTTCTTTCTGTGTGTGTGTGTGTGTGTGTGTGTGTGTGTGTGTGTGGCCAGATTATTACGATCTCTGAACGCATAATAATCTGGCCACTCAGTGTGTTTGTGTGTGTGTGTGTGTGTGTGTGTATGTATATGTACATGTATATGTATATGTATATGTATATGTATATGTATATGTATATATGTATATATATTAGAGGCCCGGTGCATGGGTGGGGTCCGGCCAGCCTGGCCAGGGGGAGGGGACATGGGCGGTTGGCCGGCCTGCCTGCTGGTCGAACTCCTGGTCAAGGGGACAATTTGCATATTAGCCTTTTATTATATAGGATATACACTGAGTGGCCAGATTATTGTATGTTCAGAGATCATAATAATCTGGCCACTCAGTGTATATGTCTAATTGCTTTTCTTTAGCTATAAGCTTACCTTCATGAGGCATTACCAACAAGCAGAATGCAGTGACTTCCAAGGCTAGTTTTTAAAAAGCTCGTGGTCCTCTCTTTCCTAGGATGCTCACCCTTAGAGCCCAGTCCCCACCACCACGTTGTGAGAAAACAAGGAACAGGACATAGGAAAGGCCACGTGGAGGTGCCTGGCCAACAGCCCCAACTAAGGTTCCAGGCACCAGTGAACGCCCACGGGCAGACCTGAGTGTGAATGCATCCCGGTGATTCCAGGCCCCACCTGCTCACCAGGTGCCGCTCAGCAGAGCAGAGCTAAAGCCTGCTCACCTTGCAAATGCAGGAGCAAAATGAACATTATTGCTTTAAGTCACTAAGTTCTGTCACCATTAGTCATTCATCAATAGGTAACAAGAACACACTATAACCCATAAAAAAGAAGACCTATGTTCCTCCTTCTAAGAGTAATTCAGCCCAATAGACAGGGACAGTATGATCTCCTCAGAGAAATCCTGGGCTCTGGAGTCAGGCAGTCCCGAATCCCTGGCCTCTGTGTTTACTGCCAAACACCTCCTCGAACCCGGCTCCTGCCTGGGAAATCAGGAGAACACTTCCCTCTAAGGACTGCTCCATACCCCAGTCACCACCCTTCCTCGAGGCTTGCATCTCTCCTATTTATTCTGACATCAGACGGAGTAATCTGCCTGAAATGCAAATCTGATCCTGGGTTCTTTTCCCTGTCTTCCTGTTGCCCATTCCCAATAGTAAATGTCTAAGCTCCTCAATCTTGCTTTCAAGACTTTGTGGTCTTCCTTCGCCTCCTCAGATCATCCCAGATTCTATGGCTTGTGGTATTTGCTCTGTGAACTTTTTCTACTTCGTTTCTTACACTTCCTTCTGAAATCCAAACAGTTCCCAGGGGTCCTACAGAGTCCAGTCTCTGCATGGTGTTCCAGCCACAGAAATGTCAGGCTTGAGCCTAAAAGCTTGAAGGACAGGGTAGATCTTAACTATGAGGGTCTCAAAGAGGTGACACAGAAGTATCACGCAGAATTTCACAGAAAGCCACCTGAGCATCCCCTTTATACAACGCTCCTGCCCTGAAGGGTTCCCACTCTGAGCAGCTGGCGTTGCTCTTTCTCCATCCCATTCTCTTACAGTCACATAGCTGTGCTCTTCACTCTGCCCGTCCGTCCCTGCCAGTACCACTCCTGGTCCCCAGTCTTCCACTCCAGCCCAAGAGCCAAGGCAACCCATTCTAGCATGGTCTGAGACAGTCAGTTGGTTCAGGCTCCTGGACTCCTCCCATTTCCTCTGAAGGGAAGCAGCATCCAGGAACGTGCTGAGGAAGGCAGTCTCTGCTCCCTCTCAGTTGCATTCCTTATTTAAAACAAAAAGCAGCTCATTACTAGATTATGCAGAAGACATAACAGCAAGATTGCTCTCTTCACCTTAAAGGCAAGGGTGTATGGAAAGTTGCAGAGATCCATATATTCATGTTTTGCCCCTAATACACCTGACTCTACCATGCTGTTTTTCACCTCCAGACCTGAGAAAATACTGTCTTGCCTGGAATGCCTGCCCTCCTCCCACGTGCAATCCCCATTCCCTTCACCTGCCTAACTTCTAATCATCCTTCAGGTCTGAACTTAGATGTCCTTGCCTCCAGGGAGTCATCACTGGGTTGGCACCCCTCCTGTGTGTAAACATCTGCTAAGCCAATCAATTACTGTGCTTACTCTGCTGTATTGTCATTGTCTGTTTGCTCTATCTACTTCCAGCCACATTCTGAATACCATGATAGCAATAACTAACTCTGGTTTGATTACCACTCTATCTCTCAGTTCATTGTGTGGCGACCATAAGTGCTCAATAAATATCTGCTGTTGGTGAAAAGAATACATGGGGTAACATGTAAAGTGACTAGCAGAAAACCTGACACTTAACCCACAACTCCAAGCAAAATACCTCTCTTTCCTCAATGCTGATCAGGTACCCTGTGGAGAGATCCATCTTAGGATCTAAAACAGGTTCCTACTCATTGATTTGAACGCCCATCTCTACTTAACGGCTGGCTGAAGTCAGTAAGCAGAAAGTGTTTATTTTTAAATGGCCAGCACTTGGGATTATTCATCACACACACAAGATACTCAAGGAATGTGGGCCGACTGAGTGAATGAGAAGATAAACATGGAAACAATTCCAATACAGAGTGATCAAGACTAAGATGAACACAATGGACAAATGGAGGCATAGAGGAAGAAATGCCAACTCAGCTTGGGAAAGTGCTGAAAAACCACATGAAGGAGGTAAAATGTGACCTTTATGAATGGAGTCTTTCAAAAGATAGGGAAGAAACCATGTGGGCCAAGGAAAGCAGGCATTTCACATTCATGACAAGTGGACTAAAGAGAGAGAGAAAGAAAATTAGGAATGTGAGGCTAGAGTGGTAGGCAGGGGCCAGATCATAAAGGTCCTTGGGTACTGGCTGCCTGGCTAAAGGGATTGTTGCATTTTATCTCATAAGTGACTGAGCAAGAATAGAGGATTCTGAGCAGGTGATTATGGTGCATGTAGATTTCTATTCCAGAATGCCCACTCTAAGAGTAAAAGTGGAAATGAATGCCTTGAGTCAAGGAGACTGATCTGGGGCTAACCTTACTGGTCCAGGGCAATACAGGTGAGTACTTGAAGGAAGGCTTGTAGTGATGATGGAAAAGTTTTGAATGATCTGTTTGATAGGAATCCCATCACTAACCATAGCAGAGAGGAGAAGGGAACATCAGGGTAGACAGGAGACATGATGCCTTTAAAATGCTGGTGGAACATTCAAGAAGGAAGATTCAACCAGCTATTTGGAATAAGCCCAAGACATCTACTCCTTCCTTTTCTATTCCACAGAGTGTGTCTCTTCACTTCTTGGGATGGGGAACCTGCGGATGGGGGTCAACTTGATCATCTCTCAGCAGGACTGCTGTCCACAGGCAGATGCTCCCCTCCACTAAGCAGCCATGGGGAATCCAGTGCCTCTCCCTCCTCCACAATCTGCACTAGACACTGACATCACTTTCCTCAAATGAAGACAGACCCCAGTGGAAGTATAAGCTGATCTTCTGGACAAAGAATTCTTCAAAACCATCCCAACCTTTGTAAAAGCTGTCCATCTTTCCCTGTTAACTGGGACAACATCCAAGTTCTTCTGCCTCCTACCTGGGGTTTGCATATATCCCCAGCATGGCTCACCTCTCACCAGGTCATTAACTCCTACAGAGAACACTATGGATTGTTTTCCAGCATCCATGTTCCCTTCTCCCTTCCTAAGAGCATCCAGATCTGTGTTGAGATACACACCGCATCCCCCACACAACCCATGTACTCTGGGTCAAGCTGACTCAAAGTCTCCTCCCTCGGGGGTAGACCTTGGCTGACCTTCGCCAGCAAAGATGTTGCATTCTGCTGGCCACAGTCACTGGTGGCTCACTGGGCATGTGACTTACACAGTCCATATTGAGATGGAAATTCTTTTTCCCACAAGGAAACATATATACTTGATTAGTCCTGGCGACCATGCAATACCGTACGTCTGACTAGTTTAGTACCACAGGAAACAGAACAGAACCATCAATCCATCATATCACCCGAACCTAAAATCTGTCCTCCTCCTGGCTTTTCACATAACTGTGCCAACACAGGTTCTTATTGATGTTCCAGCAAGTGTGAGCCATGTTTTCTATTATTTATACCCCCAAGTCATACTCGCTCCGGATCTGGCATTTCACATGGAATGAGGGAATGCGAGAAGCAGGGAGCAGGGTGCATCCCAGGCTGAGGAGCTGCCATCGGACACTGAGGTTGAGAAATGGCTGGTTAATCTGTTAGCTGCTGTGATGGGAAATGAAGTCTTTCCTCACAAATGCTGCATTCACCGGAAGGCTACGTCATGCACCTCAGTGTGACCTGGTGATGCTATGATTGTCCAGCTCCCTGACCGGGTGCCCCTCAGTAAGAACTTTGGAGAAGACTGCTGGCTCCAGCTATGCATGCACCATGTCCTTAGAACACAGAGGACTTGCCGAAACCGGTTTGGCTCAGTGGATAGAGCGTCGGCCTGCGGACTCAAGGGTCCCAGGTTCGATTCCGGTCAAGGGCATGTACCTGGGTTGCGGGCACATCCCCAGTAGGGGGCGTGCAGGAGGCAGCTGATCTATGTCTCTCTCTCATCGATGTTTCTAACTCTCTATCCCTCTCTCTTCCTCTCTGTAAAAAATCAATAAAATATATATAAAAAAAAAAACACAGAGGACTTAACAGCTTATATTTTCAGCTTTGGGATTTGGCTGCCATAGGAGATAAATCTCATTTATCATCCAGTTGCACATATTTATCTCTATATAAATCTTTGTCTATATCCATAGCCATATACATAGCCATACCTATACCTATATCTATATCCATGCTATGTCTCTCTCCCTCTCTCTCTCTCTCTCTCTCTCTCTCTCTCTCTCTCTCTATATATATATATATATATATATATATATATGTGTGTGTGTGTGTGTGTGTGTGTGTGTGTGTGTAAGTCTATACATCCATCTGCATACATATCAGTAGGTTGTGACATTGGGGTTGTTATAACAATTAAGTGAATTAATATATGTAGGTGCTCAATGAAAATGTGTTGAATGAATGAAAAGTGCCTGCAACATTTTAGGGTCTCAATAAAGGCTAGACATTATTATTTGTATTTATTGTGTAAAGGTAGTATCAACAGACCACCCCAACAGAAGTTCGCTTATTAATAAGGAAATTTCTGACCTCAGACAAGTTCAAGTCCAGAAGCAGAGCAGACCCAGTAACATCAAAGGCTCAGTGATATCATCAGGACCCTTGACCCCTTCCCTCTGCCTCCCTTGTACGGGCTTCATCCCAAAACGATGCCCTTGCAGTGACAAGGTGACTGCAAAAGCGATCAGGGCTCTGGGCCTCTGTCATTCCCGTGATGGGAAGCAGAGATTTCCTCCGAGCCAGGAATCAAGGCCTTCCCTTTGTTTGGTCTTTCTGTGGACCCCTCACTTCACCCACCTCCGGGCAAGCAGGCAAAACTGACTCTGTCCAATTTAAGAATAACGAAACGTTTTTTAAAGACATTAACTAGGTCACAGAACCTGTGGGAAGCTTGGGGACAGTGAGGCCAGGAACAAGGCCCAGAACCAAACCATAAACCAGCCTGTGGATACGACTACCACTGAGCCAGAGCCGACCTGCACCGCCAGCATGCAGGCACCCAGGCCCCGCCCCGCCCGCCCCGCCGGGAGGCTGACAAGGCAAGCCTGGGCGATCTGGAATTTTATGGTGGGAAGCAGGTTCCAACCTCTCGCCAGGATTCCGAGGACAGGAATTCCCGAGACAGAACGAGATTCAGAAAGCTGGCAGCCAGTAAGGACCTCTGCAGAGCGGTCCTGGGAGGCTCTGCGGGCTCAGGACCCACACAGCGTGGTGCTGGGGGAGGAGGGGCAGTGAACTCTGCGGGCTCAGGATCCACACAGCGTGGTGCTGCGGGGAAGGGGGAACTCAATGGGCAGCAGCCTGCAGGGTCTCGGGTTCGCAGAGGGAAGTGGCGTCCCTGGAAGAGCTCCAGCTGCATCTGGGGTATCAGAGTGACTCAGAGACACTGATATCTCATCTCTGAGCGGAAGGGCTGGTGGGCAGCTGTTGAAGCAGCATGATGAGGCAGTGACTGCGGGTCATGCAGCAACAGTGACAGGGAGCACTAACCAGACAGGACCCCTCCCCCCTCCCAATACAGATGTCCCTCAGGGACTCCAAGAATATACCAGGGGCGGAGGGAAGGGGAGGATCTACAAGAGACTAGAATTCCTTAATGTGAAGTAGGAGCTAGAAAAAATTGGGTATTACTGTTAAAATCCAATGTCCCAGAGCCATATGGGTCACATATGCGATTAGAGAAACATCTGGCATCTGATTTCCTGGAATCGGAGCTCTGGGGAGAAGGAAGTGGGAGCGCATTGCTAACTAGTTTCCCTTTCCTCCTACAGAGCAGAGGCCACGTCCTGGAGCAGAGGCTCTGCCTCCTGATTTCTGCAAAGCTGTTGTCTTCTGGGTGCTCAAATCCCAGCACTCAGGACATTCTCGGGGAGCCTGACCTGATGCCCCAATGTTTGCTCCCCGTCCCCTCCCAGCCACTCTGATCACACTACTTCAAGAACATGACTAGCCGGTTTTGCTCAGTGGATAGAGCGTCAACCTGTGGACTGAAAGGTCCTGGGTTCGATTCCAGTCAAGGACACATGCCTGGATTGTGGGCTCGATCCCCAGTGGGGGGAATGCAGGAGGCAGCCAGTCAATGATTCTCTTTCATCATTGATGTTTCCATCTCTCTCTCCCTCTCCCTTCCTCTCTGAAATCAATAAAAATAAAAAAAAGAATATAACTCAACTCTTCAAACGTACTCTTGTTTATAGTCTGTCCCTGCATAGACTTTCACCAGAATGTGAATGCCATGAGAAGGATGGGTTTGCATTCGTTGTTAGGAATTAATTCCTGTAGGCTTAAAGCAGTAACTGGCACATCTGGGAGGCACTCAGCAAGTATTTGTTGAATGTATGAAGGTGTGGCTCCTCACATAAAAGTTAACTTTGTCTCTCATTAAGCAGTCTCCGCATAAAATCTTCTACACCTTTTCTGCCTGGATACACCCCTTCTAACGGCATCCCTCGCTTCCCCTCCAGACACACACTTCATCTGGTTAACTCCTTCCCAGTCCTTCCAGTCATGCTGTCATGTCCTTTTTCAACAGGAAGATGGAAGAAGTGAGACATCAGAACCAACACCAGAGAGCAGCTCAGATAACAAGAGAAGCTGAGGATGGAACAGGCCCAGGACAGCATCAGCTCATCAAAACCAATTCTTTTAGGAGCCAAACTAGGATGCATAACTTATCCTACGGCTAGGTAATAGTTGGAGAGAAAGGAAAAAGAAATGGAATCCTTTGGGCTAGCTACATAGTGTTAAAAGGGGGTAAGGAACCCAGGAGTTCCTGGAGCTAAGGCTAAAGACTTCGTTTCAACCTATGTCCTGCGAGGTTGTTCTTTGAGGACTCGGTCCCCGCGATGACAGAGAAGCGTGGTGGAGTAGAAATCTGAGTCTGGGCTTCGCAGACCAACAGGGCTGGCCTTGAGCCCCAACCTTGCCGTCCCAGATAACCTCCCAGTGAATCACTTTCCACATAGAAAGGACAACGTAATCAGCCTCTCAGAGGCTCAACAGTCAAGTATCAATAAAATACTAGCACCCGTCTCAGGGGATTATTGTGAGGATTAAATAAATCAATGCACCTAAAATCAGTAGTGCAGTTCTCTGCTCATAGTTAACTACTGTTCATTCATTCAACAAATGTCTACATACATATTGTTAATATTGTCTATCTTTTTAAAGTAGTTCAACTACTCAGTTGACTCAACAGATAATAATAACTATTGTTCATTTTGCCAGGCACCATACTAAGCACATAACAAGCATGACCCTTTTTCTTTTTCACGATAACGCTATGAGGAAGGACTGTTATTTTCCCATGTCATAGATGAAAAGAAGCCAGATGTAATCCAAACCAAAGAGCAGAGGTAACCCGGATGCACTAAGCCTTCCCTGAGAGCTAGCAAGCTCACGGAGAGGAGGAGCAGGAATCCTGGAATGAAGACCTGCTGCTTCTTCCAAGGCGACATTTTTCCCTGAAAACTTTGTTTTGGGAAGGATCTCTTGCACACTAGGATGCTGAAACTTGGCACTTGGACCTCAGAAGACAGAGTTCCTTCTCCATGTTTACACCAGGTGTTGGAGCACATCGGAACTTAATTAAGACAGACTTACCTGTACATAACACCAGGTTCACCGGTCTATTTAATTTCAGGAGTTTTGCTTTTTTGGCTTTTTTTGTGGTGATTTTATTTTTGCTCTGCCTAATGCCTTTTATAGATCTGACCATTGCTAACCAGGCCGTGATGTTTGTTCGATTATCTGCTTCAGGCTTCAAATGATACACATAAACTCACAAAACATTAGCTCTGAAGTGGACCTTGGAAATCACCTTTCTAGTCGGGTGGTTTACAAATGACTCTGAGTGAATGAAAGAACCCTTTCTCTTTAACCAGGGATGGTTCACTTTATTTGTTTCATAGAATGAGCTCCACTTAATGTTTCTTTGACACCAAATTCACCGGAGAATGTGCGTATGTGCATGTGTGTGTGTTCATATTGAACCACCAAGCTGATCCAATAAGAAAGCTTTAATGACTCACTGTCGTTCATTTGTTCACTCACTTTAGGCTCAGCACAGGCCAGAGGTTCTGCCAGCCAGTATTGAAGAAGAAAAGACACAGTCTCTGCCTCAAGAAGAGCGAGGTCTAGTCAGGAAGGCAGACACGGGGACAAGCACATAGGATAGGAGGCAGGCCTCGGCAGAAGCTTGCCAGGGGACTGTGAGGACATGGGGGAGGGGAATCAGACAAGCTTCGTAAGAGAAGGTCACTCAGAGCAGAGCCTCAGATACAGAGTGGGAGAAGTAGGATTCCAGGCAAAAGAACAACAAATACCAGCAGGAGAGAAAAATGAAGGGCTCAGAATGGGAAAGAACTGACATGGCTGGACTTGGAGATTCATTGCATGTGACAGGTACTCAATAAATATCTGGTTAATTGATTAACTAATTAATTAATCTGGAGGAAACAGACTATAAAAGTAGATAAAAGTCAGTTCATGAAAGGACACAGAGGCCTACTCAAAAAAATGTGGATTTTATTCTCTAAACTAGGAGTTGAAATTGCAAATGTCTACATGGATCTTACAGGAAATGTTAATAAGTAGAGTGGGCCAGGTGTAAAACAAATAGTCATTTGGGGACTATGCAGGTACCATGCAAATTACTGTCAGCACACGATGTCTAACAGGTGATCCTGGCCCTCAAACTGCACATGTACGCGGTACTCACAGTATAGTGTGATGCTTGCCTCCACTCACAACCCAAATACAATGTGATCACAGAGGAGGGGCTCACCTACTTCCAACGCAGGAAATCAGGAAGGTATTACTGATGAGATTGTATTTGAGATGGACTTGAGGAAAGAGTAGGAGTTCGTCTCTCTATTTCCAGTTACACCTGAACATCTCTCAATCAATCAGGTTGGTCGCTTCCTGGCCCCACAACACCCCACACTCTTTCATATCCTCTCTCAAGTCTGACTTTGTCAGGTGTGCCTCGCCTCCCTCCTTTACTTACCCAATTCCTACCAACCCTTAATGCCTGATGCAGGCCCCCCTCGTGCATCAAAGCCATGCGCACTGCCCAGGTAGCAAATGCTCATTGAGAATGCACCAGGGGCACGCCACTCCTGAAAGGCTGAGAGACATCAGGGCACAGCAGTGCGGACGAGCTGGGAAAGGCTGTCTTACTGGGTGTGGTGAGCAGCTTTCCAGTGTGGGCGTCAAGGATGCATTCATTGGCTCCGTGACTCCAGGCAGATCTTTTTGCCTGTTTTCCTTAGTCGTCTTTGCTCTAAAAGGGAGCCTTATCCCCAGGATCATTATAGTCCCTTTGAGTTCTAAGATCATAAGTGTCATTTTGTGAAGAAATTTGATATCTTTGTTATCTTTCCCGTAGGATTTCTCCAAATGCTTTCAAAACGTTCCTTGTGTAGTACGATGAGTGGAGAATCATGCATCAAAGTAGCCAGATTGAAGAGTGTCTTCTCTGCACCATTATAAAGGCCATATGATTCCTACCCCGGACTTAGGAATTGCAGAGGTCACGGGTCCATTGCAATAACGCTGGCTCTCCTGTTGCCCTGCTGCTACGTTGGTCACCGCCTGTACCCTAAGCGTACATCACGAGGCTCCTTCTCTGCAGTCTTACAGTGAGTGTCAGGGCAGAGAGAAAATGAGGCACAGGGGAAACACAGACCCAAATGGTAAGATGATGGAAACACTGTCTATGGAAATCAATATACATAAATTGAGGAATCAATGAAATGACACCAAAATAATAATTGAACAAGCTGTTTTTTATGTGATTTTATTCATAAATCATTGCGAAGAAATTGTTTGCATTTTATCAGCCTTTGCAACTCCTATTCAGTTTGCCTCATTCCAACTTGCTATTTCAGTTGTACTTTTGGTTATAAGCAAAAGTACCAACTCTGGCTGGATTTAAGCAAAAAGCAAATCCACTGACAGAACACTAGGGTATCTCAAGAACAGGAACGGGGAAGGACCACATCTATACCAGGGACCTCCGCAGTGGGACACTGAGGAACTTCTCACCACAGATCACCTCAGTCTGACCCCAGCACCTGGGCCTTCCAAGCCCGTGTCTCCCCCCACCCCACCCACTTTTAATTTCCTAGGAGAGAGCATCTTTGGACACAGCATGGGTCAATGTCCTCCATGGACACAATCATCTATGACATTTAAAAAAAAACATGTGTTAGCCCGGCTGGCATAGCTCAAAGGGTCAAACTATGAACCAGGAGACCATGGTTCAATTCCTGGTCATGACACATGCCCAGGTTGTAGGCTTGATCCCCAGTGTGGGACCTGTGGGAGGCAGCCAATCAATGATTCTTTCTCATCATTGATGTTTCTATCTATCCATCTATCCCTATTCTCACTTCTGGGTATTTATTCAAAGAAAATAAAAATGTTAATTCAAAAAGATATATGCACGCCATGGTCATTGCAGCATTATTTATAATAGACAATATATGGAAACAACCTAAGTGCCCATCAAAGGATGAACGGATATAAAAATTTGATACAAATTTCATCTCATGATTTCCAAGGCTTTGTTTTCATATCTTTTCCATTTATTGTCTATTATAAATAATGCTGCAATGAACGTGGGGTGCATATATCTTTTCAAATTCATATTTTTATTTCCTTTGAATAAATACCCAGAAGTGAGGATAATGGGTCATATGTAGTTATTTATTAAGTTTTTTGAGGAACTTCCATACTGTTTTCCATAGTAGCTGTGCCCATTTGCAATCCCACCAACAGTGCACAAACAAGGATTTCCTTTCGTCTATTTTCTCACCAACACTTACTATTTCTTGTCTTTTTGATAATAACCATTCTAAGTGTCCATCAAAGGATGAATGGGTAAAGGAATTGTCACACACACACTCACAATGAAATACTATGCAGCCATAAAAATAATGAAATCTTGCCATCTGTGACAACATGGATGGACTTTGAGGGCATTATGCTAAGTGAAATAAGTTGGACAGAGAAAGACAAATACCGTGTGATTTCACTTGCATGTGGAGTTTAAAAAACAAAACAAAATACGAAGCTCAGAGAAACAGAGAATAGATTGGTGGTTGCCAGAGGCACGGTGTAGAGGGTGAGGGAAGTGAATGAAGGGGGTCAAAAGGTACAACTTCCAGGTATAAGATAAGTAAGTGCTGGGATGAGGTGTGCATTGCATACTTGAAAGATGCTAAGAGAGTAAATCTTAAATTTCCTTATCACATAAAAAAAATGCCTATGACTATGTGTGGTGACGAATGTTTAACTAGACTTACTGTGATCAATTCGTAATATGTGCAAACATAGAATCCTTATGTTGTACACCTGAAACTAAGATAATGTTATATGTCAATTACACCACAATTTTTAAAACAATTTTAATTTTTAAAAAAGATGTTCAGTTCATTTTCTGAAAGTAAAATCTAGACATTTACTAATAGCAGATATTCTGGTAGGTGAAGGACCCATATAGTATGTATATCCTGTGATGCGCCTTTTAATAATCTGTGAAGAAAGTTCTTCTTGAACAATTTCAATGATCTTTTCTATATTGTTCTCTTCCTCCAATGGTATCTGTACACCTTTACTTCTTGAAAGTTTCGTTTTCCTTGGCTTCCTTGATATTGGTCTATCAGGTTTTCCTCGTCACAGTTATCTTTTGCAACCACAAGTGATGGAAATGTTCTAAGGCTCATTTATCTTTTCTTTTCTCTCTATACCCTTCTTCACTTACAGAACTCAGGGATACAACTGCCACCTCAGGGCAAGCCTGCCAAACCTATCTCAAAAACTACCTCATGTTTTAGTCTACTGTTTCTATAGAATTCTCTTTGTATGTCCCATTCATACTGGAAGAACAATATTATCAACCCAAAACCATTACCATGCCCCACAAGCCAGATGATCTTTAGACGTTCATTATGTAATAACAACTATCAATTTTTTCCAGTCTTGGGAATATTGCAAAGCCTTGGAAATCATTAGATGAAATTTATATCAAATTGCACACTTCTAAGGATAAACAGACCTGTAAATTGGTCTGTATTTTGGTATTTGATTATCAAAGAACAATTTTCCAGAAAACCTTTCAGTTCTTCATATGTGCACGCCTAACAAGCCCAAGGCTGTATCACTTGAGCGGAAATTGCTTCCAATGGTAAAACAAACAAGCACTAAAGAATTTCAGTTCTCTGCCCATGAAAACCTGTGAATTATGTAGGACAAATAGGCTGCAGTGCAGAGTTGTGCCTTCCCACTCTTAGAATCGATTGTCATCCCTTAAAGCGCTGCTAAATCTGGAAAACCACCTATTACCTACCAGAACCAGCCCAAGCTGGTGCAGACTACAAGTCCCATGATGCAAAGCAGGAGCCCAGTCCCCTGTTGGCCTTAGTTCCTCCCGGGAATGGTCGCCTTCTCATTCCTTGTCGGGCAAACTAGATACCGAGCCCGAGTTTCCCTAAATGTATACAAATAAAGCAGGGCAGAGGCAAAAGAATTCTTACCACAAAAGTAGGGTCAAGCCAGCTGCCAGAGCCCTGGCCCAACTCCTGTCAACGCCTCCGGGGGCGGGGCTCGTGTGACGTCGCTTCCGGGTGCGTGGTCGCCCCGCCCCTCGCTCCGCGGCGTGGGCTCCGGGCAGTCGGCGGGCGGCGGGAGCTGCAGGCTGCGGGTCACGTGAGGCCGCGCGCGGCGTGGGTGGGGACAGGGAGCTCGGTGCCGGCGGTCGGGGTGACCGTCACGGGAAGCGTGCTGGAAGGGGACCGCGGAGTGGCTCAGGTGGGGACGGGGCCGCGGAATGTCCAGGGCGCCCGCGCGGCAACACCTGCGCCCCGTGGCGGGCGGGCTCGGGGGAGGGCGCCGCGCGGTCCCCGACTCCGCGGGGCGCAGGGCGGCGAGGGCGCGACCGTCGTGGGGCCCGGGACCCCGGCGGGGCCCGGGACCCCGGCGGGGGCGGGCTGCGCCTGGTGTCCCCGCTGTCCTCGCCGCCCACTGCTGTCACCGGCGAGTGGCTCCGGCTCGTCCCTCACCTGCCCGAGGGTTTCCGGGTGGGTCTGGGCGCCGGGCGAAAGCACGTGAGGAAGCGTCCGTGCTGGCGACGGTGCCCCTGCGTCCTCCGCAGCCCTGTGGCCTCAGGGGGCGCGTGGCGGGCGCCGGGCGGCCCCGCGGGCCGTGGGCGGGCTGAGGCTGCGGACCGGGAGGAACCGGGACGCTGCTGAACCCAGGTCCTGACAGCGGGCGGGGAAGGCTGCCCGCAGCCACGTGCTGGGCTAAAACTCTCACTTCAGCACCTTTCCCGGGGCGAGCCGCCCTTCCCCACTTTTCTCGCCGCTGCGGTCGCCGCCCGACAGGCAGACCCGCAGCTGTCACGTCACTAGTCTGCAGTTGCGACTGGCTCTCAGTTTATTTAACATCTTAGTGGTAAACCTTTTCTTCGTATGATTATGAAATTATTCTGAGATAAGATCAACTGGATCTGCTGACAGCAGAAGTTAGAGTGTGCGTTGTAAAGAGCGGTTTGTGCTCTCAGCTTATGGCATAGCAGAATCAGTGGGTATCTGGAAACTATGAAGAACATTTAAACTTTGAACCATTTTGTCTTGGTGGCGATAAGTTTCATGTTCATTGGGGCTTATTTGATTATTTAATTTGACCAAGTTTGTGGTGTTTTTTCAGATGCATTCGATCCAGGGCTTAATGACCTGTTAGTTGAAGAGCAGTTGATATTTGTAGCATCTGAGCTTCTGTCTCACTTTATTCCTTTGGGTGGTTTTTTAGAATTTCACTAATTAAGTCAAAAGGTGATGTGAATAATGTTCCTTCCCTCCCTATGTCCTGTATAGTACTGTCAGGACTGTAAGCAGAAAATAAAGCCTCAGGAAGGTTGAAATAAACATTGCAAAAATCTGTCACAAAGAAATAGAGTGAGGAAAAGGGCGTGGAGTCGTTCTGCTTTCTTTGCCTTGCAAATGAGAGTCCTTAGAGCTGACATGGTGCAGTTAAAAGAAGAGATTTGGGGCCTGTTTTCATTCCAATAAAGTAATAAAGTGCCACAAAATTAAAAGGAATGGATATGAACATTGTGTTTTCTTTTGGTTAATGCTGCGGATTAAAACCCATCTTTCAATATGTTCTTCTCATGTTTAGATAGCAAACTCCCAAGAAGAAAATAATGGATTGCACATCAGTTGTTCTCTAAGTGCTTGGACTCAGCAGTTTGCAGATTTGTTGCAAAGCCCCAAAGAAGATGGCAACTCCTTATGTCCCAGTCCCCATGCCCATAGGGAGTTCTGCTTCCAGCTTCACAACCAGCAGAAACCAAAGAAGTTCCTCTTTGGGGAGCATCTCAACAAGCTCAAACTCTTCCAAAGGCCAGTTGGAAGACTCAAATACAGGAACCATGAAACAGACCAGTGCACCTGGTCAAAGGGATAGCGCTTCATCGGTCTGTAGCAGCCCCCTCCTTCGGACTAAGTTTACAAATGCAGATTCTTGCATTGAGTATTCCACTAGACCAAGGGAGAGTGAAGAACAGAATCCTGAAACAGCGAATTTGGAAGATAGGCCTTCTACCCCTACTATTCTGGGTTACGAGGTGATGGAAGAAAGAGCGAAATTTACTGTGAGTATCGACCTTTGCTGTACACCAGTAGAAAGTGAAAGACTGACTCACCTTATTCTACACTTGTGTTAAATTGATTGATGTTAGTATGTACTTGTAATTTCTTAAAGATGAAATTCAAGTGGTTTTTACACTCTAAATTCTGTCATTGTAGTAAACTTTTGTCTTACTTGAATGAATTGGCACAAACCAGATTTATATGTGAAACTAGCACACAGGTCAAGAAAACGTAACTAGCATCCAGAACCACCACAAAGCTCTCCTCCAGTCAGCACCCTCTTTCGTGACAGACTACTTTAATGTTGCCTATGTGTACCTTACGTAAATGGAATCATGGGGCGCATACTCTTGGGTGTGGTTTCTTCAGCATTGTGTTTGTGAGACTCCTCCTTGACCTTACATGTAATCCTAGGTAGCACTTTTTTATTACTGACTAGAGGCCCGGTGCACGAAATACATGCACAAGGTTCCCCTCAGCGCAGCCTGCACCCTCTCCAATCCAGGACCCCTCGGGGGATGTCCAACTTCTGGTTTAGGCCCAATCCCCAGGATAAGGGCTAAACGGGCTGTCGGACATCTCTCTCACAATCTGGGACTGCTGGCTCCTAACGGCTCATCTGCCTGTCTGCCTGATCGCCCCTAACTGCCTCCCCTGCCAGCCTGATCACCCCTAACCAGCTCTGCCTGCTGGCCTGATCGCCCCTAACTACCTCCCCCGCCCCCTACCAGCCTGGTCGCCCCTTACTGCCCCCCCTCCCCCGCTGGCCTGGTCACCCCTTACTGTCCCCCCTGCCGGCCTGGTCGCCCCTCACTGCCCCCCCCCCGCTGGCCTGGTCACCCCTTACTGTCCCCCCTGCCGGCCTGGTCGCCCCTCACTGCCCCCCCCCCCCCGCTGGCCTGGTCACCCCCAACTGCCCCCCCGCCCAGCCTGGTCACCCCCAACTGCCGGCCTGGTCGCCCTACACAGCCTGCTGTTCAGTCGTTTGATTGTCCCTTACTAACCCCCCTGCCAGCCTGGTCGCCCCATGCAGCTTGCTGTTAAGTCATTTGGTCATCCCTCACTAACCCCCCTGCCAGCCTGGTCGCCCCACACAGCCTGCTGTTCAGTTATTTGGTCGTTACTGTGACGGCATCCCAGACAATTTGCATATTCCTCTATTATTAGTATAGGTACTATTCCTTTATGTGAATGTTTATCCATCCTCCAGTTGCAGAGCACTTGGATAATTAACAGTTTGAGGCTCTTGAAAGTATGACTGCTATGAACCGTTTAGTACTTGTCACTCAGTAAACTCATAGATGCATTTCTGTTTGATATCAGCTGAAGATTGAAATTGCTGGACCATGTACCCAGCTTTAGAAGATACGGACAGTGTACCAGAAAGGCTGTACTAATGTACACTCTCGTAGGCAGTACATGAGAGTTCCAGCTACTCCACACCTTCCCAACATAGGGTGTTGTCCATCTTTTTCATTTTGGCGATTCTAGTGGGTAGAGTGATATCACATTGTGGTCTAAATTTGCATTTCTTAATGACTAATTAAATTGAAGGCATTTTTGGCCATTTGGATATTCTCTTTTGTGAAGGGTCTGTTCAAGATCTTTGTTCATTTTTCTGTGGGGAAGCCTTTTCCACTTTACTTCGTAGTTTTCTATGCATTTTGGACATAAGTCTTTTTTCAGAACATGTATCATATTATCTCACTCCCTGCTTTGCCTTTTCACTCCCTTAATGATGCATTTGATAAATAAAAGTTCTTACTTTTCATATAGTCCAGTTTATTAACTTTTTCTTATATGGTCAGCACTTTTTAAACTCTGCTTACTCCCACTGGGCAACGTCCTCTGTTTTCTTCTGAAAGCTTTATCGATGGACCTTTCGTACTTAGACCTGAAAACCATCTGGAATTAAGTGTTTTCCATGGTGTGAGGCAGGGTCAAGACCTTCCTTTCTCCATGTGAGTCCCAGTGAGCAGGCTTTTACTGAGAAGACCACTCTTTCTCCTCTGCATTTGCATGTTGCTTCTGACACAAATCAGATGACCATAAATGTGTGGGTCTGTTTCGGGTTCCATTTTCCCCTCCGCTGCCAACTCCACAGTCCTGATTATTGAAGCTTCTTGGTGGGTCTTGCTGTCTGGCAGCCCTCATGCTCTAGCTGTGGTGTTCTTCAGGGCTGTGGCTGCTCTGGACCTTGGGATTGGGTCGAACCCAGACCAACTTGGCAAAACTGACATCTTTACAGTACTGAGTTGGAATCTGTGAGCTCAGTCCATTCACGTCGTCATTTGTTTTTTTTTGTTGTTGTTTGTTTTTTTTAATATATTTTATTGATTTTTTACGGAGAGGAAGGAAGAGGGATAGAGAGTTAGAAACATCGATGAAAGAGAAACATCGATCAGCTGCCTCCTGCACACCCCCCACTGGGGATGTGCCCACAACCAAGGTACATGCCCTTGATCGGAATCAAACCTGGGACCTTTCAGTCCACAGGCTGACGCTCTGTCCACTGAGCCAAACCGGTTTGGGCGTCATTTGTTTTTTATGATGATGGTCTGTAGTGTTCAGGGCAGAGAGAGGTCTGACACCTTTTGGTTAGATTTATGTGTAGGTGTGTAGGTATTGCTTTTTCTTTTTTTTTCTTTTTTTCTTTGCTAGTTTGTATTTTTCTGGCTTATGTGATTATGTATACAGCAACTTTGCTAATTCACATATGAGTTGAAATAGCTTGTTCTTTCTCTTGTATTTCCTTGAGGTAGAGTTTTTATGTTTATGGCATTTCATGCTGCAGTTTTACAACAGTACAGAAGGACCTCCAAGAAAAAAACCATTCAGAAAATTCATGAAGAGACAATCTTTACAGTTAAATTATCTTCAGAGTGATGATGTGTTAGAAATCTTCATGAACCTGACTTTTTAAAAATAATTTTTACTATATTTTTATTGATTTCAGAGAGGAAAGGAGAGGGAGAGATAGAAACATCAATGATGAGAGAGAATCATTGATCGGCTGCCCCCTGCGTGCCCCACACTAAGGATCGAACCCACAACCCGGGTATGTGCCCTGACTGGGAATCAAACCACGAACTCCTGGTTCATTAGGTCAATGTTCTACCACTGAGCCAAGCCAGTCGCGTCTGACCTTTTTTAGAGTGATTTTCGAAATTATAATAAACTCGTGGTTCATATCCTCGCATTGGTTCATCGAGGTGATGTGTGTGAAAATGTAAGTTCACAGGCAAATTTAAGGCAGTGGCATATAAAGTCTTTCAAGACCTCAAAGAGTATCAACAGATACAAGATTAGTCCTGTCCATTTAGTCATTAATTTAACATTTTTTGAGTACCTGTTGAGTGCCAGGCATTATGACCTTTGATCCCCCTTATGATTATCTCAGATCAGGACTTTCTGGACACTTTAAAGGGTCTTCACTTTTATATGTTACACAGATAAATTACTTGTGTTTTACTTCAAGGTTAAAAGATTCATCCGTAACCCTTGATGTTCTCCCCTTAAAGCTGAAAGAGCAGTCAGTCTGTAAGGGGGGAGACCCAAGGGTGGTGTGCCGTCCCTGTACACTCAGCACTGTCAACGTGGACTTGTCATGTTTCAGGTGGGCAGTAGCCTCACGCTGAAGGGCAGCTTCAGAGCCACAGTGGAAAGTGATGGCACAGCCGACTTCAGGACAAGTTACCCTTTAGAAGAGTGTCAGTCGTTTGGCAGATGTTGTCGTCTTCATAGCTTAGCCCAAAATACTGTGCCAGAAACTACCACACTTTCCTTGAGATTCTGTTATAAAAAGTACTTCCTCAGAGTAAACTCTATACTTATGAAAAATAGAATCTAGTTTTTCTTATTGTAAGCTTTGTAAAATAGTGACATGCTTCAAACAAGTTTTTCTATTCAATAGCCTAGATAATTGTGCATAATTATAGAAATGTAAGCTTTTATCTAATGTGGATATTTTTTAGCTTGTATTTCAGCTCTGAAGATTAAAATATCAAATTTATTTCAAAATTTTGCCTTGAAGTGTTGAGTTTAAAAATTAATTTGATTGTATAAGACAAGACTGGCTGTGTTTCATAGCTTTTTTAGGCATGAGTTATTCTTTTTATTAGTTTTAAAATATGTGGCATAAAATATATTTTGGAAACTGATAAGTTTATTTATTATTAGTGTGCACCAAAAAAGGCATTTTGTTACAAATTTATCATAGTCTTGTTTCTTAAGAAAAAAATCTTGCTTTTGGTGCCTACCTCAAATATTTGTACATTTCACGTTTTAAATCATTTCTGATTTTTTTACATAGTAATTGTTAGGACCTACATTGTCGAGTAAAAGTTTTTTAGATACTTGATTTGAATGTTTAAGTATCTTTACATATATCTTTAACTCTCCCCCTTGTAGGTATATAAGATACAAGTAAAGAAAAACCCAGAAGAAAGCTGGGTAGTTTTCAGAAGATACACTGACTTCTCCCGGCTTAATGATAAAGTAAGTACTTAACAAATCTAAAACCAGCTTTTCAGTTTTGAATAATTATCTGTTTCGGACAGTTCGTCTGTTATATTTGTGGTTTTTCTTCCTTGTGAATTATTTAAATGAAGACAACCCTTTGCTAGTTCCTAAGAAAATACCATTTCACTTTAATAGCCTGAAGTCCCATCTCTACATATAGCTTTCTTTTTTGAAAACAAAAACTAAAAATGTGAAAATATCAACCTTATTAACACAAATATAATTAAGATACACCTGTTTATTACCTAGTGCAGTGGTTGGCAAACCGCGGCTCGCGAGCCACATGCGGCTCTTTGGCCCCTTGAGTGTGGATCTTCCACAAAATACCACGGCCTGGGCGAGTCTCTTTTGAAGAAGTGGCATTAGAAGAAGTTTAAGTTTAAAAAAATTTGGCTCTCAAAAGAAATTTCAATCATTGTACTGTTGATATTTGGCTCTGTTGACTAATGAGTTTACCGACCACTGATTTGGGTGGGCTCCGCTGGGTCAGCTGCTGAGGCTCAGACATGGTCAGTATTAAGCTCTTGGCTCCACTGGACTCTTATCTGGAGGCTCCAGGAAAGAATCCGCTTCCAGGCTTATTCAGGCTGTTGGCAGAGTTTGCTTTCTCGGGGTTGTCAGACTGAGGTCCCTGCGTCCTTGATGGTTGTCAGCCAGAGGTGGTGCTTAGCTCCAGGAGCCGCTCTCCGGTCCGGTCCCTGTGCAGGCCTGCCAGCTTCCCAGCCAGCAGCAGGGAGCCCGGGCCTCCTGCTGGCATCTCAGACTTTCTCCTCTGCCACCAGCACAAGGAAGCTCAACCTAAAGTGCTCCTGTGGTAAGATTAGGCTCACAGATATTGTCCCTGTGCTCAGGTCAGCCACCAGCGATCCCAATTACAGCTGCAGAATCCCTTTTACTGAGAAAGGTGGCGAAATCACAACAGCAGCACTGGGGCAGAAGTCATGGGTCCTTTTTTGGAGACTTGTTTATAGAAACATCAACTGCCTGTTATGTCATTTTTGCAGGAAATGTGTTGTTTTAATATAATGAAAGATAAAAACTAGCATTTATTCAAGGTATTTTAAGCTAATGTGTAGTTTCCAAATTGTACTTTATTCAAAATAAAGTTGTTAATTACCCATAATCTATAATACAAAGTACCCATAATATAAACACTTTGTGAGGAGTTAATTGTGGGACATCTTCTTCCTCTAAGGATAATTTTTAAGGAGGCAAAACGCCTAACTATGCATGTGGTCATATGGGACATTTAAATTTTAATGCTCAAACTTAATAAAAAGACTTTTTTATTTCCTCTTCACGGCTTTTATTATTTTCACTACAAACATTAAATAATAAAATTCCAAGACCAAAAATATCTAATTACATTTTGAAATCAAATCAAGGTTTTCAATAGTCCAGGTTGCTTTCCGGTTTTTGTCTTGTTTTATCTTCACGTATTTATGGAAATATAGACAAAACATGCTTCTTTATGTCTTTTACTTAACATTTTATGTTGTGGATTTTTCCCTTTGGTCAGTCCTTTTTCTTACCTTGTGGCATTTAGTTTTACATTTAAGAACAGAAACATGAATGTACGTGGTTTTATTGCGTCCATGCACTTAGAGAACATAGACAGCTGACTGCTGTAGTGCAGCAGGCACCACGCGGGGCATGAGGGATGCAGCAGTGAGTACGACAGAATCATCACAGAGCAGTCACGTGGCTTTCAACCTCAGATGTCCTTTGGACTTCCCTGGAGGCTTCTTAAAATTAGTTCCCAGGCCACACCCCAGCTAATTAAATGCAAACCTGTCAGAGTAGGACGTAGTCATTAATACCTTTCACAGCTCCTTGGGTGATTCCAGTGTGCAGCCAAGGTTTAGAATCACTGGCCTAGGAGAGTCCAAAATTAATAAACGTTATTTACATTGTGATAAATGGCATTTAAAAATAAGTTGGTGATTTGCGAATTTGTGGTAGGTTGTCTTTTCTAAAAATGTTCACAGCAATATTTCAGTCCCATATGCTCTTCCAGAATCTTGCCACCGACCATCAAGGGGTTGAAACTATATCCCCTCCCCCTTGAACCTGGTGAGCTTGGGCTACTCAACCAATAAAGGACAGCGATGCTGCCTGTCTAGGCCAGTCATACAAAGTACACAGCTTCATCCTGACTTGCTGTCTTGGGATGTTCCCCCTTGAAGCCCAGCCTCTCTGCTGTGAGAAAATCCAAGACATTCCATGTTAAGATTGTGGCTGATACCACAGCCAAGGTCTCAGGCAGCAACCAGCATCATTTTCTACACGTGGGCGTGACCTTCAGGAGATTCCAGCTCCCACCTTCAGATGTTCCAGCTGAGTTCCCAGCTCATTGCTGAACGGAGAGAAGCCAGCCTTCCTGTACCCACAGGGTCCATGGCCTAATAAGTGGTTCTTTTATGTCGCTGTGTTTTGAGGTGACTTGTTACACAGTTAATTACTTGAACAGAGTGTATAAAGGCAAATCTAACACAGCTTAGCAGGTTGGAAAAGTCTCTCCCTAAGAAAGTAAAATTTAAGCCAAATATGCAAAATGGATCATAAACCAAAATTTAGAAGCTAAAACTATAAATGTCTAGGAAAAAACATAAAGGAATATCCTTGCAACCTTTGAGTGAGCAAAGATTTCTTAGGATCTAAAAAAGCATGACCCATGAAAGACAAAAGTGGGTGAATTCGATAACATTAAAATTGTAAATATATGCTCCGTGAAGAGTATTAAAATGGGTCACAATCTGGGAGAAAATATTGGTCATGCATAGGATAAAGGACTTATATCTGTAGTATGAAAACAACTCTTACAACTTAATAAAAATACAAATAACTAAATTTTTTTCTAAAAAGTGAAGGGTCTAAAGATGTGAATAGATAATTCACCAAAGAAGATATGCTAGTACAGATGCACATAAGCACCGTTTGTCAACGGAGCCGTGCAAATTAAAGCCAAGGTGAAACGCTACTTCACACCCACTAGAATGGCCACCATTATAAAGACAGACAATGCAAGTGTTGACAAGGAGGTGGAGCGTGGAGCAACTGTAACCCCCGTGTACACACAACTGGGAGAAGTCAAGTAAAACAAGGAGCAGAAAGCTTTGTTTGATTCAGTTCTTCTATTTTAAGCTTATTTCATGAACAGTTACACCTAGTCAACAGAATAGATTTTGTAGACTTGGTATAACGAAGTTGAACAATGTATATTCTTTTTTCTTCCTTTTCAGTTAAAAGAGATGTTTCCAGGCTTTCGATTAGCACTTCCACCAAAACGCTGGTTTAAAGATAATTACAATGCCGACTTTTTAGAAGATAGAAAATTAGGATTGCAAGCATTTCTTCAAAATTTAGTAGCTCACAAGGACATTGCGCACTGGTATGTAACCAACTGAAATAGGAGGTTATAAATGCATTTCAACAGCTAGTTAAAACCAAAGAATAAGCGTAGGACCATATGCAGGGGAACAAAGTCTGTAAAACAAGTATAGTTACTTGTCCATTAACAAACACTGCCTGGAATTTTCTTGCTGTTTTTCAGTAAGGACTTTATTTGGTGTTTGATTTGTATTAACTTTTACAAAGTCAGCAAAGTTAAAAATTCAGCATATCATCTATTCAGAACATTCAACTGTTAACTTGATTTTTAGTTTTTAGTATTTTAGCAATCAGTTAAAGTGGCCTTCACATTTTTGGCTAATATGACACTATATAATTTTTAGGGTAATATATTCTATGTTTTTTCAAAGTAATGTAAAAATATGAAAATTGTGAAATTGGGTTAATTTATATAGAAGGTAAATCGAAAATACCAAAAACCATTATAAAGGGAGAGAAAGGATCTATATGGGTTTTTGCTTCTCAATATATTTACAAGAAAATTGCTTTGTGGTTTAATACCAGCTGGGTATCTAATTTTGGAACTTACATTATCAAGTAAATTAAAACTATTTTGAAAAAAAGTAGAGAGCATTTGCAAGGCAGCAATAGCATATACAGATACCTGTGTCTGTAACTCTAATAGTTTGTCACATAAGGATGGGAGACAAGAAAGCCATCCTGTCTCACTTTGTCTACCCTTTGTTCTCAGTTTCTTTATATCACCTGGGATACATAATACACAGCGTGCTTCTTAATGTGTGCTGCCCAAGCGTGATGGCTACCTGAGGCCTCTGCCCACCTCCCGCACTTTCCTTAAAAAAGGAACTGCCAGCCAGACCCCTCTCAGGTCCACATGCAGTTGCCTCCTCGACAACTGGTATCTCACAGTGACCTGAACCGAAAACAGACTTAACAGCTGACTCTCTAGAATTCCCCCCAAATTCAGCAGCTGTCTACCCAAAGCCCCTTATCCCTTCCTTTATGTTTTAAATTCCACTCAACTCTCTACCGTCCCCCGTCCCTCCATTAACACCGAGTTATTGATGAGTGTTGGTAGCTCACCTTGCTCATTGCGGAAGCTTCCCCTGGTCTCCCTCATCCCCTCGGACTCCTGTGCCCGCCGGCAGCACCGTGCTCTCTGTAATGCAGTTGGACTCTTCCTGCTCCTCGCCTCCCTGCCTGTCTTTCTGACCCTGTGTTTTGTTGTCCTCCTCTGTCCGTCAGCACAGTCCCCTTGCTCCTTGTCCCTCAGGCCTTCCTGGAGAGGCAGTTTCACACTCCTGCCCATCCAGCCTGGCCTAGACAACTCCTGTACACCCTTCAGCGCCAGTAAAAACTCCGCTTCCTCAGGGGCCTGGCGCTCCTGACGCCTGCGGTGCTTTATGCCACACCAAGATCTTGGCTGTGCTCCCTCCTGCTGCAGGAGGCCGGGTGGGTTTCAGCTGGGTTTGCAATAGCATTGGGGTTTGGAGTACTGTTCTGGGTTAGAAGGAATAAGGCACACGTGGGCTAAGAGTGACTAGGTGAGATAATCAAGGTCTGAACTAGGCCCCCACGGGAAGCCAAACATGAGCTCCGCACCCATAAGCCAGCTCCCACGCTGTGACCCCCACTGTCACCTGCCTCGATCCCCAGTCCCGATGCCTATCCTCAGGGTGGCGTTTAATGTCATTTTTTAAAATATTTCTCTTAACTGGTGGGGAATAATGGCAAATACTAACTGATATTTCTGTCTGAATCCCTCAATAATATTTTCATGCAGTGACCCTTGGTGCCTAATCTTGTTTTGACGGAATTAGTATCTAGTATTTTTAGTACATTTTTCTACCTAACTTTTAATTGACCTCTTAATGAATTGTCAGCATTAGCTTTAGGGGTGTATTTTATTTTTAAAGTATAATATTTAAGATAAAGAGCACATTTAGCTATTAATGACTGGTCTTTTTTTTTTTTAATTGTGAAATGTAAACTGATACATAACCTATGAAAGAAAAAAGGAAAATAAAGCATAAATAGAAGGTGAAGGTTCACTAGATGAAGCAGTTTTTTAAGAAGTTTGAAAATACAGTAAAACTTCTTTAAGAGGATCGAAGGAAGAGTTTAAGTTAAGGCACATTTGCCGGGATGATAAAGACAGGCGGAAGGAGGCCACCTGTGGTCCTGATTTATCTCCCGTTTCCCAGTCCTAAGACAGTTTTAGGTTCTAGGTCAGCGGTCGCCAACCTTTCGGACCTCACGGACCACCGGTTGGCGACAAAAGGTAACAAAAGGGACTAGGAATTGCGGAGCTTGCCCCACCTTTAGTTCCAGGCGTTGGGTGTTCCCTCAGTCAGGTGCTTTCCTCCTGTCCTGGTGCTTGACTTACTTCATCATCAGGTCCAACAGAAGCACAGTGTAAAGGGTTGAACACAGGAGAGAGATTAGGGATGGAGTTGAACCTGTCAGGGGAAAAATTTTTTTAAGTATAAGACTTTTTTTAATGACTTCCATTAAAAATAAATAAAATGACTTCTGTTTAAGCCATAGACTCTGTGATAACAGACTCTGGTGTATTTGATTTGAACTCACTTCACTTATTTGTAAAGCACACGTTGATAACATACGGGAAGTCACTGAGCAGAACCGGGCACATAGCAGTCAGACACCTGTCAGGTCTAAAGGTTCGCCAGTCAGCACGCAGGGCAAGGGCTCCGCTAGGGAGAAAGGCATCGGGATTTCTGAGGAGGAACTCGTTTCTCCAGCCCAGTGTCCGGGAGCGCCTGTCACTCTGCTTGGCAGGGCCAGCTGGCGAACATGACACGCCTCTCCCAGGCCTTTGAAGCAGAAGGAACATATGTGAGCCACTGAAAACTGTTTTGTAAGTCAGAGTTGTAAAACCAGTTTAAATTTCATCCTTAATGCTGCAGATTAGAGAAAGCAGGGCATGGAATAGAACTCAACTATATTGAAAAAAAACTTAGCCCCATAGCCCTGACCGGGTGGTTCAGTTGATTGGGGTGTTCTCTCTCTCTCTCTCTCTTTCTCTCTTTCTCTCTTTCTCTCTTTCTCTCCTTTCTTTCCTTCCTTCCTTTCTCTCTAAAATATCAATAAATATATCCTCAGGTGATGTTTAAAAAAAAAAAACTTAGGGAGTCCATTGGGTTTCATCTGAGTAGAGCTCTGGTGAGCCCTAGGTCATGAGGATTTTTAGGGAAGGAGAATGAAATGGAAAACCTCTCCAAAAACAGATTCCTACAGCCAAGTCCCTGTGGGCATCACTGCTGATCGTGGCTGAATTGCCACTATAAAGTAAAGGTATAAAAAGAGACGTGAATTCCCTTACCCACGTTTTCTTTTCCTCCAGCAGCTTTCCAGTAATTAGAGTAATTTGTGAACATAAAACTGTTAGTAAAGGATGAGGACATCCGGGGTCTAAGCCCATGAGAAAATAATGTCTCATGTTAGGTTGTTAAACACTGAAAGTATTAAAAGGGCCATTGCCCATGCTGCTCAGCACTTTGCTTTTCAGTCTTAAAAGCCATCATCTCAGGGTGTCATCCAAACTTTCGACTTCTCAATCTCGAGATAATTTATTTCCAGTAGCTCATTTCTGCCTAATAGATGGTTTTCCGATGTAAATAATGGGTAGGTGGGAAGTATAATATCTAAACCGAAAGAACGAAGGTGGTCCTGTTCTCTATGCTGTCAGATCACCGGCAGTGTTCCAGAAACCTCGATCAACGAGGGACACAGGCTGGTTGAGTGTGGTGAGAGAGGTGCCTGGCAAGGGCAGAGAGTCCAAATGAACCAAAAGAGAAGAGAAGAGAATTCAGAGGTAGAAAAGGCACATGTTTATACTCAGAAGAGATTTAAGAGCTGCCTCTACCACGTTGTGCTGTGTGACCTTGAGTGCGTCATTTTACCTCTCTGAACTTTGGGATCATTTGTAAAATTGGAAATAGGGCCCATCTTCACTGTACATGATTGTTGTGGAAATTAAATAAGATACGTTGCCCTGTGTTTACAACGTACTTGGAAAATGTGAGGTAATGTAAACGTTAATTAGCTTGATTGCCGTTCACAGCATGTGCATATATCAGATCAAGCTGTACATTTTAAATGTGTGCATTTGTAATTATACCTCAGTAAATCTGGAAAAAAATGTTGGCTTCATGAATGCAGAGACCCTGTAAGCTTTAAGTAGTCAATTAAGTTTGTGATACGAAACGGAAAGGAAATGTTAGTGTATCAGTATTGCTTCGTGGAGACTGAGGTTAGAGGAAATATAACACTGTTGACATATTTTAGGATTATCATGAGAAAAAGGACTTAGATTTATCTTGAAGGGTCCCAAGAAGCAGAACTGACTCATGAATAGAAGCTGCGGGAAGGGATAAGTTTCAGTGGTTCAAACAGGATGGAATAGTCCCCATTTCAGGGACGTGTTTCTTGGCCGAACATGTTAAAGGGATGGAAAGCAAGCCATGGTGCTTAAAGCTGCACCACATTAAGATCCCTTCCATCTCTGTTCTTCTGTGGGTATGGGACCGCCAGCTTCCTCTGTTTCCTTGACTGTGTGTGTGTGTTTTATTATATTGTCAAGATTTTACAGCCCAGAAATTTGCTCCTCTTTCGGATCTTCTGGATTGCATTCTTGACACTACTACTCTATATTAATTCATGTTATTTTTCTTTGGGAAGATTTTACTAAAAAATTCCGTTTTTCTCTTCATGGCCGTCCCCTGTCATCATCAACCTATCTGGCCTGAGCTGAACCCCAAGTCCCCATTCCCTTTTCAGCATAGGTCAGTGTGTCCTTTATAAAGTGCATTAGAAATTACATTCCTGTCCTTTATGCCTTAAAAGGTAAATAGCCACATTTATGTTTTAACATGCACAGAGTTGTCTCTGTCCAAAATTGCTTTTAGAGAGTGGACTATTTTTGTAAAAAGGGAGCTTAATCTCCTACACTCTTAACCTATTTCTGATAATTCCAGAGTGTAAACATAACAATACCATATTTCATTATTTCAAAAGTTATGGTAATTCAGCAATGGCATGGTCAGAATTTTCCCCTTGAACTCTTTAAGAAAATATATTTTAAGTAAATTAATATAACAAAAAAGATTGCAAGAAAGTTGTTAACTTTTTTCAGAGTAAATATTTAGATGTTACTGTAGGTGTATCTCCTAAAAAGAAACAAATGACGTGTAAGTTAGAATAGTTATTTCTCCATAACAGGGTAATGCCTTTTTAGACTGCTTCAGCTGACATCCCTTTGAAAAGAGACCATCTCTTACCTATTCATCACTTAGATTGGTCCCTTTAGCATTATTCCGAATTATGTTTTATATCCTGTAGTTTTTAAGTCGCATAAATTCCCCATCGCTATGTATGATCATAAGATTGTAGAAAATAGTTTAAAATCTCTGCAGCTTCTTTGTATTTTATGTTTATGTTTGATTACTTGTATGAAGCCACGTAACCCAGCTCGTTTATTTTGGTATATCAGCAGCCACTTGCTTAAAACACGGTATAGCTTCAAAGTTACTTGCTTTTTGCAGTCTGTGGTAAACTTATTTGTACCCCAGCTAATTTTCTTTTCCCTTTGAAAAGCCTGGCGGTGAGAGAGTTTCTTTGTCTGGACGATCCACCGGGTCCATTCGATAGCCTGGAAGAAAGCAGGGTGAGTGCCGTGTTCTATGTCACATGAAGAGAGGAACAATAACTCAGCACAATAACTGCATTGTTCCTGGAATGGAAGAGCAAACAGCAGATATCATAACTGCAGACCATGGTGGTTTTGCACAGAAAGCTTTTTAGTGTTTGAGCCAGAGTTTTCTTTCAATGACATGCATGGACCTGTTCAGTGAAAACATAAAACTCATACATGTCGCATCATCAGTGTAGCTCTAAAACTAAGTCCTGCATTTTATCCTCTATTTTTACTTTTTCCAAAAAAAAAAAAAAATGTTTGCAAATTTGTTTTACTGCATTTAAAAGGGCTATTTGTATGTTGAGTTTTCTTCGTCTGAGTATCAAAGTCAAGAACCTACAGTTAAAATCAAAGTGAAAACTTACTTTCAGAGGTAGAAGGTATTGTCTTATTATCAGTTTAGCCCAAGCTTGATGCTGCTCAGATTACACTAATTGACGTGGTAAAGTGGCCTATTTCTTGAAGCAATTGGCTAGATTATCCAAGAAGATTTGGTAATAATAGATTAGTAGAATTTTTCTCTTAAGTTTTTCCCCAAATGTTTAATGGTGCTTAAGTGGAACAGATTTAATTGGTAGGTTTGTAATGTTTTCAATTAAACTGAGTCAGTTCTTTGTATTAGAGTGAATACCATGGCTGTTTAGAAACAGCTTTATTGAAGTCTTTATCCATAAAAGTTGCTATTTGCTATTCCATTGTGAATGTACAATTTAATAATTTTAGTACATTTTTAGAGCCCTACCATAATCCAGTTTCAGAAACTCCCATCACCTGGAAAAGTCCTACAGCCGTGCAGTCAGTCTGCCCCAGCCCTTGACAGCCGCTGGTCTGCTTTCACTCGCAAATTTGCCTTTTCTAGATATTTCATATAAATACAGTCACACTATATATATGTATGTATGTGTGTGCGCCTATGTAAGATCAGTATTCATTACATAATTTTATATGTACAGTATTTATAACATTATATACATTCTATATATATAAAAACATAATATTTGCATCTAGTTTCTTAGCATAATGTTTTTGAGAGTCATCTGCGTTTATTTTATTACTGAATGGTTTTCTATTGTATACATACACCACATCTTGCTTACCCAGTCACCATGAGGGACAGTGGGATTGTTTCCAGTTTTACGCTGTTAGAAACAGTCTTGTGAGGACCTATGCTTTCATTTCTTTTGAGGTGATTCCTAGGAGAGGAATGTTTGGTTATATGGCAAATCATGTTTAACTTTTTTGGGAAACTTACAAAGTGTTTCCTAAAATGTCTGTACCATTTTACATTCCCTCCAGTAGTGTATGAAGTTCCAGTTTCCTCACAAATATTTTGTCTTTCTTTTTTCTAGGCTTTAAAAATTAGGGTGATTTTACATTTAAAATTTACATCCCAGCTCCTCTTGAAAGATCGGTAGAGCTGGCGCCGCCACTGGGTCTCCCTTCCCATAGGCTTCAAGTATCTCAAGATGAGCTGTCTGCCCTTATCAACAGAGCAAGCATCCTCCAATCCCCACCACTCCCTATTGTCCTACACGTGGCCTGTACCAAGTGTATGCAGAGATAGTGGAAGAGAAGGCTGCAGAGCGCAGAGTGAGGCTAGGGCATGCTCTGAACGACCAGCACATTGATGAAATAATATTATACTATCTGTCTTTGGATTACAGCCGTTCTCGTGGGTGTGTGGTGGTATTTCATAGTTTTAATTTGCATTTCCCTAATGATGTTTTTATATTGATCACTTTTTCATGGGCTTTTCAGCCATTCATGTTTTCTTTGATGAATTGTCTACTTAAGCCTTTTGCCCATTTTTTTAGTTTGTCTTATTGAGTTGTAAGAGTTCTTTGTTTTGGAGACAAGTCCTTTATCAGATACATCATTTATAAATATTTTCTCCCAGTCTGTATGTGTCTTTTCATCTTCTTATTGGTCTTTTGAAGTGTTAATGTTTTTTAATTTTAATGAAGTTCATTTTATTATTTTATGGCTTATGCTTTTTGTGTTGTATCATAAGAACTCTTTGCCTAATACAGGGTCACAAAGATTTTTTTCCTACTTTTTTTCTTAGAAGTTTTATAATTTAGGTCTCTGGCCCAATCCCACACTAATGTTTTTGTAAGGTGTGAGGTAAGAGTCTCAAGTTCCTATAGATATCTAATTATGTCACTCCCTTGACTGATTTGTGTTGAAACCTTTAGCAAACGTCAAATGAAAATAAAAGGACTTTTAATTTTCTTCATCTAGTTCCCTGTCCTCCTGTCGACACCACAGTCCTGTTTACTGCCACTCTCATGGCTACTGTGTACGTGGCGTAGCGTCTTCCATCCTTTGCTTTACGCTGTTTGTGTCTGTCAGTCTGAAGTCTGTCTGTCATACATCGCATGTGGCTGGTGCTGGTCTTGTATTCGCGCTGACATAGCTGCCTTTACGTCGGCCATGTTGCAGTTTGTTTCCTCTTTCTCAGGGTTGGGGTCTTCTTCCCCTTGACTGCCTAGTTTCATTGTGTGAAATAAGTAAGTCTGCCATCTGATTCCCCTGTAGAAATTTTTACATTTTTCTTCGTTATTTCTTAATTATTTTTTAGTGTCTGCTCGAGGTATTATAGTGTTCATCTTAATGCAGTCTACTTCAGAATAAAACTTAATTCCAAGGAATTAAACACTTGCCTCCAGACTGTTCTCTTTGCCTTTCCCTCTGTGTTGCTGCTGTTGTATATTTTATAACCTGTGCATAACAATACAGTGCAGGAATTATTTCTTTCACAATCCTTTGTCTTTTAAAGGACTTAAGAGAAGAAATGAGAAAAAACATTTACACACTCTTCTATCTTTCGTCATAGATGCACTGTTTCCTTCCTGTGGATTGGTGTTACCGTTTGGTGTCAGTCAGTCCTTTCAGCTTCGAGGCTTTCATGTAGTATCTCTCGGAAGGCAGGTCTGCTGGCAGCAAATTCCAGTCTTTGTTCTTCTGAGAATGTCCATTTTCGAAGCATAGAGTGTTGACAGGTCTTTTCCTGCGGTGCGCTGTGTCATCCCCATGCCTTCTGGACGCCACTGTTCCTGTTGCAGTCTGCCTTTGAGTACATTGTCGTTCCTCCGTGCACGATGGTCACGGTGCCCTTGCTGCTTTCCAGGTGGTTTGTTTCTTTGACTTCCAGCAGCTTGATTATGATGTATTGAGGTACGGCTCTCTTTGTGTTTATCATACTTTGGCTCATTGAGCTTCTTGGATGGATTTGGCAGATTAATGCTCAACATCAGACCTGGAAAGTTGTTGGCCATGATTTGTTTGTCAGTCCTTTTTTTCCACCCTTCTCATTCTGGGACTCCTGTTACGTGTATGTTTGTACACTTTATATTGTACTTCATGTTTCTGAGGTGCTGTTCGTTTTTCTTCATTTCTTTTCCTCTGTTCTTCAAGTTGGACAGTTTCTGTGTTGATCCATCTTCAAGCTCACTGATTCAATCTGACATCTCCAGGCCGCTGTTGATTTTTCATTTCAATTATTGTACTTTTCAAATCCAGAATTTCTTTCTCTCTCTCGATCTCTCTCTCTCTCATCACTCTGTTTTTCGTTGAGGTTGTCTGTTTGTTCAGTCCATGGGTTGTTCATTCTGTGGCTTTAGCATCTCTGTGTCTGGCAGGTAAGGGTTCCTGCCTTGTTCCTTAAGCTGACTACATGCTCTTCCATAATTTTGAAGAGTGCTGCCTTCATAGGAGTGAATCTTCCTGTGAGATCTTTGCTTACTTAGGTCTTTTTTTTTAAATCCTTCAATAAAGGTTTAAATTTTTTCCTTAAACTTCTAAGGGAAGCTATAGGATTTACTCTTATGTTTTTATATCATAATTGATTTTTTATTATATTCTAATTTATTGCTTTTATATTATTGATTTTTGTATATTTATTTTATATGTCACATCCTTGGTTAATAGTGCTGAGGAATTAAAATCCTCATTAGTTTGTAGATTCTTTTGGATTAACTGTTCACTATTTCTTGGTTGTTTTTTGTTTGTTTTTTTAATTTAATAAATCTTTATTGTTCAGTTTATTACAATTATTCCTCTTTTTTCCCCCATAGTTCCCCTCCACCCGGTTCCCACCCCACCCTCTGCCCTTACCCCCCCTCCCACTGTCCTCATCCATAGGTGTACGATTATTGTCCAGTCTCTTCCCACACCCCCAACACCCCTACCCCCCCGAGAATTGTCAGTCCACTCCCTTTCTTTTTTTTTTTTTTTTTAAATATATATTTTATTGATTTTTTACAGAGAGGAAGAGAGAGGGATAGAAAGTTAGAAACATCGATGAGAGAGAGACATCGATCAGCTGCCTTCTGCACGCCCCCTACTGGGGATGTGCCCGCAACCCAGGTACATGCCCTTGACCGGAATCGAACCTGGGACCCTTTAGTCCGCAGGCCGACGCTCTATCCACTGAGCCAAACCAGTTAGGGCAGTCCACTCCCTTTCTATGCCCCTGATTCTATTATATTCACCAGTTTATTCTGTTCATCAGATTTTTTTATTCACTTGATTTTTAGATTCACTTGTTGATAGATAAGTATTTGTTGTTCATAATTTTTATCTTTACCTTTTTCTTCTTCTTTCTCTTCTTAAAGAATACCTTTCAGCATTTCATATAATACTGCTTTGGCAGTGATGAACTCCTTTAGTTTTTTCTTATCTGTGAAGCTCTTTATCTGCCCTACAATTCTGAATGATAGCTTTGCTGGGTAGAGTAATCTTGGTTGTAGGTTCTTGCCACTCCCGTCTGGCCTGCATAGTTTCTGTTGAGAAATCAGCTGACAGTCATATGGGTGCTCCCTTGTAGGTAACTAACTGTTTTTCTCTTGCTACTTTTAATACTCTCTCTTTGTCTTTTGCTCTTGGTATTTTAATTATGATGTGTCTTGGTGTGGTCCTCTTTGGATTCTTTTTGTTTGGGGTTCTCTGTGCTTCCTGGACTTGTAAGTCTATTTCTTTCACCACGTGGGGGAAGTTTTCAGTCATTATTTCTTCAAGTAGGTTTTCAGTATCTTGCTCTCTCTCTTCTTCTGGCACCCCCATAATTCGGATGTTGGTACACTTGAAGTTGTCCCAGAGGCTCCTTACACTATCTTCATATTTTTGGATTCTTTTTGCTTTTTGCTTTTCCAGTTGAGTGTTTTTTGCTTCTTTGTATTTCAAATCTTTGACTTGATTCTTGTGATCCTCTAGTCTGCTGTTAGATCTCTGTATAATATTTTTTATTTCAGTCAGTGTATGCTTAATTTCTAGTTGGTCCTTTTTCATATCCTCGAGGGTCTTGCTAAATTTATCGGCCTTTTCTAGAAAATTCTTGAAAAACCTTATAACCGTGGTTTTGAATTCTATATCCAGTCGTTTGCTTTCCTTCATTTCTTTCATTTGTGATCTGTTTCTTTGTCTCCACATTTTGGCTGTTTCCCTGAGTTTATAGAGTGGCTTTGTGTGCTAGGTGTCCTATAGGGCACAGTGGCTCAGCCTAATCCAATTACCTGAGGTGGACACTCTTGGTGCACCCCTTTGTGGGCTGTGTGCACAGTCTTGTTGTAGTTAAGCCTTGATTGTTGTTGGTATCAGTGGGAGGAATTGACCTCCAGGCCAATTGGCTGTGAGGATCATCTATGTCTACGATGGGAGATCTTCTGTGCTGGAGACACCCTTATGAGACAAGACTTGCAAAAGCCTCTGTGCTCAGCTTGGATGGGGCGGAGTCTCAGGGCAGAGCAGACAGCATTGGTTTTCCCGTCAGCTCTGCCTAATAGGCCCCTGTGTCTCAGTGTCCCGCGGTAATCGCTGCAAGCACCTCTGAGAGAAAGCCACCCTCGAGTTCCGCCTGCTGCCAGACAGTCCAGTTTCTCCCCAAATGAGTCGGGGTCCCCAGAGTCTGGCCCAGAACTGGAGTTCAGTGCAGTTGGGAGCTTTTGTCTCCCTCCCGCTTGAGAAAGCCAGCCGCGTACTCAGTTGCCCGCCCTCTCCGTGTGCGCACCTCGGTACATCTGCCTTCCGCAGTTCCTCTGAGTCTCAGTGTGCTTTTCTCTTTCCTGACAGTCCAGTTTCACCCCATATGAGTCTGGGTCCCCAGGGTCTCGCCCGGAACTGGCGTTCAGTGCAGTTGGGAGCTTTTGTCTCCCTCCTGGTTGAGAAAGCCAGCCGCGCACTCAGTTGCCAGTCCTCTCCGCGCGCCCATCTCAGCACCTCTGCCTCCTACAGCTCCCCTGAATCTCAGTGTGCTTTTCTTTTTCCTTCTTGTTGTAGAAATTCCACTCAGCCAGCCTTCCTGTGGTTCTGGATGGTGTCCATTTTGTCTTTTAGTTGTAGTTTTGAAATTGTTGTGTGAGGCAGCAGTTTAGGTGTTTACCTATGCCGCCATCTTGGGTTCTCCTATTTCTGTTTACTATTACCGAAATAATACAAATGGAATCAATAGCCTCAGGTTTTTTAAAAAATATAATTATTTAGGATGGGGCAAAAATAGACTAAGGAGACTAGAAACTCATACAGTGGTGGTTAGTAATTTTTCATTACACTGAAGGATCTACCACATATTCTCCTCAGACGAAGAGCTAAGATAGCAGAGACCAGAAAAGGTACAGACAAGTTGTTTAGGTTGCAAACCTATTATCTTGATTGTCCATGTTCCTTGACTTCTCATGATCTTGAGAAAGACACTATATACGTAATTAACTTTTTTCCTGCACATGATTTTTGTTTGTTTGTTTCTAAGGCTTTCTGCGAAACTTTAGAGGACACAAACTACCGTTTTCAGAAAGAATTACTTGAAAAACAAAAAGAGGTGGAATCACTGAAGAAACTGCTCGGTGAGAAGCAACTTCGTATAGACACGCTAGAGAGCAGGATCAGGTGTGTTGCCATACCTGTGCTTCTAGCCAGACCAAGTCAGCTCGCAATACTCTGGGTAGACGCCTTGTATTTTCGTATGATGTAGGAAATTTCTAATCCCAAAGTCATAGACTTCAGGCGTACTTCCTTGTAGATTGAGAAAATTGTCTTTTGATTATTTATTTAGGAGCCTGAACATTTGAAGGATGGGAAACATCAGGATAATAAGCCACTATCTGTTCAACAGGATAAACATTATTCATTTTAACTATGTAAATGGCATCTTTGTTTCTAGGCATGTATGCCAAATTTTCACATGCAAAACTTGCAGTTTGCCTGCCCGTCACCATGTATTGGTGCTAAAATCGCTCTAAATTAAGCATGAACACTAATGTTTCTGTGGCCTCCCAGTCCGCAGTTCGTGAGCCGGGTGACTGCATTCAGACCTGACAGTGTCAGCCAGGAGAGCTGCAGTATTCCCGCAGTGAACATCTTAGTCGGCAATGTTGGTAAGAAGGTAACCTGCGGCTGTCATTCCCTTGCAGAGCCCTGTGTTTAGACCGCGAGGAGCCGCCGCACTGGTCAGGCACCGAAGGCGAGCACGTCCCGAAGGTGGCGGTCCCTGCGCTCGAGGCTGAGCCAGAAGTCCTGGGTGAAGAGTCCAGGTGTGGAATGTGCAGTCCGTTGCAGCCTAGCCTGAGGCAGTGGAGGGACAGTGTTCCAGTGCTCGATGGGGTATCTCTGTGAACTCCCTGCGCACTGCGTCCTGAGCCTCCTGAGCAGACAGGAGGACGGTGGGTGTTCTAGGCCGTCCTACACACGAGGCTCAGGGTCCCGCTGCGTGTTTTCTTATCACTGAAACTGAAGCTCTGTCTGATGACCTGGGCTGTGAGTCAGTTAATTAATTTTTTTGTAAATCCTGATAAATCACTTTAATCTCCCACAATGTCAATCTTTACAACGAGAATGACAAAAAATAGTATTTTTTAAAGCCTATTGAATTTTTATTGCATATAAGTCCAAGTTAATTATTAATACTTCAGTGATAATGGTTAAGCTATAATTATGACAACAAATTTGTAGGATAATTACTAATTATTATTGATACGTGTTTGTTGGGAGAGCTGAGGAATTAAAAATACAGCTCCAGAAAGTTCTCTGGCACTGACACGTGAAAAATGTTACATTTCTGATTAATATTTCAGTGTTCTTCCATTTTTAAAGGTGATAGCATTCACCCAGCTGACACACATCTCTTCTTCTCAGAGCTGATGACAAGCCGCACTGCCGTCTCAGTGCGCCCGAAGCCTGCGCAGCAGAGGTGGAAGTGGCAGAAGTGGCCTACGATGCTGAGGAGGACTGAGCCATGTGGCGCTCCTGCCATTTCTGCAGCTCAGCAACTTCCCAGCAGAGTGGCCAATGTTGAAAAATAAAAAGACTGAAGCATTTACAGAAAACATCAAGAATGCATGTGTATAAAGTTTACATAAAGAGAAGTTATTGGGATAGGAAATATATTCACTGATGCTTTAAATTGTCTTTTATTCAATCTTTGTATTTATAGTGTGCATAAGTTATTTTGGTGTTTTGCCAGTATATTGCCCCAAACTAATTGGTGTTTAAATTACCAGTTATGTTAGATGGAAAGGAACTGCATGTTGCTATCATATACTCCTTTGTGCCTCTGACATGATATAGTTTCACTGACAGTTTACGTCAGTGGTGAAGAATTGTTCTAAATATTTACATGTTTACCATCTCCAAATAGATATTGCTTATTTAGAACGTTACTGCTATTTAAAAGTAGGAAACTTTCTGGTACCAAAGGAAAATTATTTGAAAGAGCTGTAATTATATAAAATAGCCTTTATTTTAAATAGCCTATAATTCATTAATATCAAAATACTATACTAAGCATCCCAGGTTATTGTTATACTTGTTTATTTTCCACATAATCGTCATCTTAAATCTTTACCTGTAGATTCAGGAGTTTGCCTCTTTCAGAACACTACCTCTTTTTGCGAATCAAGGCATACTCATTTGAAAATAGAGATTCTGAGTAAAGAGGGAGTTATTTAAAAAATACACATATATACTACCAAGTTCCTAACTATGTTGGCTCCTGGCATTGCCTTTTTATCCCACATGTGTACATATGTTACTATACTCTGTTCTTGGCTGGTTTTCTTTTTAATACATTTAGCCAAGTGATGCACTTTATGGTAATTAAACTCTTCCGTGCCAAGTTGAACTGGTGAATTTCTTTAGTGAGTAGAGTCAGGGCCTGCACTTTTTACAAGTCTCCTGGGGTCTGTGAGTCAGCTTTAGGAAAAAGTATTCATTTCAGCTTCGCGGACAGTTGTCAAAAGTGCCTTGTTTCATTTTTATAATAAGTTACTTTATTTCTACTGTTTTGCATATTGCTGTTAATAAGCATCGTACTCATGCTAGCATTTTGAGATCCCACTTGGTATATTGAACTCCATATACTTTCTGGAAACGGAGGGGAACTTGCTGGGAAATGGAGTAGCCATCCCCATTTCTGTTCACTGCTGGAAGTTGCCATGTCTCGATGACTGCTAAGACGGGGTTATTTAAAATTCCACTCGCACAGATGAACAGATCCAGTGGCTGCTGCTGGCCTTTGATCTGGAAAGGAGACTGCATTTTAACCAAGTTCCACACATTTTAAAAGTCTGGGTCACAATGCCCCCTGGGTGCTCTGTCCCAGACTGTTTTCCGCAGAGTGGGCCAGAGATGTGCTCTGTCCTGGGGGCAGCGGACCGACACCTGCTCCCTCGTCTCTCTAAGACATTTTTCGAGGCTTAAAAAAGGTTTAAAGAGACCAGTCGTTTAAATTAATATGATTTTTAGTCTAATGGAAATGATCTACACTAAATTCCAGATATTATAACACTACACATCTGTTTACAGTGAACCACACACTTGCACAATCCAGCCTTTCGGAAGGTGGTTATTAAAGTTTAGGGTGAGTGAAGAAAAACTCATTAATTAGGTCAGCCACTATCCCTTTATCGAATTTACTTTTTTACTTTTGTAATGCATTTGATTCCCAGTGTGATATTTGTTTAATAAATAAATTATTTCTCAGTGTGACAGAATGTGTCCGATGTTGATACCCTGCCACCCCGGCCTCCTCGTCCTCTTCCCCATGCCCAACGTGTGAACTTGGTTGTCGTTAGCGGCTGCTTTCCACAATGCGGAAGTGTTTTCCAGTTTACACTTTATAGCAAGTCTTCATGAAAAGGTGGGAGGCACTTCAAATGCCCCCAACATTAATAAAAGACTGAACAAAACTGAAACAGAACTCTTCTGTGGGTAATCTTTTAACCCTCGAGAAATTCAGGGTGGTATAGGTAGTACCACCATGAAACGTAGCATTTTAAACGCTCATCCGTCTGCCATGCTGACGTTAGCCATTTTAAGCACATTGATCTAGCGAATGTTCCTCCGATAAACCACCTTCGTAGTCTGCTTCAGCTGTGTGCAATATTGTAGTGAACAGTGGCCTTAGTCTAGGAAGGATTTGGATGTGTAACTTGGAAGAACAAGGGATTTGGGGATTAGGAAACAGACAAAATTAGCTTGTCCTCAGGGGCTCACAGACGTCACAATGACACACTGACTTCACGCAGCTACCTGTCTGCGTGACCCTCCTCGCACGCTGCCGGCTTCCGCTAGCAAGGCAGGCTCCAGCTGCGCTCCAGTGCGTGTGCTTGAGGCTGGGGCTGTGTTGCGTGGGAAAGTCCTTGGCCTCAGCAGCGCTGCTGAGCCTTGAGCAGTGGGCAGTGCTTTGTAATCGGAGGACTGCTGTCCCCTCCCTCCGGGTGCGCGGGGGCGGTTCTGAGTCAGCCTTGCGCGCAGAGGGACTGCATTTTTCTGCCTTACTCTCTTAACGCCCGTCTCCTCCCTGTAAGCTCTGCTACAACATACGCATTTGTGTTCTGACAAAGCCCAGATTCCAGTGTTCAGACGACGTGAGGTAGGAACTTGTCACAGCCTGTCCTGGCACACACTGCCCGCCGCCGATGCCAGTACCCGCCCAGAGCCGGAGGGCTCTGCTGAGAGGCGCCTTTCGGAGCAGCCTGCGGAATGCGGACTTGGCAGTGCCGGCTCCGCGCTCGGCAGGCTCTTGGCCAGGGAACAGCATCGATGCACGTGATGCTTTTCACCGTAGCCTCGCATCAGAGCAGACCCACTGCCACCGGCGTACTGACAAAGGGACTGCCATCCTCACACAGCGAACCACCAAACAGGACAGCCCAGGTGTGCCAGGAGGTGAAGGTGGGCTCCACTGTGACAGACAGGCAGGAGAGGTGTGACTGCCTCGGGTTCGGTGCAGCCTCGCTCACTGCCATCTAAGAGGTATCGGTGCTAGATGGCGCGAGTCCTTTGCTAAAGTATGGAATGTAAGCACACCTTGGGGTGACCAAGGCCATAACGGGGGGACCCCTAGAGTTAGCTCACCTGCGGGCCTGGCCTTCAGATCCCGCACAGCAAACACCACTCAAGGACAAACCAGCCCAGCAGAGGTTTGCATCGCCCTGAAATGGGAACTGGATGAACTGAGGACAGTTGGCCCTTGAACAATGTGGGTCAGGGGCACTGAACCCCAGCAGTCAGAAATTCACAAATATCTCTGGAGTCTGCAGCCAGCCCTTCCCATACACGGATTCAAACAACTGAGAACCAAAGTATTTTCACATCTGTGACCACAGATTCGCAAGGTTGGATAGAAAACACTTTTCAATCGTGGTTGGTTGAATCTGCATATATGAAACAGGTGGCTGGGAAGGGCCCACTATTGACAAAATCTGGCGTGTACGTGGACCTGTGTTGTTCAAGGTTGACCGTACTTTTCTCAGCTTCTCGCAACCAGAGTTGAGCCTGCGACGTCACCATGGCCAATGAGACAAAGGAAGTCTGCTGGAAGGTTCTGGAATGGCTTGCTTTTCCCATAGGAAGGTAGGCAGGCTGCTGGGAGCCTACCCCTCCTGCTTTGATCTCGGTGTTGGCCAGAGCACTGTGGAAGCCACCTGGTAAACAGGTGTGACCGGTGAAGGAGGAATGGCAGTCGGGAGACCAACCTCTTGTTAAACCCTATAGACGTGTGTTCTGTTAGCTGTGCCAACACACAAGCCCCTTCCGTTTGGAGTGTAGACTTAAACAGGGTTGGGAAGGCTTGTCTTCCTGTGGCGGTGGTGCGTATTTTGTTAGCGAAGAAACGATTACAGGAGAAATGTTTTTCTTGAAGGCAGAGCAGCTCCTGTTGACATGCCAGAGGCCGCTTCCTCCTGAGGCTCCTTCGGCAACTAGACATGAAAGAGGAAAACTAACGGCCTGCTGCTCTGTGGGTGCATCCGTCTGCTCGGGCCACTGCAGCACACCCCAGGCTCAGGGGCTCACACGGGACGCCGCTCCCACCGGGCTCCGGAGGCTGGGGGCCCAGATCCGGGTGCCAGCAGGCCCGGTGTCCGGGGCCCTCCCTTGGGTGCAGACTGCCTCCTGTGTGTGCACGGCCTTTCCCGGCCCGTGCGCAGAGCGGGCTCCGCCGGACCTCAGTCCTCTTGGTTGAGGCCCCACCCTTATGACCTCATTGACCCTAAATCACTTCTTTAGAGGCCCACTTCCAAATGCATTGTGGGTTTGGGCTTCTACATATGGCTTTGGGGGAACACATTCAGTCTCTAACAGCATAGGATGGCTGTCACATTACTGATGTTTACAGACATCTCTCAGTTGGGAAGATTCCGGCAGATGGCCTATTCCTGCCTTTATTCATTCAGCCACACGGAGCACCCACTGTGTCGCTCTGGGTGACAAACGCCATCCCTTCAGGGAGTCCAGGGTGGTCCGGCTTTTACACCGCTGGTCTGCCCACGGGGTGCAGCATCGGGGGAGAGGCAACAGGCGTGCGGACAGACTGCAGAGACCACAGGGCCGCCCAGGAGGGAAAGATTGGCAGGAAGCAGAAGCCTCAGGCTTTATCTGCTTCTAAAAAGTGGCTTAGACGGGCGAGCGGAGCAGGAGTCAGCCCCGCCTCTGCGAGTGACAAGTGTTAATGTCCCTGGTCCTTCCTCCCTCACCCAGTGCATCACCGCCAGTGCCATGGGCGCCCACCTACCTGGTGAGGCGGGCGAAGAGCAGCTCCGACCATGACGTACACCTCACATGTTTCACTCCAACTTCATGCACGCACATGGGGATGCGTTCGCCAGCGTCTGATGGGGGTTCCAGGCCTTCCTTAGTGCCGTTTCCCTGGGCGTCCCGTGTGCCTTGCTAGGCCGCACCCTGATGGGGCTCTGAGCTCTGCTTCCGGTAGGTGGAGATGTGAGCATGAGGGTCCGTGCAGAAAGCAGTTCTCGCTGGGGCTCAGAGCACCGCTCTCTCTCGAGTCGACTTCCACCAAGTCTTTCCCAGCCACCTGCCCAGTTTTCCCTGGAAACGGCCTGTTGTTCTCCCATCCAGCCATTGCTTCTTATGCTCCCAATACACTTACTAAGAATTAAGCTGAATGCGGCTAGTGTACACAAATGCAGACATAAACGTGCGTGGTCACCACGCAGCTCCTGGTGGCGGGCGTGGGGACGGGAGTGTGCAGGTGCCTGGGAGGGACGGGCTGACCTGAGCGCTCAGGGGTCGTGGGGGTCAGTGAGTGCACTTCACAGAGGAGAGAGCACGTGGCCAGTGAGGAAGTGTGTGCTCTGAGGCCGTTCTGAGATGGTAACTGTTCAGTCCCAGTGGGGAGCCTGAAGAGAGAAAAGAGCCACCTGCAGACTGAACCCTCCACACTCCTGCCTTTGGGGTCTTAGTGAGGGCGGGGCCTGATGGAGCGTTCCCAAGGAAATGCATTTTCACTGCACACAAGGTGACGGGACACTGCAGCTCGCCTCTTCAACCTCCAGCATCACTCACCCCGCCATTCACCAGCCATTCGAGCTTTTCTCAGTTCCTGGAATGTCCCCAAAGCTCTCCCACCTCACCGCCTGCAAGCCGCATCCCCCGCATGTCCTTCAATAGAAGGACAAAGCCAACAAAATCAGGGAACCCTCAGCTTCCTGCCTCTTCAGTCCTTCCGAAGAGTCTTGTTTCCTGAGGGCGGCCTGCAGATCGTGTATAACACTGGAAGTTCCAGTGAAACTTCAGTGCACATGCATGAAACACACAGGCATGTTATGTAAGAGACAAAGAAAGAGGGAAATTAAGGAAGCTGATCTAATGGTGGTCAGACATCAAATTCCCTTAAAACTTGTTCTTGGAAACATTTTTTCTTTTAACTCCATCTCACATCTCAAATATGTCAAAGGAGTAATATTGATGTATTGTGCTGTCTGGGCATCCAATGGTGATATGGAAGCCACTTCCTAAATTCATTGTCACCGTGACAACATGTGTGTGCCTGCGCCTTGGTTGGTTCCTCATTCAATTACACAGAGCGCTTGACACCTAGAAATGTTTGAAAGAAAACATTTTTTCACACGCTGCTGCTGAAGTAGGAGGTACACGCTAAGAAGTTGCATTTTAAGATAGGGAAATTTCTTTAAATGCAATCACTATTACCGCCCCCTCCCCCCCATCCATGCTGAGATTCCTGCCCAAGTCCATGAACTTTCTGGAAAAATAATGGCAACCAAGACAGCCTGTGCTGGCCTTGGGTTCTGTCAACAGAAAGAGGTCGGATGTCTTAGGCATCGCTTTCAACGACCCAACGCTGTGTCATCTGCATCCCTCAAGCACTGGCATCTCCTGAGTGGCAGGAGCAAGGCCCTTCACGCCCCGCTGCTTCTGCCATCCCGCCAGGAGCCTGCCCGGCAGACATGCTGTGTCCCAGCTCTGGGCGTGGTCTTCCCAGGGGCTGCCCAGAAAGTCAGGCCCACATCTCTGTGTACATCCTCTAGTGCGGCGATTTTCAATGGTGTGCCGAAACGTTTTTTAAACATGCAATACCTGACTAAGTCGGGGCCGCTGACCTCTTTTCCCTTAGCTTCTTAAATAAAAAGATGATGGCAGCCCTAGCCGGTTTGGCTCAGTGGATAAAGCATCAGCCTGTGGACTGAAGGTCCCAGGTTCAATTCCTTCCCGGGCACATGCCTGGGTTGTAAGCTGGAGCCCTAGTGGGGGCTGTGCAGGAGGCAGCCAATCAGTGATTCTCTCTCATCAGTGATGTTTCTGTCTCTCCCTTCCTCTCTGAAATCAACAAAAATGTATTTTAAAAAATATACGGTTAATTTAAAAAATGATGACAGCCAACACAATAGCCATCTGGTGTGAATAAATCAAAATTACACTTTTTTTTTTTTTTTTTTTGTCAGGACAGCAAAAATATACTCTATTTTTTGGAGTGCTGCAGAATTTTAGTAATGAGTTGTGTGTGCCATGCGATGAAAGGGTGGGAACCCGCTGCTCTAGCGCGCCGGTTCTATTTGCTGCGAGTCCCCCCACCGCGGACTCTACCAGCCCTCACCGCGGTCCAGGTGCCGCCCCAACACGCAGGCTTGCACGCGAGTGGCCGAGCGAGGTTGTGGGGCCTGTAAGTTCCTTCCTAAGTGGCAGTCGGCTCTCCCGGTTAGCACAGGCCCCGAACGGCCCCCTGTCCCCGGGGAGGCAGGCCCCGGTGCACAGCAACCCTGCGGTTGTCCGGGCAGCCTCGCCTCGTCCACGGGGGGCACCAGAGTGAGACGCAGCAAAAGCAAGGATTCCGAACACGCCTGCCTCTCAGGCGCCGTTACAGCATGCGGCCTGCCTTGTTGTCTGGTTTATAAAGAACAAGTTCCCATTTAAAATTTTCAATTAATAGAATCCACACTGTTCTGGCAGATTTTATGGGCGCGTGAACTGGTATTTACGGTGAGCTTAGAGCGCGCCCTAGTGGCCGCGACGGGCGCCGGCACTTGGTGACGCTCGCCGGGAACACCACCAGGGGGTGTCAGGAAAGCCACACCCTGCACCCCGGCTGCGGCTGCGTCCCCCAGGCTGTCAGTCGGGGAGACACATCCCAGAGGCGTGTCCTCGCGCATCTAAGGAAGTGTCCTAGCAGCTAGGACCTAGCTCATCAGAATAGCTCTCAGGTGGCTCAGCAGGCGTATCGTTCATTTACAGTATTTTGTGAAGTTTCCCCTTTACCTTCTTAAGGTGGGAACATGAAATTGACACTCGCCTGACCCACTGTTACAGCTGAAAGGCTCAATGTCATTATCCACTATTTTTGAACGGTAATCAGCTTTTCAATTCACTTGTTTCTATTATCTTACCTGTGTCACTAGAAGCCAGGTACCCAGCAGGGAAGGGCGTCTGTTTTACATGACCTGAGTGCTTCCACCTGAACTGCTCCCGAGTGTATTCCTTTACAGAAAGTTTTCCTCTTCCTTAACTCCTTTCCTTGTTTCAGCTAGTTTTCTGAAAGTGGTAGGTTTAATAATTTCATGTCACCTTATTTTGAAAAAAAATAAAATGCTTCCCCTTTCCTCCATATCTTCCTTTTTTAAAAACGTTTTATTGTCGAAAGTATTACCTATGTTCCCCTTTTTCCCTCATTGACCCCTCGTAGCCCACCCCAGCCCTCGGGTACCTTCCTTCCCAGGGAACTTGGGTGTCTGAGCGAGGAGGCCCTGCCCGGTGATTCAGGATCGGATCGCTGCTCCCTGGCTGATGGGAACGGACACTCCTCACTGTGAGCGCACGCACAGCGGCTGGCACCCCCCTCCCGCTGGCCCTGCTCCTCCCTCTCCCGCCTCAGCTGCAGTTCCCACCGGTAGGCGGCCTCGCTCTCCTCTCTGCAGCTGCAACGTGCTGACTCCAAAGACTGTTAGATTTAACCCTCCTGTGGACCCTATACGGACATATTTAAATGCTTATTTTACAAATGAAGACAATGAGCGTCAACAAAGTGAAACAATGATCTGAGGTCACGGTGGTGGAAGCTGGCCGGACCTTCCAAAGCCCGAGGAGAGGACTTACTCCCGCCACATCCACGCCCGGTCCCGGGCACGCCTCCACCAGACGTCACCTCAGAGTGTCTCATGGGGTCGCTGAGCGCAGCCTCTCCTATTCAGTGTTCCTTTCTGCCCTTTCTTCCCGTGGGGCCGATGCCCAAAGCACTCCTTAAGGAGCCGCCCGCACGGGCTCTCACCCTCGGCCTCCCAAGGAGCCCGAGGCGACAGCCACGCAGCCGTGGTGACGAGGACACATGGACCAGAGGCTCGAAGTCCGCCGCTGTGGCCTTGACCCCCAGACCACCAACTCCGACGAGGGTGGTATGATCATTCCTTCACCATTTCACCCTCGACGACCTGACAGTCCAGTCTGTTACCTGAAGGCTCAGGCTCATTATATTCTGAAGTTCATGATTTTACCGTCAAGAAATGGTACTTTATGCAAGAGGCAGCTCATCGATGTTTCTCTCTCATCGATGTTTCTGACTCTCTTTCCCTCTCCCTTCCTCTCTGTAAAAAATCAATAAAATATATTTTTTTTAAAAAAAAGAAATGGTACTTTAAACATTCAGTTCACGGACATATTCTGACCTTGGACTTTATTTTCTTTATCAATACTTTTAGAAACTTAAAATTTTAGCAATTACATTTTTACTCCTTAAAACACAAGTCTGACCCAAGTCTGGTGTTACTTTACTAAACACCTTTAACGTCATTAAAGAGCAAAGCGTGTTAGGAGCGGGGAGCTCACGTGCGCGCCGTGGTCCCAGGTCTAAGGGGCGCTGGGGCCGCGGGCCAGCTTCCTGCACGGGTCACTCTGCGGGACGCAGCTGGCAGCGCCCCAGGCCTGGGCTGTGGCAGGTGCACTGTCCTGCCCACCGACATCTCCAGGGGAAACAGCCATAAAATAGCTCCATCGCCTGTAAACCTTAGCTGGAAAATACCACCTTAAACTCTGTTCTAAGAGCTACGCTGCAAAAGGGCTGACTTTTCAAATGGCGACTGAGGGGAGCATTCTTCACCGCACATGGACTGTTACTGGCTTATCTTTTCGGCTCAGATTTGCTTTCTCTCTCTGAAAAAAAAAGGAGGAATATTCTTTAAAAACAAACAAACTGTAGATAAATAAATAAATAATAACTAAAATTGGAAAACCCTATCAATCTGGCCCAGTTTCCCAGGACGCATGCCGCAGTGTTAGGCCCGGGTAAGTTTGCATCATACAAATTAACAAACCTAGAAATAGCAGCAGTGGAGAACGCAAGCCTGATTCCACACTGTGGAGTGCTCACCCTTTTCACCACCTGGCTCTCTGCTGCCCTCTGCAGCCACAGGCAGTGGAGCAGTGGTCCTAGCTTAGGCTCTCCTGGTCTGGAACCACTTCCTTCGGGATGAGCGGCCCCTGTCATCTTGTGAAGGAAGTGCTGGGATTAGCAGAGATGCAGGAAGAGATTAAGGACGTAGTTATTGGACGGAAGGAAGCCTGAATTCAAATTATCAACCTTGTTTTAGGAATTGTGTAGCTTTACAATTGTTTAATTTCTTTGAGCCACTTTCAATTTTACTATTAATACTTATTACTTATATTAATGAATTAGTACACTGGGGTTTCCTTTTGAGAGAACTAATAAAGATTGAAATCCTTTCTTTCTTTCTTTCCATCACCACGTATCCCCCCTTGCCCTCTTCCCTATCCACCAGCCCTCTCCCCTCTGCGATCACCACACACTGTTGTCCACACTGTGATTTTCCTCAATCCCTCCACCCTAACACACCCCCACAAGAGCTGTCTGCCTGCTCTCTATGACCTGTCTCTGTTAATTAATACTCTGTTAATACCTCTTTCATAGCCATGTTTTTAAAAATAAATCTAATATTGAATGAGACCCTTTGCACTCAGTTGGCATAAAGATGGCATAGGACAGGACAGAAGGTGATAATTGATACTGAAAGTGCCTCTGTTGCTTTGAGAATTGACAACAGCAGGAGAAATTTATCAAGCCTTAACTTTGTACCCGGGACTGCACTAACTTTGCATACATATTCTCATTGAATTCTCATGACAATCCAGTGAGATCAGTGGTAGTATTCCCATTATATCACTAAATAATTTCAGCCTCACAGAGATTAAGAAACTTCCCAAGGTGACCTGAGGACACCTTCAGCTGATATAGGAAATATAAGTAAAGGGAAAGAAATTCTAAAAAGGACCTAAATGGAAGTTCCGAAGTTGAAAAATATGATAATTGGAAAGAAAAATTCACTACAGGAATTCAACAGTAAATTTGAGTAGTCAGGGAAAGAATTGGTGGACGTGAAGGTAGATCAGTTACAATTATGTAGTCTGAGGAGCATAAAGAAACATGAATTAAAAATTAACAGATCCTAAAAGACCTGTGTGATGCCATCAAGCATACTAACATATAAGTAATGGGACCTCCCCACCCCCAAAGGATAGTAGAGAGAGAGAGAGAAAGGGACGGAAAAAATATTTGAAGAAATAATGACCAAATACTTTCCAAATTTGATCAGAGACATGAATGAACACCTCCAAGAAGCTCAATGAACTCCAAGTTGGAAAAACTCAGAGATCCACACTTATAATCAAACAGTCAAAAGCCAAAGATGAAGAATCTTGAAAGCAGCAGAAGGCTCATGTAAAAAAGATTGTCAACAAAATTAACATCTGATTTCTCATCAAAACCATGGAGGCCAGCAGGCAGTGGAATGACATATTCAAATTGTTGGGGGCGGAGAAACCCTCTCAACCAAGAACTGTATATCTGGCAAAATTGTTCTTTAAAAAAGGAAGGAGAAATTAAGACATTGCCACATAAACAGAAATAGAGGGAGTTCGTTGCCAGTAAATCTGCCCTCTGAGACATGCTTAAAGGAGTCCTTCCAGCTTAAATGAAAGGACATTAGATAGTAATTCAAACCAACACAAAGCAATGGAGAACACCAGTTCAGATAACTGCATCGGTAAATATAAAAGGCAGCTCCATGTACTTTTATTTGTTATTCCTCTTTTTTCCAATTTTGTTTAAAAGACAAGTATGTGATACAATAATTGTAAATCTAAGTTGATGGGCACATATGTGTAAATATGTAACTTACCTAAACTAATAAAAGAGTAATATGCTAATTAGACCGAGAGACTTTCCGGACATCGTTCTGGACAAAGCCATGGTGGCAGGGCCGAGGCAGAGGCAGTTAGGGGCGATCATTCTGGTGGGGGGTGGAGGGGCAGTTGGGGGCAAGCAGGCCGGCAGCGGGGGGGGGGGGGCAGTTGGGGGTGAGCAGGCCGGCAGAGGGGGGCAGTTGGGGGTGATCAGGCCAGAAGGAGGGTGCAGTTGGGTTGATCAGGCTGGCAGGCAGAGTGGTTAGGGGCGATCAGGCAGGCAGGCAGGTGAGCGGTTAGGAGTCAGTGGTCCCAGATTGCGAGAGGGATGTTCAACTGCCAGCAGTCGGACATCCCCCAAGGGGTCCCAGATTGGAGAGGGTGCAGGCCGGGCTGAGGGACACCCCCACCCCTGTGTACGAATTTCGTGCACCGGGCCACTAGTACAGTATAAAAGGGGATGGGGACATGTAGGAGCAAAGTTTTTGTTTACTGTTGAAATAAATTTGTATTAATCTGAATTAATTTGTTACAAATTAAGGTGGTATTTGTAATTCTCAAGGAAATCACTAAGGAAATCCAGTTGACTGGAGCCTGGGATAGAGACCATGGATAGAAATATACCATTTTTTATTAAACTTCTATCCCCACACTAGCTCAGAGCTCAGAGTATCATATTTAGTAGATATTGGTTAACTGAATGAATACACTTATATATGAACTTCATTCCCATAAAAGTGATAGTTGAAGCTATAATTTAAAATGAGGACTATGAAAAATGTAATGGAAGAGATAGAAAATAACTAAATTATGGAAAATGTGGAAAAGAGTTGCATTTATAGCATGGAACAGATGTGGAATCTCAGAGGGAAGGCAGGGGAGGGTGGGTGAGATAAACCAAAGAACTTGTTTGCATCTATGCATAACCCATGGACACAGACAATGGGGTGGTGAAGGCCTGGGGCGGGGGCGGGGTGGGCTAGAAGAGGTCAACGGGGGAAAAGGGGGACATATGTAATACTTTCAACAATAAAGATTTAAAAAGATTCACATTTGTGAGGAAGGAAGAAGACGGAGTCATCTAAAAAGAAAAGAAGAGTTGGGATTATGGAAATGCAGGAATGTTATGGAGGGCAATGAGTGGCAAATTTTCAAAGAGTACATGACAGGTATCCATATAGAGAGTATGTATAATTTGTACATAAGTATACACACATTTGATATGATTATAGATGTTACATGTAAAAACAATCACCCACATACATGTCACCCTTTCAGAGAGGTCTGGATTGGAGTGTTTTTTCTGCTGAAAGGAATCCTCCTGATATCCTGAAGAACAGTGTGTATATAACCTTCGGTAGCCTGTGAATACTAGAGATTTCCAGAAGAACCATTCATCATCAGAGGTGTTACCTACTTGCTGAGTGTTTGGGCATCTCTCTTCTCTTCTGAAAAGCAGCCCATAACTCAGTAAAACTTCCAGGAAGCCAGAAAACAAATTATGCAACATGAATTTGAAGTCTGAAGAGGATTTTTAGCTCTTTTAAGAAATGTTTTCTCCAGCACAAACGTTAATATCAATCTTAAATTAAGGGAACAGAGGGAAGGATGTGGGGAGATGAAATTAAAATTGACTTAGATTTCATCAAGTTGTTCCCTAGGGCCGTAATGTAATGGCACCAAAATGTCTTCATTAGTCTCAGCTTTTCTGGGTTTTTCCTTTTTCTGTCTTGTTGTTGTTGCTGGGATTGCTGATTTAGACACATGATCCAGTTTGTCTCCACAAGACACCTACGTTGTGTTGCATAGAGGATTGGCTACTCCAATTCCTACGAAGTAAACGAGCGCTCAGACTCTGTAGCCAAGAATGAGTAAAAGCTGCAGCTCTGCGTCCATCATTCTCAGTGTGGAGTGCACACCTATTGTTTGGGGTGGAGAAGTCAGGTTTGAGGTGGCCAACATCCAGCCCCCCTTCCTCGGTCGGAGCGCCTGGATTATGCTTTAGCAAACCTGCCTCCCTGCTTCTCCCAGATGGCTGACTCCAGAGGTAGTTCCCTGAGCCAAGCTCAGCCTATGAAATATTCTGGCTCTAGAACGTGACTCTGGAGCAGAATAACATCTTGCTCACTTTTCCTGACAGTTGGCTGGCTCCTCAGAAGGTGGAGTCCCCCGACCTGGCTCCCATGAGCTCCAGAGCCTCTCTGGTCTGATTTGCATTTTAAGCATTTCCAAGTCGCTTCCAAGAAATCCAAGTCTGTCGCTTAAGTTATCTGGAATGTGTATCATACAGCCAAAAAGAATGTTAGAACCCAACTGCTATAGTGGAAAACATTTATTTAAAAATACAACAGAGTAGCTACGCAGCATTGCCCTGAGGAACAGGTGGTGTACTGAGACCAACCGGGGCAAACCTCTCAGATGTACAAAAGCCCTTCTGTTCTGAGGCTGCCTTGCTGGAAACACCTTAGTGTCAGGTTAATGCCTCTGTTATTTTTAATACTCTTCCGTCTGAGCATGATTTACTTTTACACCTTTCTCTCCTGTGTTTCACTCTCTTCACTGTCAACAGAGATGCAATATTGTGATTTTATTTCAAAGCATTTTTCTTTTCAAAATAAGATGTCACCTTTTGAAAAATCTCTTTTATTTTTAACAACTTGTCATTTTAGTACTTCAAATTATCTGTGCACTCATTGATAATGAGGACTCTGTCTTCTTGCCCAAGGCTAACCAACAGAAATATAATGTGAGCCATATATGCAATGTTTAATTTCCAAATAGCCACAGTATAAAAAGGCAAAAAGAAACAGCTGAAATAAATGTGAATAGTTTATGTAACCCAATATATATAAAATAATATTTCAACCTGAAACATTATAAAAGTATTAAAGAGATAGCCCATGTTCCTTTTATACTGTCTTTGAAAATCAAAGATTTGGGTGGCAGGGTTTTATTTTAGTTGTTTTATTCTTGTTACTTGTTAGTTTTTTTTTAAATAAATCTTTATTGTTCAGATTATTACAATTGTTCCTCTTTTTTCTCCCCATAGCTCCCTCCACCAGGTTCCCACCCCACCCTCTGCCCTTACCTGCCCCCCCCACTGTCCTCATCCATAGGTGTATGATTTTTGTCCAGTCTCTTCCCACACCCCAACACCCCTTTCCATTCCCTTTCTATGCCCCTGATTATATTATATTCACCAGTTTATTCTGTTCATCAGATTTTTTATTCACTTGATTTTTAGAGTCACTTGTTGATAAATATGTATTTGTTGTTCATAATTTTTATCTTTACCTTTTTCTTCTTCTTCCTCTTCTTAAAGAATACCTTTCAGCATTTCATATAATACTGGTTTGGCGGTGATGAACTCCTTTAGCTTTTTCTTTTCTGTGAAGCTCTTTATCTGACCTTCAATTCTGAATGATAGCTTTGCTGGGTAGAGTAATCTTGGTGGTAGGTTCTTGCTATTCATCACTTTGACTATTTCTTGCCACTCCCGTCTGGCCTGCATAGTTTCTGTTGAGAAATCAGCTGACGGTCGTATGGGTGCTCCCTTGTAGGTAACTAACTGTTTTTCTCTTGCTGCTCTTAATACTCTCTCTTTGTCTTTTGCTCTTGGCATTTTAATTATGATGTGTCTTGGTGTGGTCCTCTTTGGATTCTTTTTGTTTGGGGTTCTCTGTGCTTCCTGGACTTGTAAGTCTATTTCTTTCACCACGTGGGGGAAGTTTTCTGTCATTATTTCTTCAAGTAGGTTTTCAGTATCTTTTTTTTTTTTAATATATTTTATTGATTTCTCATAGAGAGGAAGGGAGAAGGATAGAGAGTTAGAAACATCAATGGGAGAGAAACATCAATCAGCTGCCTCCTGCACACCTCCCAATGGGGATGTGCCCACAACCAAGGTACAAGCCCTTGACCGGAATCAAACCCGGGACCCTCCAGTCCACAGGCCGACACCCTATCCACCGAGCCAAACCGGTCAGGGTGGTTTTCAGTATCTTGCTCTCTCTCTTCTCTGGCACCCCCATAATTCTGATGTTGGTACGCTTGAAGTTGTCCCAGAGGCTCCTTACACTATCTTCATATTTTTGGATTCTTTTTTCTTTTTGCTTTTCCGGTTGAGTGTTTTTTGCTTCTTCATATTTCAAATCTTTGACTTGATTCTTGCGATCCTCTAGTCTGCTGTTAGATCTCTGTATATTATTTTTTATTTCAGTCAGTGTATGCTTAATTTCTAGTTGGTCCTTCTTCATATCCTCGAGGGTCTTGCTAAATTTATCGGCCTTTTCTATAAAATTCTTGAAAAACCTTATAACCGTGGTTTTGAACTCTATATCCAGTCATTTGTTTTTCTTCATTTCTTTCATTTGTGACCTGTTTCTTTGTCTCCACATTTTGGCTGCTTCCCTGAGTTGATAGAGTGGCTTTGTGTGCTAGGTGTCCTATAGGGCACAGTGGCTCAACCTCTCCAGTTACCTGAGGTGGACACTCTTGGTGCACCCCTTTGTGGGCTGTGTGCACAGTCTTGCTGTAGTTAAGCCTTGATTGTTGTTGGTATCACTGGGAGGAATTGACATTCAGGCCAATTGTCTGTGAGGATCATTTGTGTCTACGATGGGAGAATTTATGTGCTGGAGACACCCTTATGAGACAAGACTTGCTTCAGTGGGGCTTTGGTGCTCACTGAGTCTGCCCCCTGAGTGTGTCCCTTATGGATCTGAGGAGTTGTAATCTGGATGGTTCCACTCTGACCCCTGGGTACACTGGCTCTTGGATCTCCAAGGAGGTGCTAATTTAGCCTCTGCCTGAGGCCACCCAGCAGGAGCTATGGAGAGATCTGCAGATTCCTCTTCTTTGTTTGGGTTTTGGAGGTGCCCAGATGAGGCTCAGCTGTGAAGCAATGCAAGCTGCTGTGGGGCCTTAGGCCTTCTTTTGGATGTTCTAGGTCTCACTGACTCAGCTGCAGTTTGTTAGGTAAGTTTAGAATTCAAAGGACCAGGCCATTCATATGCAAAAGCCTCTGTGCTCAGCTTGGATGGGGCAGAGTCTCAGGGCAGAGCAACCAGCAATGGCTTCCTGTCAGCCCTGCCCTAAGAGGCCCCCCGGGTCTCAGTGTCCTGTGGTAATCGCTGCAAGCACCTCTGAGAGAAAGCCGCCTTCAAGTTTCACCCGGTGCCAGACAGTCCAGTTTCTCCCCGTATGAGTCTGGGTCCCCAGAGTCAAGCCCAGAACTGGAGTTCAGAGCAGTCGGGAGCTTTTGTCTCCCTCCTGATTGAGAAAGCCAGCCGCGCACTCAGTTGCCGGCCCTCTCCGTGCACGCGCGCCTCCATACCTCTGCCTTCCGCAGCTCCTGAGTCTCAGTGTGCTTTTCTCTTTCCTTCTAGGTGTAGAATTTCCACTCAGCCAGCCTTCCTGTGGTTCTGGATGATGTCTGTTTTGTCTTTTAATTGTAGTTTTGAAATTATTGTGTGAGGCAGCAGTTTGGATGTTTACCTATGCCGCCATCTTGGTTTCTCCCTCTTGTTAGTTTTTATATTCCTTTAAGTCACAGGGGGTTTGTCCTGGGATGCGTTAGGTGACTTGGAATCATTTCATTCTTTTGACATTTGCTTTTACGTAGTTCAGGGGGTGCCTGGAGCAGCCTTTGGTCTGGGCACAATTTGACCTCACTACTGAGCCACGCCCTTCTGAGGATTCAGCCTGATGCCCCCAGGCTAGGGGGTCTCTCCCCCGAGGCTGTGGCATCACACACTGTCCCCAGCCTGTGTGAGCTCTGGGAGGGGCCTGCCTACTCCTTCTTGGTGGTTCCTGCCCCTCAGTCATTTCTTACTACATGGATGCAGGTCAGTGCCCAGCCCGACTCACAGGAACCCTCTGCCCATCTGGTCCCCAGATTGTGCGCACGCTCTCTCTCACTCGCGCTCTCCCTCCTCTCCTCCCTCCCTCAGACCACCAAGCTCTTGGGCTCCCCTTCCCATTAAGGCACCTGCAGCACTGAGGACCCCTCACTGGTTTCTCTCTCAGGAATCAGTCTAGCGATGCCTGTTGTCCAATGTCTGGAAACTGCTGTTTCATGTGCTTTGCCTGGTTTTGAAGGTAGAAGGTCAATCAAGTTCCTGCGATGGCCCAGAAGGTGTAAAAACCTGACCTTCACTAAATGTTTACCGATGCCTCCGGCCTGCAAGGAGCTCTGCAGAGCGCCCGGGAGGCCCCATTGAACTGAGAGAGGCAGCTTGGCCTCGTGGTCACCAGACCTCGGGGAGGAACAGCGATAACTGAGTAATAATTCAAGTAAAGATGCAATGGGAGCCCTGACAGGTGATAGGCGAGAAAGCAAAGTGCTGTGGACACTATAACAGGAGACTGGATTTAGTCTGTGCCATCAAGAAACATTTCCCCAGATAATGGACATTTTAAGTCGGGTTTGGTACCTGTGCTGTAGAGAATGAGAAGACTGCTAAGAAGAACTGCATATGCAAAGGGCCTGTGGCAGGCCTGAACCATTAGAGGTCATCGCATGCAGCTCGTAGGTTTCCCCATGAAGACACACAGGCCCGGATCCTCAAAGGTGCTAGTGGCAGGGCAGACACAGGAATCAGGACCCCACCTCCATGCCCAGCACTCTCCACTTCACTGTGCTGCTAAGTGAATGCAGGGAACACTAGAACATCCTATATAATGACATTGTCATTTTATGGTCCATGACATAGTTTGGGCAATACATAATTATGCAACATACTTTTATTTAAAAATAATTACGACCAGCCCTGGCCAGTTTGGCTCAGTGGATAGAGTGTCAGCCTGCAGACTGAAGGGTCCCAGGTTTGATTCCAGTCAAGGGCATGTACAGTAGTAGCGGGCTCCTCCCTGGCTGGGACCTGGTCAGGGCTTGGGCAGGAGGCAATCAATCAATGTGTTTCTCTCACATCGATATTTCTCTCTGTCTTGCCCTCTCTCTTCTACTCTCTCTAAAAGTCATTGGAAAAAATATCTTGGGTGAGGATTAAAAATCTACTTAATAAAAGCCTAAGCGACCGTTACAGCAGAACGACCAGAACCACCAGTCGCTATGATGTGCACTGACCACCAGGGGGCAGATGCTCAATCAGAAGCTGCCCCCTGGTGGTCAGTGCGCTCCCACTGGGGGAGTGCTGCTCAGCCAGAAGCCAGGCTCACAGCTGGCAAGTGCAGCGGCGGTGGTGGGAGCTTCTCCCACCTCTGCAGCAGTGCTAAGGAGCAGCGAGCAGAGCAGTAAGGAGCAGCAAGCAGGCGGGCGGTAAGGAGCGAGGGGTCCTGGACTGTGAGAGGGGTGTCTGATTGCTCACAGGCAGACATCTCCCAGGGGTCCTGGACTACGAAAGAGTGCAGGCCAGGCTGAGGGACTCGCCCTATCCAGTGCACAAATTTTGTACACTGGGCCTCTAGTAATCTACACTAATAAAAGAGAAAGATGCTAATTGACTGTACCTCCGCTACAACCACAGCCAATCAGGAGTGCTATGCAAATTAACCCAACAAAGATGGCGGCTATATTTGCATATGCAGGCGGCACAGGCAGCGCCCTACACCACTGGCTGGATCCAAGCCGCGATCGCCGACCCAGGTAGGCGGTGTGGGGCTGTGCCCGACGACGCCGACTGGGTCCAAGCCACGTTTGCACCACCTGCCCGTGTCCAAGGTGTGATCGTGGACCCGGGCAGGCAGCGTGGGGCAGCGCCCGATGCCACAGGGCTGGATCCAAGCCGCAATCGTGGACCTGGGTAGGCGGCGTGGGTCAGCGCCCGATGCCGCCGGCAGGATCCAAGCCAAGATGGGGGACCAGGCAGGCAGCGGGGTCCAAGGTGCGGGGACCCAGGCAGCCCCTGCCAAGGCCCGCCTGTGGGGTTCAGCAGAGCGAGAAAGCTGGTGGCTTAGAGGGCATCACTCCCTCTGGAACCCCAGCTTCCTCATCCCAGCTGTGGAAACTGACAACAGGTAGGAGGAAGTCCCACCCCCACAGAATCAACCATTAGTCACACAGCTCTCAAAGGCCTGACAGCCAGGACTCTCATTCACCTGTATCTCAGACCGTGGCCGTAGAGAGGTGGGACTATGTCCAAAGAAAAACCGTTGATACAACGTAGCTCTGCAGCAGAAAGATGCCGACGTTATCAACAGAAAATGTCTGAAAAGCAACGTGCCTTTGAAGTTGAAAGAAGGCGGTGGTGAAGACCGAATATGTCTAGAGAACAGTCATCAACAAGTACCACCAATACTGGTAGGAACTGCCTGCTCAGCGAAAATGGAGTCCATGAGGATGCAATTCTCGAACATAGTTGTGGTGGAATGATGTTAGATGTCAATTTTGCCTATCACTAAATTTCTCTGCTGAAAAACCATCCGATGGAAAATTTACTTGATGTTGTAGCAAAGGTAAAGTCTGTCCAAATGATATACATTTTCCAGATTACCTGGCATATTTAAAAAGATTAATGACAAACTAAGATTCTGACAGTAAAAATTTCATGGAAAATACTCGATCCATAAATAGTTCTTTTGCTTTTGCTTCCATGGGTGCAAATATTGCATCGCCATCAGGGTATGGGCCATGCTGTTTTAGAACACACGGACAAGTTTATCACTGTACTGGAACTTTACATCCTTCGGATGCGGTTCTCGGAAGTTTGCTCAGCTCTATATTTTGGATACAGCCGAAGCTACAAGTAAAAGATTAGCAATGCCAGAAAACCAGGGCTGCTCAGAAAGACCCATGATCAACATCAACAACCTCATGCATGAAATAAATGAATTAACAAAATCGTACAAGATGCTACATGAGGTAGAAAAGGAAGCCCAATCTGAAGCAGCAGCAAAAGGTATAGCTCCCACGGAAGTAACTATGGCAATTAAATACGATCGTAACAGTGACCCAGGGAGATATAATTCTCCCCGTGTAACCGAGGTTGCCGTCATATTCAGAAACGAAGATGGAGAACCTCCTTTTGAAAGGGACTTGGTCATTCACTGTAAACCAGATCCCAATAATCCAAGTGCCACTAAAATGAAACAAATCAGTATCCTGTTTCCTACATTAGATGCAATGACATATCCTATTCTTTTTCCACATGGTGAAAAAGGCTGGGGAACAGATATTGCATTAAGACTCAGAGACAACAGTGTACTCAATAATAATACTAGACAAAATGTAAGGACACGAGTCACACAAATGCAGTATTATGGGTTTCATCTCTCTGTGAGGGACACGTTCAATCCTATTTTATATGCAGGAAAATTAACTCAACAGTTTATTGTGGATTCATATTCAAAAATGGAGGCCAATCGGATAAATTTCATTAAAGCAAACCAATCTAAGTTGAGAGTTGAAAAATATAGTGGTTTGATGGGTTATCTCAGATCTAGATCTGAAAATGTCAATGTGCCAATTGGTAAAATGATAATACTTCCATCATCTTTTGACGGTAGTCCCAGAAATATGCGGCAGCGATATCAGGATGCTATGGCAATTGTAATGAGGTATGGCAAGCCCGATTTATTTATAACCATGACATGCAACCCCAAATGGGCAGATATTACAAACAATTTACAACGCTAGCAAAAAGTTGAAAACAGACCTGACTTGGTAGCCAGAGTTTTTAATATTAAGCTGAACGCTCTTTTAAATGATGTATGTAAATTCCATTTATTTGGCAAAGTAATAGCTAAGATTCATGTCTTTGAATTTCAGAAATGCGGAATGCCTCACGCTCACATATTATTGATATTAGATAGTGAGTCCCAATTACATTCAGAAGATGACATTGACCATATAGTTAAGGCAGAAATTCCAGATGAGGACCAGTGTCCTCGACTTTTTCAAATTGTAAAATCAAATATGGTACATGGACCATGTGGAATACAAAATCCAAATAGTCCATGTATGGAAAATGGAAAATGTTCAAAGGGATATCCAAAAGAATTTCAAAATGTGACCATTGGAAATATTGATGGATATTCCAAATACAAACGAAGATCTGGTAGTACCATTTTTATTGGAAATAAAATTGTCGATAATACTTGGATTGTCCCTTATAATCCTTATTTGTGCCTCAAATATAACTCATATAAATGTTGAAGTCTGTGCATCTATTAGAAGTGTCAAATATCTATTTAAATACATCTATAAATGGCATGATTGTGCAAATATTCAAATTTCTGAAAAAAATATTATCAATCATGATGAAGTACAGGACTTCATTGACTCCAGGTATGTGAGCGCTCCTGAGGCTGTTTGGAGACTTTTTGGAATGCGAATGCATGACCAATCTTATGCAATCATAAGATTAGCTATTAATTTGCCAAATGATCAGAATTTGTATTTTCATGCCGATGATTTTGCTGAAGTTTTAGATAGGGCTAAAAGACATAACTCAACTTTGATGGCTTGGTTCTTATAGAATAGAGAAGACTCTGATGCACGTAATTATTATTATTGGGAGATTCCATAGCATTATGTGTTTAATAATTCTTTGTGATAGAGGAGATCCAAGATGGCGGCGTAGGTAAACACCTAAACTGCTGCCTCGCACAACAATTTCAAAACTACAACTAAAAGACAAAACGTCTATCACCCAGAACCACAAGAAAGCTGGCTGAGTGGAAATTCTACAACTAGAAGGAAAGAGCAAACAGCATTGAGGGGTGCACAAGTGCTGAAAAGCTGAGGTACGGAGACACGCGAATCGGGCTGGCGACGGGTGACTGGGAGCGCTGCTGTTTTCAACCCGAAGGGAGATAAGCTCCCGATTACTCTGAACTCCAGTTTCTGGGGAGACGCGGGGGACCCAAACTCCTACGGGGAGAAGCTGGACTGTCTGCCGTGGGGTCGGAAAGTGAGGGAGGCTTGCTTGCAGGGCTGCGCAGGAACAATTGTTTATTGTGCTGGGGCGTGGGACGCAGGGACACGGTCGGAGAAGCAGAGCTGCAGAGCCAGCATACTGGCAGCCATCGCTGTTTGCCACGCCCTAGCCTAGTCACCCCTGAGACCCCGCCCTGCACAATCTATGAACCCACCCAAGCTCCAAGCAGCGGCTTTAGCATATGAATGGCCTGCCCTATGGCAGCTTAACCTAGCAAACTTGCAGCCCGGGTCAGACAGCTCCAAAACCTCCAAACCCCAAGCAAAGAGGAGAAAACTGTAGTTCTTGCTGTAGCTCCTGCTGGGTGGCCTCAGACAGTAGCTGACCTGCACCCCATTGGAGATCCAGAAGCCAGTGTACCTAGTGGTCAGTGTGAGACACCAGATTTCAACTCCTCACATCCATAAGTGACACATTCAAGAGGCAGACTCAGTGAGCCCCAAAGCCCCACTGAAACAAGTCCTGCACCATAAGCATGTCTCCAGCGCAGCAGTTCTTCCATTATAGACACAGCGGGTCCTCACAGCCAATTGGCCTGGAGGTCAATTCCTCCCACTGTACCAACAGCAATCAAGGCTTAACTACACCAAGACTTTGCACTCAGCCCACAAAGGGGTGTACCAGACGCGTCCACCTCAGGTGATTGGGGAGGCTGAGCTACTGGCCCCTATAGGTCACCTACCACACAAAGCCACTCCATCAACACAAGGAAGCAGCAAAATGCAGAGACAAAGAAACATGTCACGAATGAGAGAAATGGAGGAAAGCAAACTAATGGACGACATAGAGTTCAGAACCACATTTATAAGGTTACTCAAGAATCTTCCAAAAACCGCCGAGAAACTTGATGAGACCTCCGAGGAGCTTAGTGAGACCTTCAAGGACCTTAATGAGAATGCCAAAAAAATGGAAAAGGACCAGTCAGAAATTAAGCATACACTGTCTGAAATAAAGAATATACAGAAACTCAACTGTAGATCAACGTACCCCAAGAATCAAACCAAAGATCTGAAATATGAGGAAACAAAAAACACCCAACCAGAAAAACAAAAAGAAAAAAGAATCCAAAAATATGAAGATAGTGTAAGGAGCCTCTGGGACAACTTTAAGCATACCAACATCTGAATTTTTGGGGTGCCAGAAGAAGAGAAAGAGCAAAATATTGAAAACCTATTAGAAGAAATAATGACAGAAAACTTTCCTTACCTGGTGAAAGAAATAGACTTACAAGTTCAGGAAGCACACAGAACCCCATACAAGAGGAATCCAAAGAGGACCACACCAAGACACATCATAATTAAAATGCCAAGGGCAAAAGACAAAGAGAGAATCTTGAAAGCAGCAAGAGAAAAACGGTTAGTTACCTACAAGGGAGCACCCATACGACTGTCAGCTGATTTCTCGGCAGAAACTATGCAGGCCAGAAAGGAGTGGCAAGAAATATTCAAAGTGATGAACAGCAAGAACCTACAACCAAGATTACTCTACCCAGCAAAGCTATCATTCAGAGTTGAAGGTCAGATAAAGAGCTTCACAGATAAGAAAAAGCTAAAGGAGTTCATCACCACCAAACCAGGATTACATGAAATGCTGAAGGTGTTCTTTAAGAAGAGGAAGAAGAAGAAAAAGGTAAAGATAAAAATTATGAACAACAAAATGACATCAAATACATACCTACCAACAAGTGAATCTAAAAATTCAAGTGAATAAAAAATCTGAAGAACAGAATGGACTGGTGAATATAATAGAATCAGGGACATAGAAAGGGAGTGGACTGACAATTCTCAGGGGGGAGGGCGTGTGAGGGGTGCGGGAAGAGACTGGACAAAAAGCTTACACCTATGGATGAAGACAGTGGCGGGGGGTAAGGGCATGGGGTGGGGTGGGGAATCAGGTGGAGGGGAGCGAGGGGGAAAAAGAGGAACACCTGTAATAATCTGAACAATAAAGATTTATTTAAAAAAAAAATTCTTTGTGGACAAAACGCCGAAAGGGTGGGAATAAAGTATTAGGTAGACTGTTCACTGTAAGCTTTAGAGGACCAGAATGATATTACCTTAGACTTTTGCTTCTGCATGTAAAAGGTGCGATAAGTTTTGAGGATCTGCGAACTGTAGGAGGTGTAATTTATGATACATTTCATGAAGCTGCTAAACACCGAGGATTATTACTTGACGACACTATCTGGAAAGATACGATTGATGATGCAATCATCCTTAATATGCCCAAACAACTACGGCAACTTTTTGCATGCATATGTGTGTTTGGATGTCCTTCTGCTGCAGACAAATTATGGGATGAGAATAAATCTCATTTTATTGAAGATTTCTGTTGGAAATTGCACCGAAGAGAAGGTGCCTGTGTGAACTGTGAAATGCACGCCCTTAACGAAATTCAGGAAGTATTCGCATTGCATGGAATGAAATGTTTACATTTCAAACTTCTAGACTATCCTTTATTAATTAATGCAAATACATGGGATGAATTGTACGAGCAACAACAGGCAGAGGTTTTGATCAATTCTCTGAATGATGAACAGTTGGCAGCCTTTCAGACTATAACTGCAGCCATCGAAGATCAAACTGTACACCCCAAATGCTTTTTCTTGGATGGTCCAGGTGGTAGTGGAAAAACATATCTGTATAAAGTTTTAATACATTATATTAGAGGTCGTGGTGGTACTGTTTTACCCACAGCATCTACAGGAATTGCTGCAAATTTACTTCTTGGTGGAAGAACCTTTCATTCCCAATATATATTACCAATTCCATTAAATAAAACTTCAATTTCTAGACTCGATATAAAGAGTGAAGTTGCTAAAACCATTAAAAAGGCCCAACTTCTCATTATTGATGAATGCACCATGGCATCCAGTCATGCTATAAACGCCATAGACAGATTACTAAGAGAAATTATGAATTTGAATGCTGCATTTAATGGGAAAGTTCTCCTTCTCAGAGGGGATTTTTGACAATGTCTCAGTATAGTGCTGCATGCTCTGCGATAGGCCATAGTACAAACGAGTTTAAAATACTGTGATGTTTGAGGATGTTTCCGGAAGTTGTCTCTTAAAACAAATATGAGATCAGAGGATTCTGCTTATAGCAAATGGTTAGTAAAAGTTGGAGATGGCAAACTTGATAGCAGTTTTCATTTAGGAATGGATATTATTGAAATCCCCCATGAAATGATTTGTAATGGATCTATTATTGAAGCCACCTTTGGAAATAGTATATCTATAGATAATAATAAAAATATATCTAAACGTGCGATTCTTTGTTTAAAAAATGAGCATGTTCAAAAATTAAATGAAGAAATTTTGGATATACTTGATGGAGATTTTCACACCTATGAGTGATGATTCCATTGACTCAACAGATGATGCTGAAAAGGAAAATTTTCCCATTGAATTTCTTAATAGTATTACTCCTTCAGGAATGCTGTGTCATAAATTAAAATTGAAAGTAGGTGCAATCATCATGCTACTGAGAAATCTTAATAGTAAATGGGGTCTTTGTAATGGTACCAGATCTATTATCAAAAGATTATGACCTAACATTATCGAAGCTGAAGTATTAACAGGATCTGCAGAAGGAGAGGTTGTTCTGATTCCAAGAATTGATTTGTCCCGTCTGACACTGGCCTCCGATTTAAATTAATTTGACGACAGTTTCCCGTGATGCCAGCATTTGCAATGACAACTAATAAATCACAAGGACAAACTCTAGACAGGGTAGGAATATTCCTACCTGAACCCATTTTTGCACATGGTCAGTTATATGTCGCTTTCTCTCGAGTTTGAAGAGCATGTGACGTTAAAGTTAAAGTTGTAAATACTTTATCCCAAGGGAAATTAGTCAAGCACTCTGAACGTGTTTTCACTCTTAATGTGGTATACAGGGAGATATTAGAATACGTTTAATCACTTTATCAGTCATTATTTGCATCAATGTTGTTTTTATATCATGAGTTTGTTATTATATCATTTTGTTATTATTTATTTATTAATAAAATTATGTATTATTTTCATATGCATTGTACTCATTTCCTTTTGTCTCTCACACTATTATTATAGAAAAAGGGCAAATAGCAATATTAAAATATTTCCTCTAATTCCCTTTCAATGTGCACAAATTCCGTGCACGGGGCCACTAGTAATAATAATAAAGGCCAAAATGTCATTCAAGATATACTTTAAAATGCCTATATTTTTAATGTATTTACAAGAAAAGGCTGCAGTGTAAATTAATGTGCAGAGCGTAGGACAGACGAGCGTGAACACTAGCACGCTCCGCCGCATTGCTGTGGGGACTCAGCAGCTGCCTGGGTGCCTGAGTCACAGCGGGAGAGTCAGCGAGCAGTGGGAGCTCTTAGTGCTTTTAGACATTCGGGAGCTGCATCCGTGGCCCCTTCCCAGCTTCATTGGCAGAATAAATGTCAATCAACGATCCTTTAAGATTTCAAACAGCCAAACTCCAGTGAAACTCTGTCTGGTAGACTCGCCAGGTCACCTCCACCTGCAGCCTCTGCCCGGGACACGGCGCCTTTGCACCTTCCATGGCGCCACAGCCCGCGCAGAGCAGAAGTCCCTTTCCCCAGCTCCGCCAGCCGCCTCGCTCCTCGGTGGCTTTTAAACGGTTCTGTGTTTGATATGTGAACAGACTTCCGTTTCCTGTCCACAGATACAGAGCGAGCACTGGCGTGTCCCAGGCCTGGGGTTCAGTGGGGAGCCGGCAGAGGCCCCCCATCGTGCAAGGTCTTCCTAGGTGCCCTGGCAGTCCCCTCCCGCTGCTTCCTCTGACACCACTCCCTTCTTTTACTTTTACTCATGAGGCTGAAAGACAATTGTCACCCATAAATATAAAACAGGGTCTCTGCTCACTTCTGAACTTGGCAAAAATATTTTTTATGTCTTATGTACAGCTCCTTGATTCAGGTGTCAAAACAACGCCATTCCACTTAAGAGGCCCACGCTGCCAGGTGCTTGATGTCCTCGTCCTCTCCTCCTGCCCGCCGGGAAGGTGCTGGGACAGAAAGTGGATGAAGTTAGTAACTGGTGACAGTCACACGTTGGCATAGAAAACAGGTGTGAATTGTGTATAAAAGGTGTTTACTTAGGGAGTAAAAGTAAGTGCTAACAGGGATATGGGTCAGGCTCCTATTTCAGGTCGTGGAGGTGGGGACACACCTGCTCGGGGCCTGGGGGCCGGGCCCGAGGGGCCAGGTGTTCTGACTGGCTGTGCTGGGAGGGAGGAGGAAGGCACATTCGGAAGTCGGATATTTGTCATCTTCTTATTTAATTCTTCCTGCTCCAGTTCTTCAAGTTCCGCCATCAGCTCATCCTGAACACAGGAGGGAGAAAGAATTATGGAGTTTGCGTTTCAAGCCATGGGTTTCCTCAAACACAATAACAAGAACATCTGCTACCCAATTGATATGTGAGAGCCCAGTGAAATGGAATATTTATTTTAAGACTAAGGCTCTTTTGCAACACTGAGCAATGATTAAAAAATGAATATTTGGGGTTGTGCAAATTTGTCGTAGCTAATCTTACAATACTTCAGCAAACAGTTATGCAAGTAATTTGTGCAGGCGGAATATAAAGCCTCCACAGTTTCCAGGGAATTCACACCTCGCCTGTCCGTTTCCAATGCAGCTTTTCCTTTCTACTGTGAAAAATTAAGAATTTGTGAAACCTTTTATTTGGGTTAATGTTATTAAAAATAAGCAACAGGTTTAGCAAAAGCAGAACGTGCAGAAGGTAAAAAGAATCAAAAGTAATATGATTCTTTGTTTAATTACTAAAGCCAATAGGTGTTTGGGTTAAGCAAACTTCACCCCAAGGTAGGTGCCCTGCATTTCTTTCTGTTATCAATAGCCTCAGAGCGGCCAGTTCAATCCTAAGCCACTCTCTGTCCCAAGAACCTTCGATTCGCAAGACTATTGGGAGACTTGGAGTGTAAGTCACCTACGTCAGGTAGGAGGTGACTTGTGGTTGTCCAGGTCACCTGGCTCCAGGCATCCTCAGGCAGACCCAGCCCCTGAGAGGCTGAGAGGCTGAATTAATTTGTCCCCATTAGAATTCTGAGTCCGTCCCCATTAGAAATGACCCAAGACAGTCTCATATCCAACCAAAGAAAGTCTTCATTTACTCATTAATTCATCATTGAACAAATTGATTGTGAGCTACTCCTGGCAGGTATTGAACTCATAGCTGGGGATGCGAGGTTCAACCAAGAGTTCCTACCTTGAAGGAGCTTATTATTAAATGTGGGAGAAAGGCACATAAACAAACAATTATCCTGCGTTAAAGTGAGAGGAATAATACTAGGGGCCACAGAGGAGATACTTGAGGCAACCGCAACATTTGATGATGGCGGTGTGTATCAGACAGGAAGCAAGCTGACCACTGGAATGTACTTGTGGAAAGGAAACGAACAGGAAAGTGTGGGGTGGGTGGTCAGTGGAGCTGTGTGGCTTGTGGCTCTCCGCAGGCTATGTGAATAGAGTGCCTTTGGAATGAATACTCTCATGTCCTGTTTCTGCTCACAAGCAATCAGGAACAAATATAGCAAATGCGGTCATAGCAGAACGCATTATGCCACCCGGAGTACATGCCCAGAATCGCCTATCGCACTCGGCAGGTAGCAACGGCACCACCAAGATATTGACATTTTCCTTAGCAAATGGGATGACAGAATCATCACCTCCTCCCTCATTTCCAGACGGCAGGTACCCGCCACTTGTCCCTTCATGGATGAAAGGTTGAGTAACCAATGTCCGAGCCCCAGCGTCAGGAGCCCAGAGCCTGAGGAGGCCTGTTTGTCTCCCCAGGGTGGGCAAGCTCTCTCCAAGAGCCACACAGCCTAGTTTAGGCTTCGCAGGCCGCCATGATCTCTGCGCAGCCTTCTCTGCTGCTGCTGTTCTTGGTGGTGCTGGTTTCCTGCAACCCTTAAACGTGCAAAAACCATCCTCGGTGCTCGGTGCTCGGGTCTTACCAACACAGGCCGTAGGAAGGATCTGGCCTGAAAGCCCACTTTTCCCAACTGCTGAGCTACACCGTTTTCTCAGTCCCTGGGAGCCACACCTTCTCACCACAGGCTTCGTTTTCAAACCAGGGAGATGCAGGAAGCCAGGGTCTTGGCTGTGCTGCTCTGAGAACGGGAGCCGGTCTCAGATCTGCGTGGTGTGTGCACTGGAACAGAGCCAGGGCCGTTCCCAGCGCAGCCCCGCCTCTCGGGAGTGTCTCACTTCGCTGGTGAGTACAAATGGACCGTGTGCTCTTAATGCCCGTCCACGTTCATGCGTTTCCCAGCCCGAGTAGCGAAGGGAGGCGAACTCACCTCCCCTGTCCCAGCCACACCTCCTGCTGTCGGCCTCGCAGAGCGGGCGTCTGCTATGTTCCGCCCAGATGTGCAAGCGCCATTCCTCCCCTAATGGGCTATTTAGGCGCCGCCACTGAGTCTCTAACTTCACATAATCACGGGCTGTTCTTCCTTAACAGCTAGAAACTTAATTGGGGGGCTGTCTGCCAAACCCTATTAATCTTTCCTTTAAATCAGAGCTACCAACACTTCATTTCCCTCTTAAGTAGGTTTCTATCAAGTATCACTTATTCTTTGATGAGACTTAAGGAAGTATTTAAGGCGCCCCGTCTGCTGTGGACGGTGGGAGCTGCCCAGCCCAGCAGCCATGCGCTCCGTCCTCCCCGTGCTCCGTCCTCCCCGCGCTCCGTCCTCCCCGCGCTCCGTCCGTCCTTCACACGTGCTGCCCACCTCATCGAAGTCCTCGCCGAATCCAGCGCGCTGAGAAAATGCCTCGGAGATTTCTTGGGCCACATCCTGCTGCTCTGTGATTTCTTGCATCAAATCATCTATTTTGTTCAAATCCCTGGGAAAGTATATTTTGTGGGAATATTTTAGAATCTCACTTGAAAATTATGCATTTAGTTAGATATACTCCCATATGAAAAAACATGAGTCAAGTTAATGTAAACTCTTAGTTATTCCTGTAGGATAACAAAAATGATATTATGTATCAACTTTAAAAATAATTTGCATTTCAAAAAAAAATAACCCTGCATAAGCACAGACATTTTAAATATTAAATAAACAGCCATCACATTTGGGAATCACGAATGAGCAAATTACTTTATAGTTTACAATATTTGTAGACCCATGTTGAAATTTTGTCTGGTAGGGCATATGTAAACTTTAAATATATGCTGCTCTGTATCAACTCTGCAAGAAATGGTGCGGGGACCCCAGGCCCACATGACTGAGACCCGCAGCTCTCAGCAGCCCCACCTCCCAGCAGCCCTCAGGCCGAGCTCTGAACCAGAGGACCGTCTGCCAGATGCCGGGCAGCTCTGCCATCCTGACCCCGAGGGCAGCACAGGCCTGGGAAGCCCTCAGCAGACCTGGCCCCTGCATCCCGGGGTGCAGCGCCACAGGCCCCAGCGGGCGGCTGCCTCGAGGACCCTGAGCCCCTGGCCCCCCACCACCAGCCTGAGCGGTCGGGGCCCAGGGTCAGGCTCCGCCTGCGCTCTAGGACCCTGTCTCCAAGTCGCCGCCCCGGCTCTGAAGCGAGGCCGAACTGAGTGGATACCGGGAAAGTGGGTTCCTCACTGGTATTTTGATTCCCAGTGGGATAAACCTTTGAAAGTTTCTCAGACTCTCCACGTGCTACCGGCCCTTAATCCCAATTTTTTTTATAACAAATATGTGAGGAATCTATGTCTGAAAGGGAGTGTGGGAGGTGCGGTGCGGGTTCGAGCTCAGTGGGTGAGGCTGCCGAGCCCCCTGCTATGCGGTGCACGTGGCACCAGTTAGCAGCAGCCGCAGGGGTTCGCACTGGCAGTGAGTGGGATGGCTTGCTGAGTCAAATCGATGGACCCCGTGGGAATGGCTGCATCGCCCGGTGCTCACCGCTCTCACGCGTGGGGGCTCAGACCTCACTGTCACGTCTACTCAGCAAGGGTCAGGTCCCAGGCACCGACTTCCCAGTGGCAATGACACTGACCCCGTGTCAATGAACAGCAATCTGCCGCTAGCCCCACTACCACACTGACCCCCGTGTCAATGTACAGCAATCTGCCGCTAGCCCCACTGCCACACTGACCCCCGTGTCAATGAACAGCAATCTGCCGCTAGCCCCACTGCCACACTGACCCCCGTGTCAATGAACAGCAATCTGCCGCTAGCCCCACTGCCACACTGACCCCGTGTCAATGAACAGCAATCTGCCGCTAGCCCCACTGCCACACTGACCCCCGTGTCAATGAACAGCAATCTGCCGCTAGCCCCACTGCCACACTGACCCCCGTGTCAATGAACAGCAATCTGCCGCTAGCCCCACTGCCACACTGACCCCCGTGTCAATGAACAGCAATCTGCTGCTAGCCCCACTACCACACTGACCCCGTGTCAATCAATGTACAGCAATCTGCCGCTAGCCCCACTGCCACACTGACCCCGTGTCAATGTACAGCAATCTGCCGCTAGCCCCACTGCCACACTGACCCCGTGTCAATGTACAGCAATCTGCCGCTAGCCCCACTGCCACACTGACCCCGTGTCAATGTACATCAATCTGCCGCTAGCCCCACTACCACACTGACTCCCGTGTCAATCAATGTACAGCAATCTGCCGCTAGCCCCACTGCCACACTGACCCCATGTCAATGAACAGCAATCTGCCGCTAGCCCCACTACCACACCGACCCCCGTGTCAATGAACAGCAATCTGCCGCTAGCCCCACTGCCACACTGACCCCGTGTCAATGTACAGCAATCTGCCGCTAGCCCCACTACCACACTGACCCCGTGTCAATGAACAGCAATCTGCCGCTAGCCCCAGTACCACACTGACCCCCGTGTCAATGTACAGCAATCTGCCGCTAGCCCCACTACCACACTGACTGTTGATTATGGATGGCTTACTTCGTACCAGGGACTAAGCACTTGATGTCTGGTATCTTACTGAATCTCACAATAACCATAAGGAGTAGTATTGTCCCCGATTTACAGGCAAGAAAACTGAATCCAGGGTAACTTGCCCGGGACAGTCAGCAGGGGAACTGGGAGCCTCACTCTGAAAGTCTGAGCCCCAATCCCGTGCCCGTAGCTATGACTCTCATGTGTCGGTTCGTGTCAGGGTCACCTGGTGAACCTGCTCAGAACAGAAGGCCCAGCCCTGCCCGCTTCCAGGAGCCTGGCGCCGGCGTTCTCGTCAGCCACTATCCGGGAGATGCGGAATGCCACCAGGGTGACCACCGCCGTCCTGTGTCTAACAGCCCAGATGCTGACATCTAAGCCTCTGTGATTTATTGATGGAAAGTTACCGGCAGAGTGTCAGACAATAGTGAGGCGACTGGGAAATCTAATGGACAGAATGAAGGTCCTTTGTGTTGTCATGGAGTTTTGTTTTTTTCTGTTTTGTTTTCTACCAATGGAACTTCTAATCTTTCTCTGAAGGACCATTCCACTCTGGTGTGTCCAAGAGCCTCAACAGGATAGGCCATTCCTGCTGAAATCACCATTTGGCTCTCCCGACACTGCGGGCGCGTAGGACGCGGAGGGAGGGGCACTCACACGTCCTCATGGGCCGCTCTCATGGCCCTGGCCGCCAGGCCCATGCTCCTCAGCACCTCAGTGTTGGTGTGCGCGTTCTCCAGGGCCTCGCGCTGGAACTCGATGGTGGACAGGGTGCCGTCGATCTGTGAGAGCTGCTTCTCCAACCGCTTCTTTCTCTTTAGTGCCTGCAACGCAGCTAAATAAGGAAGAAGCCACCTTTATAAGGAGAGAGCCCCGTCACTTACTCCAGAGACATTCGCGCAGCACCAACCGGGGACTGGGCATTGTTGGCACCTACGGACAAGAGACAACCAGAGGGAGCAGAGAAACTCAGGGGTACAAGTGCCCCTCCATTGCCTGCACCAAGGGCCACCCCTCAAACATTTTCAATGTTATTTTTTTCTTCCCAAGACAGGCAAGTGCCAGAGGGTGAAAAGTCCATTTTCACATTCCATAAAGTAGACCACAGACACTGGATTAAAAAAACAAAGAATGGGCATAAAAATATGAATAGAAATCATGCAATCCTATATAATAAAAGGCTAATATGCAAATTGTCCCCTCGACAGGGAGTTCTACCAGGAGTTCAACCGGGAGTTCAACCAGGGGCCGGGGCTGGCCAGCCAACCACCTGGCCTGATTGGCCCAGATCAGGGTGGGCCAGCCGGACACCACCCATGCACAAATTCGTGCACAAGGCCTCTAGTAAAGAAATAAAACTTAAGAGGAAGAAAGAATTTAACAGCTGTTTATTGTAGCCCTGCTTCCTTGTTTCAAAGACAAGTTCATGGAGACCTAAAGAAGTGACATGGCTTGCTTGAAGGTAAACAGTGAGTGGCTGTCCCATACCCAGGATGCTGAGCTGCCTGTCTTGGTCTGAAATGGTTATGAGATGGCCAGTAAGATTACAAGGAACTATGAGCCCCATGAAATCCTAGAGTCCCACTCGAGGATTAGCTGGCATATTGGTGAGCAAAAAGAGTGTTGCCTTCAGACAAAGAATCTCTAGATACCCTGCCATTAGCATTTTAACAAATAACCTTATCAGCTCCATTCAGAAATCACAAAACTAAGAGTTCTTTTGACTACGCAACTTGGAAGGCACCCAAAAACAGGCCCTAAAATGTGAGTTGTGATAAGACATTTGGAGAAAGCGCAGGGAAAGCATGGCCGAGGAGTGTTACCATGAAGATAATGAAATGGAATTGGCAAAAGAACTCGAAGATTAATGGTTTTGGAGTGAAACATGTAAGTTATTGCTACAGATTTCTGAGAGAAGGCTCTCACTCAGTTTTGGTCAGCTTTTTCTTGTAATTACAGTAGGTTTGGTTTATCTATTCCAATGTTTTTTGTTTGGTGCACATAGTCATTATACTTGTTGAGTTTTATTGGTGATCAATATGAAATATTGCTCTGACCAGGTAGAGCACTGTCCCGATATGCCAATGTCGCAGTTTGTCCCAGGTCAAAGCACATACAAGAATTAACCCATGAATGCATAAAGAAGTAGAACAACAAATCTCTCTTTCTGTCTACATTATCTCTCTCTTTCTCTCAAACCAATAAATAATTTAAAAATGTAAAGAAATATCACTCTGTTCCATTCTTTTTGCCTTAAGGTATATTTTGTTTTATATTTAAATTAACCTTTTAGTTTTCTTTTTGTTACAATTTGCCTCTAATAATTTTTATGGGAACCTCTATTTCAAAAGTGTTTTATATTTGGCTCTTTCTATAAACTTATTACAGTTGCCATATAGTTGGGTATTTGTGTGACTGTTTTTAACCCAGTCAGATAGTATCTATCTTTTAATGTAAGATTTTAACTTATATTTATTTATTGTTGTAACTGATATGTTATCTAATATAGTCTTTTTTACTGTCATCCTTTTTGTGTGTTTTTTGTTTTGTTATTTTTTTGTTTTCTTTTTGTTTTTCTTGTCTTTATGTAAATTGGTCAAATTTTCTTTGTACATTTTCCCCCTTTAATTTGTTGGATAGTTACATATACTGAATTTATTCTTCTAATGAATATCCTTGTATTAAAATATACACATATAATTAAAATTAAGTTTTCTATCCATGTTAAAAATTACATATATAAAAGCCTAAGCGACCGAATGACCTGTCAACCAGTTGCTATGACATGCACTGACCACCAGGGGGCAAATGCTCAATGCAGTAGCTGCCCCCTGTGGTTAGTGCACTCCCACAGTGGGAGCGCCACTCAGCTGACTGATGGGCACCAGAGGCAGGGCTCACAGCTGGTGAGTGCCGCTGCGGCCCACGGCAGGTGCAGTGGGGCCAGGATGTGTGGGAGCAGCAGGTGACGTTGGACTGCTGGTTTTGGCCCGATCCCCACAGGCCATGGCAAGGGACCCCACCAGTGCACGAATCCATGCACCGGGCCTCTAGTCAGTATATAATTTATTGTTCTCAAAAAGATTCCTTTCCCCCAAAACCTTCCCATGTTTGATTAAAATAATCTGCAATGTTATTAGTTCCAGATGATTACTGATTGTTTTTTATTATCTTTTTAATTTTTAAGGAAACTTTTCTTAGTAATTGCATTAAGCTTGGTAGGCACAATTTCAAAAGTTATTTGCACTCAACTATAGTGTTTGCTGGCTTACTTTCTTACTATTGCTTTTGTTTCCTACATCATCCTTTCTTGGATTTTTCTTTTTTTTTTTTTTTTTTTTTTTTTTTTTTTTTTTACCAAAATAACTCTTGAAGTGTTTTTTTTCAGAAAAAGGTGCATAGATTCTCTAAACTCCTAAAGGACTGAAAATGTCTTCATTTTGTTTCATATTTGTATGATAGTTTGAATTTTTACAGAATTCTAGGTTCAGGATATTTTTAAAATTTTATGACATGATTCTATTATCATTGGGTATCCAGTATTTCAAAAGTTTGATACTATAATAATATTCTTCTCATCCCTTTGTAGAAAAAAAACAAGAAAAACAATTTGCTTGTTTCATCTCTGGAAATGTTTAAGACTTTCTTCTTTACTTTGTAGTTAGGAAATTGCATAAGTATAGGTTTAGGCATTTGCCTTTTTTTCCCTTTTCTTAAGTAAACATTCATTCATATTTTTATTCTGAAGAGTCAAATCTTCCTTCATCTTATGGAAACTATATTCTTTACTAGTGGCCCAGTGCATGAAATTCGTGCACATTAAAAGGGAATTAATTAGAGGAAATATTTTAATATTGCTATTTGCTCTTTATAATAGAAGTGTCAGAGATGAAAGAAAATTAGTAAAATATATATGAAAACCTTCCTCCTGTCAGAGTCTGGGGCGCACCATGGGACCCAGAGTCAAGTCCCCCCCAACCGTGCACGCCTCAAAATTGCGTGAGACCAAGACCCGACTGGCCCCACCCCCATTGGGCGAGATCCGGACCTGGTTGGCCCCACCCCCATCAAGCCCTGCTGGGGGGAGGGGGGTACAGCCTCAGGTCCCTTGTCAAGCCCCGCTGGGTGGGGGGGCGCAGCCTCAGGGTCCCTGTCAAGCCCCGCCAGGTGGGGGGCACAGCCTCAGGTCCCCCGGCCTGGCGCCAGGCAGGGGGTGCAGCCTCAGGTCCCCTGGCGCACACCAGGTGGGGGGCGCGGCCTCAGGTCACCCGGCCTGGTACCGGGGCGGAGGCACGGCCTCAGGTTCCCCGGCCAAGGGCGAAGGGTGTGACGTGAGGTTTCCCTGCCTGGCACCAGGGCAGGGCGCACGCCTTGAGGTCCCCCGTCAAGCCCCGCTGGGTGGGGGCCGCAGCCTGAGGTCCACCGGCCTGGCATCAGGGCAGGGGGTGAGCCAGAGGTCCTCTGGCCCAGGCCGGGGCGGGGGCCGCACCTTGAGGTCACCTGTCAAGCCCCACCAGGCGGGGGGCACGGCCTCAGGTCCCCAGCCCCAGCCTGGCGCCACACAGCCTCAGGTCCCTGATGACTACTCATTACAGGAACCCCGCCTCCGCTGTGGGCACAGCCAACTTGTGAGGGTTAATTTGCATATTACCTCTTTATTATATAGGATAATTTTTTATTACTTCTTTCCCTTCCATTTTTTCTACTTTCTTCTGAAATCCCTACTTATTTTCATATTATTATCCACACCACGACTCTACCCAAACCATTCTTTCTGTTTCCCTCTTGAAATCCCTGTACAATGGATGCTAGATTCCTTGGGTCTCATCCTCGGTCTATTAACATATCTCTTTGTTCTGTGTTCTGGGAGAATTCCGTAACTTTATATTCCAGATCACTAACTAGTCCTCAGCTCTATTTATTCTTCTTTTACCCTACTTATTTTTAATTATGTTTTAAATTTCTAAGAACTTTTCCTTCTAGCTGTTCATTTATTTGGCAGCCATTCTTGTCCTATAACACAATGGCCTCTGGACCCTCCCTGAAGATACTAATATACATTTTGTTTTTAACGTTTTAAAAAATTTCTTACATATCTCTCTTCTCTTGGATTCAGCTGTTTGCTTTGCTTACCTTGATGTTTCTCTTTATGCAATTACCTTTGCTCGAAATTCTTCTGAACCTGTGTTATAGGTTGATATGTATAAATGAAAGACTAGGATAGTTAGTGCTCATAGATGTGCCTCTTCTATATACAGAAGTGTGTTCCCCTGTGGCCTCTCCCTTGAAAGGGAAGGCTGCCCACAGCTCTGCAGGAGAAGTGGTGGGTCATGCCGGAGGCAGCTGCCTTCAGGGGGCAGGGAGCAGGCAGACAGGCTGGGGGCTCCCACAGTTGCCTGAGAAAGGCCTTCATCTGGGTGGTGGGCACTTTTCTGAGCAGTGGCTTTGCTTCCGCACCCTCCCTGCCCTGCGGACTGCGGTGGCTCTGCTCTGCCTCCCTCCCAGATGCCACACCACCATTAAGTTCTCGCTGAACAGTACTTACCCTTTATTTATAGAACAGTTTCTATTTGTTTAACCTTTCCTCCAGGAAAGAACAAAAACAAGTCTTTTAAAAGTCCTCTGGCATGAAGGCCTTTCACAATCTCACTCTGCAGAGAGGCTCCTCACATTACTGGTCGGAGCTGTGGGTTTTCTCCCCACACAGGGGAACGGCCAACTGGCCCCCGTGCGAACGCCCCGCCTGGGCCCACAGCTACTGCTGCATGTATCCCACTGTATTATAATAATTTGTAAAATCTATTCCCCTCCACCTCCCCAAACTGATTATAAGCCCTGGGAGGCAATATTCTATTCTCCTAATTCCCCAATCCTTAGCACATGGCCAACAAAGTACATAACAAAAACCAGCATCGATTGAGTTTTTGCTGTGTACCAAGCCGATGTGCTTTATGTACACAATGTGATTTATGTCATTAACACTCACAAGCTCCAAGAGAAGACATTATTATAGCAGATGAAGTGAGTGAACGTTAAGTGAATAAGTCTGGTAATTTTGTGCACACAGTATGATGACAGCATGGCCTAATGGAAAAAAGTGTGGGCTCAGAGCCAGAGTGTGGGTCCTTCTTCCATGACTTGTTAGCTGTGTGCTTGTGGCTAAGTCATTCCCTTCTTGGAGCTTCAGTTTGCTCTTCTGGAAATGGGGAGGTAATCCCCTTCAGGCGAGGTGATGTTCAGAATTAGTGATAATTTATGCAAAACAGTTTATACAGTCCCTGTGCATGGTAGGGTCTTGGCAACTAGATATTATTAATAACAGCAATTCATACAACACTCTTTCACTAATGAGATTGTGTAACTTATTTCTGAGACCACTGAGCAACAGGTTACTCGGGTTTTTTTCGCTATAGCTCACCCTACCGGGCACATACATAATGAGACAGCTTCACACTTCAGTAGGTACAGGACACAGTGCTCTTGGGCAGAGTCCGAAGCAACTAAACTCCAAGTGCACATCTCCACCCGCCACACCCAGAAGCGAAGGTTCCAAGTGTGTCCCCTCCCGGGCTCATCAAGCTTGGCTCAGTACCTACACTTAGTTGGACCTATTGATTGATCCGTGTTTTTTTTAAAAATAAAAATGTTGAAGTTCTCTACTAAAAAGTATGCTACGTTTCCTAATAAGAACTCATTTTAGATTACTTTCTGAAAATCAAGGAATTCGATTTGCTATAAAGGATGAGGCTTTGGAGTCACCAGATCTACATTTACATACCACCGCTACCAATTAATAACTGTGTGCAGTGACCTTGGTGTGGGACCTTCACTGTGCGCACTGACCTTGGTGTGGGACCTTCACTGTGCGCACTGACCTTGGTGTGGGACCTTCACTGTGCGCAGTGACCTTGGTGTGGGACCTTCACTGTGTGCAGTGACCTTGGTGTGGGACCTTCACTGTGCGCACTGACCTTGGCGTGGGACCTTCACTGTGCGCAGTGACCTTGGTGTGGGACCTTCACTGTGTGCAGTGACCTTGGTGTGGGACCTTCACTGTGCGCACTGACCTTGATGTGGGACCTTCACTGTGCTCAGTGATCTTGGTGTGGAACCTTCACTGTGCGCAGTGACCTTGGTGTGGGACCTTCACTGTGTGCAGTGACCTTGGTGTGGGACCTTTACTGTGCGCACTGACCTTGGTGTGGGACCTTCACTGTGTGCAGTGACCTTGGCGTGGGACCTTCACTGTGCGCACTGACCTTGGTGTGGGACCTTCACTGTGTGCAGTGACCTTGGTGTGGGACCTTCACTGTGCGCACTGACCTTGGTGTGGGACCTTCACTGTGCGCACTGACCTTGGTGTGGGACCTTCACTGTGCGCACTGACCTTGGTGTGGGACCTTCACTGTGCGCACTGACCTTGGTGTGGGACCTTCACTGTGCGCACTGACCTTGGTGTGGGACCTTCACTGTGTGCAGTGACCTTGGTGTGGGACCTTCACTGTGCGCACTGACCTTGGTGTGGGACCTTCACTGTGCGCACTGACCTTGGTGTGGGACCTTCACTGTGCGCACTGACCTTGGTGTGGGACCTTCACTGTGCGCAGTGACCTTGGTGTGGGACCTTCACTGTGTGCAGTGACCTTGGTGTGGGACCTTCACTGTGCGCACTGACCTTGGCGTGGGACCTTCACTGTGCGCAGTGACCTTGGTGTGGGACCTTCACTGTGTGCAGTGACCTTGGTGTGGGACCTTCACTGTGCTCAGTGATCTTGGTGTGGAACCTTCACTGTGCGCACTGACCTTGGTGTGGGACCTTCACTGTGCGCACTGACCTTGGTGTGGGACCTTCACTGTGCGCACTGACCTTGGTGTGGGACCTTCACTGTGCGCACTGACCTTGGTGTGGGACCTTCACTGTGTGCAGTGACCTTGGTGTGGGACCTTCACTGTGCGCAGTGACCTTGGTGTGGGACCTTCACTGTGTGCAGTGACCTTGGTGTGGGACCTTTACTGTGCGCACTGACCTTGGTGTGGGACCTTCACTGTGTGCAGTGACCTTGGCGTGGGACCTTCACTGTGCGCACTGACCTTGATGTGGGACCTTCACTGTGCTCAGTGATCTTGGTGTGGAACCTTCACTGTGCGCACTGACCTTGGTGTGGGACCTTCACTGTGCGCACTGACCTTGATGGGGGACCTTCACTGTGCGCACTGACCTTGGTGTGGGACCTTCACTGTGCGCACTGACCTTGGTGTGGGACCTTCACTGTGTGCAGTGACCTTGGTGTGGGACCTTCACTGTGCGCACTGACCTTGGTGTGGGACCTTCACTGTGCTCAGTGACCTTGGTGTGGGACCTTCACTGTGCGCACTGACCTTGGTGTGGGACCTTCACTGTGCTCAGTGACCTTGGTGTGGGACCTTCACTGTGCGCACTGACCTTGGTGTGGGACCTTCACTGTGCGCACTGACCTTGGTGTGGGACCTTCACTGTGCGCAGTGACCTTGGTGTGGGACCTTCACTGTGCGCACTGACCTTGGCGTGGGACCTTCACTCTTCTTTAGTGGTGTTCTTCCATTTGAATGACAACAACGTCTAGAAGACCACAGTAGAACACTGTACTCTGGAGTCAGCTGTCCACTTTCAAATCCAGGCTCCATCTAGCCATAGTTCTGTGGCCTCCCATGAGTCACTTATTGGGAAATGGAGATATAACTCATTCGGCTGTTGGGGCTTAAATGAAATTAACATGTAGAGTAGCCAGTGCAGTGGCCGGCACATGGTGAGTGACCACTGAATGCCAGGGGCTTCCACATCACCCTCCCCTCCCCCACAGGCTGTCAGAGCCCAGGGTGTGGGAGCCCCTTGTCTAATGCCCACCCCTGCAAGTGTTCGTTATAAATCATAACCAGACCTGGTTTGGGCACAGTCTTCAACACCTATGTTAATAGATAGTTTCTGCCCTTTGAAATGTTTGGGAGAAACTAGACCGTTCACCCAGAGCTGAGATCTCGATTTACACTGTGATTACCACACCACAAACTCAGAGTGGCTCCAGGGAGTTCTCCACTCACAGGGCCAGCCAGGTGGTGAGGGGAGGGGGGCAGAGAGAGGCTAGGGGAGAGGCCTTCTTTGTCTTCCCACCTGAGTGAGGGTAGGAGGGGTGCGGGGAGGGCGTTGATGTGAAGTCGGTGCCCGGAGGACACAGGCCTGAGCTCCGTGGAGGCAACACGCTCCTGTGGCTTCCACCCGCTCAAAGAAGCCAGAGATCCAGATTTGCATGCAAAATCCCCACATTCAGAAACTGATCTGCAGTTTTCAGACAGAACCATGTGTGAGCAAAACCGATGATTCCTGCGCGGCCGGACCTGGCCCCAGGACACCTGATGCGTCTGGTGACATCTGCCAGGCACAGTAAGCCTCTCACAAACACTCAGACAAGGGGGATCTGTTCCAAAGAGCAAGACCTGTCCGGGAGGGCGCCCTCCGGGAGCTGCTGCACGTGAAACGATGATGCCACCACCTTGGGCTGGACAGGCTCCGTCTGACTTTGTTTTCTAATAAACGATTTGGGAGAGTAACAACTGTACTTTTCCAAAGACATGCAACAGACTCTGCAAATCCAGCAGCGCTCTGGGTTAGGCAAAAAGGGACGCCTCTGGAGCCGAGTCACTTAGCCTGTGGAGAGGGTGCAATTTAATCCTCCGAGCTCCCGTGTGGCATGAAAGCACCAGGTGAGACTGGCCGGCATTCTTCCTACAACAAAGGAACGCACTGTATTCCTTTGTGGTGGAGAAGCAGCCAGGGGTGGGGCTGGTCTCCCGGCCTGCCAGGGCCGCCTTCAGCGCTGGAGTCACAGAACAATGGAGTCCTGGCTGCTAGGGGAGCTGGGAAGAGCCCTCACTCCAGCCCCCCGAGGATTGGGACTGAAACTTGAGAATTACCCCCTTGACGAAATCCAACCAGCCCCATGCAGCTCTGTTCCACAGTGCTGCCAGAGGAAGGCTTCGGTCACCGATGAAAAAAACAACAAAAAGCAGAAAAGCGTAGCAGCTTGATTGCTCACATAATGAGTAGGGCATCTTGGGTTTCAAGGTCAACCTGTTGACTCTCACTCAGGGTGTGTGCAGGCGTGCATCGCTGATGCATTCGTTGGCAAAAAGCAAGCACCTTTTAGGAGCCATCACACCCATGACTGCAGACACCCTGTCTGTGAAAGAGGAGACTGTTTCGACCGCTCTCCCCGTCCTGGGCAGGGCAAGCTCCACGGAAGGACTGAAAGGTGAGGCTCGCAGGAGCAACCTTGGTGCTTAAAAGACATACGTCACACTTCATCGTCTTTAGCTTTTAACTAGAAAGTCTCACCATCTTGTTGTTTTAGGTGAGAAACTTGAATGGAAGCCCTGTTCTTACGTCCAAATCGCTTCGTCAATCAAACACCGCTTTCTGTCTGTGGCAGCTGGTATTGGTTCTGGAAAAGCACAATCTGGATACCCATCATCATGAGCATTTCACAAATGGAATAAAAACCAAAGTGTTTCAAAGTCACAGTTAGACGGAAACAGTTGGGGGGATACTAGAAAATTCTATTATCATTTGGCTGGCATCACCCTGCTATGAATTTCCCTGGCCCTCGTCACTTTTATAAACCATTCCTTATCCTTTCCTGTCAGTCACGGGACAGGATACACTGAGGATCTAGCACACGCCCAGCACCATGTGGCCCCTGCAGGGACAACGGCAGGGGCTACAGGAGCCAAGGAGGAAATGGGTCTTCAGTCCCAGTCCTCATTCAAGGAGCATTTGCTTAAGCACCTACTGTGTTTCAGGAACTAGGCCCAGGGATCCTAAGGGGCCTGTGTGCTTGTCACACCCTTCACCTCCAGGGCAGAGGAGAGGAGCAGGACCGGAGTCAGTGGATGCACAGAGGATGTGGAAGCTCGCTCTGGAGGGTGAGGGGAGGTGCCACAGGGGGCCCTGACGACGCAGGTACCAGCCCACACCTCCCGCACTGAAGCCCGCCAAGTTCCAGGCCCAGCGCCACTGGGAATCAGAGACTCAATCCTCAGAACTGAGCTGGTCACAGCAATGTCATCAATATCAAATGCCAGAGAAGGGGAAATGGGGAGCTAGAGGAAGACACAGCAGTGGCGTGTGCAGACAGCGGGGTGCAGGAGCCTGGAGAACAGGGACAATGGGCCTGCAGAGCGGTGAGGGACATTCTGAGGAAAGGGCGTTTGGGAGAGGATTACTGCTGTAAGCAAGCCAGGAACTGGGCTAAACTCCGTGTGAAAAAGAACGGAAGATGCTCAGAGTCACTGATCATCAGGGAAATGCAAATTAAAACCACAAGATATCGCCTCACACCTGTCAGAATGGCTACTATCAACAAATCAACAAATGACAAGTGCTGGCGAGGATGAGGAGAAAAGGGAACCCTCGTGCACTGCTGGTGGGAATGCAGACGGGTGCAGCCACTGTGGAGAACAGTATGGAGTTTCCTCAAAAATTAAAAATGGAACTTCCGTTTGACCCACTTCTGGAAATATATCCTAAAAACCCCAAAACCAATCAGAGAGAATATATGCACCCCAATGTTCATAGCAGCACAATTTATAATAGCTAAGATTTGGAAACAGCCCAAGTGCCCATCAGTAGATGACTGGATAAAAAGCTGTGGGACATTTATACCGTGTAATACTATGCAGCTATAAAAAAGCATGGATGGGCCTGGAAAATAAGTCAATCCGAGAAAGACAAATATCACATGATCTTAATTATTTGTGGAATCTAATGAATAAAATGAATTGACCAACAAAATAAGACCCGAAGCATGGAGGCATGGAACAGACTGACATACTTCAAAGTGGGGTTGGGGGCACCAGAAGAGATAAGCCAAAGAAGTTATATACTTATATGCATAACCCATGGACACGGGCACTAGGGCGGTGAAGACCTGGGGGGTGGGAAGGGGCTGGGAGGAGGGGTGTAAAGGGGAGAAATCTGTAATACTATCAACAATAAAAAAATATATATATAAAAGAAAGGGAGAAAGAAAGCAGGAAAGAAAGAAAGAAAGAAAGAAAGAAAGAAAGAAAGAAAGAAAGAAAGAAAAGAAAGAAAGGAAGGAAGGAAGGAAGGAAGGAAGGAAGAAAGAAAGAAAAAGGAAGAGAAAAGGTATGCAACAATTTCATGAAATGACAATAGCAAATTGTTGTGGCAAAAATGTTATTTATTGCATTGCATAAGATATTATAAACTCCTTTGGATATAATGTAGACAATATTAAGATTTTTTTCAGCAAACATATAAATTTAATATGAAATTTCCTCCCCTCAAAATATAATAATAATTGATGAAATTAATGAACAAAAATTGCAGTCAATAAAAATGTTTTAAAAATCTTTAGCAGGATTTGATCTTATAAATTCAACCAGTCATAAAATGACTTGGATTTCTGTTCTAGAATGGAAAGCCATTTTTATATGGAGATATGTTAAAATAAATATTTCAATTATGTTATCTTTGTTAGAAAATTGAGTAAATAACTAATAAATAAATATTTTACCAAAAAAAGAAAGGGTGATTATTAATATTATAAAGTATAAAAGATTAGAAGGAGAGTGATCAGTGCCCCCTCCCATCTCCAGAAAGATTATGCTTAATTTTATATTGTGTGTATATGTGTATGTATATGTGTATATATGTATGTTTGCATGTGTGTGTTCTAGAATATGGTTCGATATTCTACTTGTAAACAACGTTTCCTGTTCATGAAGCATCCATCTTATATAAAAACTGCTGTTTGAAATTTTAATCCTGCTATTTGGCTCCTGTAAATGCTTGCTTGCTTAAATAATAAGGAAAATAAGACTACTCCCACTTCAGAGAGGCCATTAAACCTTCCCCAGACGAAATTATCAGTGCTGGCACCAGGCCAAGCCTTTGGTTGAGGTCTCAAGGCCCCAGCACATAGAGGCTCTTTAAGAACTTGCAAAGGGGGCCGGAAACACCCCATATTTGGGAGACAAAGAAGGTAAAAACATATAAATAGGGAAAGTTCCTCCATGCTGGGGCCCAGAATTTGAGAGACATTTTCCTCTGGACCCGCGCGTAATAAATGTAACTCCATCTCTCTAAGTGTTGCTTGGTTCTTCTCCGGTTTTCTGTAACATTCATACGATGCAGTGATATTCCTAACACTGTGCAGGGACCCCTGAGAACCAACAAATGAAAACCCTACAGCCCCTGCCTGCGGCTCTCACTGCCTGTAATTGTGAGATTATTCCTTTGAGATCCTATTACCGAAATCTCAAGAAATGCTTACATGGCTCCTGTCCTCATGATGACTACTGCTATCTAACGTTCTCTACCAAGAGGTTTACCATGAAACTGGTGATGAACTATAATGTTCTTTAATTTCTCAAATATAAGTAGGAGAACAATACCCAATAAATCAAGAGTGCTTACAGAAATAGATCTTTTCAAACTGCTCACAAAATCATAGGCTTGTATTTGTGATCTTTAAAATATGTATATATTGATTTAACATAATCATAATTTTTTCTTGCTGCAGTTTTTTAGAAATTTTGAGTTAGAATACTCAAGCTCCAAAGCTATATTTGCTTTCACTTTATATACATAAAATATATGGAGAGAATTGGTCGTGTAAATAGCGCTGTGCACTGAAACAGGCCTGTTGAACAATGTTACTGCTGAGCAAATAAGGCACACCCAGTATGGCCAGGTGGCATATACCCCTTTGTGGAAGAATAAAGAGATTCTAGAAATTCATGTTAAAATAAAAAAGAAAATGTCCTAAGAGCCTGTCAAATATTTGGATGCATAATTTTATTCCTCTAAATTTATAGGTAAGCCAAATATAAAACTGTAAACTTTATTTCATTTAAATTAAATGATTGGCATTAAATTTTAATTTTTAAATAAAGAATTTAACTTCTACTGCAAGGATTCCTGACTTAATTTAACAGAGAATAATCAACTTTTCATTTCCTGTAATTTTAAAATCACCATTCTTGTTGTCACTTTTTTTGGGTTTCCTTTGTTTTGAGGGTCTGTAGTTTGCTAGGCTGAGGAAGGGTTGATGGAGCGGATGGGTGTGGCCCAGAGCGGATGGGTGTGGGGCTTCTAGCTACCCTTGTCCCTCCCTGGAAATACCCATGAGTTAGACACCTGGGTAAAGGCTTTGCCGTGGGCTGGAGCAGCCACGGTCCAGGTTTAGGAGCTCTGCCTGCTTTAAAACAGGACCATACAAACTCTGTTTCCATAAGCAAAATAGCATAAACTGAGGAAAATCCTATTCTTTGCAAATACGGTGCTCTCTTACCCAGTTTGGGGAATTTACGTGAAGAAGAATAAATGAATGCTCCAAAATTTGTAATGCTGCTCCAAGTTCAGGGAGGAGAAAGGCAGATCGAAGTAAGATTCATCACACAAGAAGCAGTACCATTACCTCCCGGAAGCAGTACCATTACCCTTCAGTCAGCCAACTGTCCACCCCGAGCCGCACGGACTAGCAACACGCTAGCCTGCGGTGTCCCCGGAAGAGCCACGAAGACGATGGTAACCAGAAGCCAAGATGAGTTCACAAAGATGAGAAATACCATCCTCACTGTGGGTTCCTGGGTGCCGACTAAGGAAACACTGCAGCCCACACTGTCCTGCAAACCTGCTCACAGCAAAACCCTCAGGAAAGCTGTGAGCCTCCCTCAGGTTCTCACAACAGAATTTTAAAAAGCTCCCAGGTGAGCTGACGGCTGGAACACCCCATCAGCTCGTGAAACAGCACTGGTTTTAGGGATAACTCACACGGTACGGTGAAGAGAGAAGCGGCTGGGAAATTGAGATGACCTGGGCTGCAGATGCAGGTCAGCTGTGTTCACAGCCAGTGATCGCTGACCCCGCAGTGCGACCTGTGGGCCCGCGCACCTGGGACAAGCCTCCCGCTCACACGGAGCTGGGCCTGCACGGGGCTCCAGGCCACGAGGCTCTCCCCTCGGTTCTGTCTTCTTCAATATTTTTAACAGACTAGAGACTCTGACAGCCACAAAAAAAAAAAAAAAAAAAGGCGCCCATCAAATCTGTGTCTGATTCAACTAAAAGAAACAGCTTATATCATACACTTAAAATGTTTAAATCTTTATTTTAAGGCAACTGAAAATAAGAGATTTCATAGAAATATATATAAAATATATATTTTAACAAATTGATTTCATAAGGGGAAGAGGGTCAATCTGGCTGGCATTTTTAACTCTTTCCAAATCCAATGGGGAAAGCAAGTGAGGGGGCCTCTGAATCAGCAGGTGCAGACGAGGCTATTTACCACAACTGAAGTGTGAGTGCCAGGCAAGTCCGCAGGGTGCCCGGCTCCCAGGGGAGAGGGAGGAGGGAGGAAGTGAGGAGCTTCAAGGAAGTGACAGGCCCCCCAGGCTGGGTCCTCCCACTGAGAGGTGGGCGGCAGTAGCTCCCCAGGTTGGGGGGTTGGGGAGGGAACGGGGGGGGGGGGGCTGAGGAGGGTCACATTTCCATGGATCTGTCTTTTCCAGAAGAGACTACCCAGATACTGGTTGTGTTATTGAGCCAGGAATAACCTCACGCTGTTCCCAGGCCCCAGAGCAGAGTGTGGTACGAAAGACCAGATAGCGGGGGCGCACAGGACACGTTATTAGGTGCTCGGTTGTCACTGCGCCTGGAGAACTGGCCGGCGAGAGGGCTGGGACCACGGGACCACGTGAGCTCCGTTTTCGGGGAGGATGGGTCAGAAACTCCGGGGCAGGTCCTTCGCGGATAAACCGAGGGGGAGGGCAGGTAGCGCTTCCCGGTCCAGGCACCCCCTGAGGGCGGGGCGGGGCAGAGGGGTGCGGAGGGCAGTGCGCCTCAGAACACAGCTTCACGCGTTCCTTTCTGGGTCCTGCACTCAACCTTCCACCAAGTCAGAATTTAGGGGCCCCTGGAGGCTGCACATTTCACCAGCCTCCTCAGGACGGCTGACCAGGGGACCCGAGGCGCCCACTTTGGAAACTCTCTTCCAAAGGAGGCCGCCAGGTAAGTGATCCCCTCCCAGGGGCACTGCGTGCTCGGGCCCTGCAGTCCGGGTCTGGCCGGTCACCTGAGCCGCTCTGCCCGCACAGCGCTGGCACTGCACTTGCCCACACGGGTCTGGTTCTCCGCACAGAGTCCTCCGGTCCCCAGGGCCCATACTGCAGAATTCAGCTCCGCGAAGGTAATGAAAAGCAAATTCAAAAGCCCAAAGAGGTCCCAACGTGGCGCCCAGGACGACATCGGAGCCAGGACTCTGAAAGGGAGTTCAGCCTGCCAACAGAACCCCAGGCGCCCCCAGAACGCCCAGGCACAGGCGGGCCTCTTACTCAAATAGAAGCTAAAGAGGGGAGAGGCCCCGGCACCAGGCTTTCACTGCAATCGCATGTAATGCAGGGGTTTGGGCCAAACTTGCTTCCTCGCTGCCCCAACCTTTCCTCTCTGTCAGCCCAACAGCCCTGAGGCCCAGCACACCCGGCCGGGCACACCCCTCTCACATGATGGCACGTTTGCATTTGTTGCTCAGCCAGGGCCTGGGGTGAGGCAGAGAGGCCCTGGGGTGGGAATTAAGGGGCGTTCACCCTCAGGTCCAGGGTGAGACCCTGCAGGGTGTCCTAGGGTCTCACCGGCTCGCCCCAGACCCAGCCTGGTGAGGACCGTTCAGCCAGGAAGAGGTTCCTGAGGAAGCCACAAAGGTGGCTGCGAACCCGCCACCCCGAGAAGGGACTGCTGTCCTCATGCTGCAAACAGCCTTCACGTGGCACAGGTGGGTGGTTAGTCCCTGTTATTCCAGAAGACACGGTTTGGGCTGTAAGTGGAACCTAGTTTCAGCCCGACAGAAACAGCTACTGTTGTCACACTGGCTGCTGCTTCCAGAGCACTGGAGAAAGGCCTCACACAGTAATGTCACCCATCCTCCCCACTCCGCTCTCAGCCTCATCATCGCCGAGATGCAGATGAGGAAACTGAGCACGAGGTTCTGAGCATGGTCTACAGCTACCGGGTTTCTCAAGGGCAGGCCCGGCTGGGACTCAAACCCGGGCTGCCTGCTGGGACACCCTTAGCTCCTCACTCCAACACCCAGTCACTTCCTATCGAATGTGAAAAGATCGGACCAGGATATTCTATTTCAGCAAAATCCCTCTATCCCTTCATGATGTCACTTACATGTACACACACACACGCCCATAGGGAGGTTAGAACAGTGACCCCTAGGGTCCCATCAATCCCTATGGCAGGAGGGGTCAGCAGAGGCCACCAGCCAGTGAAGCATCCAAATATTATCAGTGCCCATGGGTGCCATGCTGTGAAAAGGGTGAGGGCACAAGGTAAGATAAGAGAACTTGTCCTTCTGCCTCAGTAACATGATTGTGGACTTAGGGTCCTAACCCTTACCCACCCCAGGACGCAGGGAAGAATCACCCGGTGCCCACTCCGCACCCCAGCCAATTAGCTCAGCATCCATGGGGTGGGGCCCGGCTTCACGGGGACTTGAATGCACAGCCGGGACGGAAACTGCTCCGGAGGACGGTGCTCAGCAGGAGTAGAAAACACTTCAGGGACATATAGAAACCGTGCTTTTCACACGCAGATGACTAGCTATAACACGGGAGAGCTACGTCGCCATCTGAATAAACTGCATTGAAGGATGTCTGACCTCGCAAGTTTCTAACCAAATTATAAGTCTGACCTCGCAAGTTTCTAACCAAATTATAAGTCTGACCTCGCAAGTTTCTAACCAAATTATAAGTCTTGCTCCAAGCATTCCTCTTTTAGATCAGCAGGGCCGGGAGCATCATGACGGTTGCCAAGCCAGTTTGGGGATGCAGACTGGGGGTCTTTCTGGTGGGTTACAGTAACTGCCAAAGAAGTCTGAAGTGAGGATTCGCTACCACGGCACAGCCTTGCTACATGTTATGGTGAAGGCATGTCTCGGACTAAGTTCTACAGGCACACGCATTAAACAAACATACGTTGGCCAAGCAGGCAAAAAGCAGTTTGTCAGCCTGTCCCATGAGCTCAGTGAAGTCCCAACTCTATGTCTCTTTAGGTTCAATACACTGAGAATGAAAGGCTCACTGAACACACAGCCCCGTCCCCTGGCGGGGTGCTGTCCCCTGCGGGAGGTGAGACCCACCCGAACCAGGATGCGCCTCGGCACTAAGCTGAGGTGGAGCCCAGGTACCACCCTAATGTTAGGTTAGTTATCCACCCGACACATTCTTATCACCAGTTCTCCCGTGGGCAGCAGGGAAGGCTTCCTGACTATTTTCGCCAGTCCACATACTTAGAGAGAGTGCCCACAACTTCACCAGTGAGACCCCGTTTCTCACATGTTTTCATACTCAATTAATCTGGTTTCTTTTCTATGTTTTTCCATTTCTCACATTTCTTATGCAAGTCTGTTACTTATTTTACCAAGAAAACCATTTTTGACATTCAGAATGCTCTCAAGACTTCTGTTGTTGTAGAGAAATAGATCGCTGAAGCATTTGCACCGGCCAGGAGTGTGGTCCTTCCTCATACAATACTAGCTGGCTACTCAACTCGTGTTCTTGACAGCATGTTAGCTGGCCGCCCCTTCTAGAAGCAAAAGCTTAACTGCACATGCGTGATGTCATTCTGGTTGTGTAAATTATGGCCCTTCTAGCACTGACACTGAGTGAACAAAGTCCATTAGCACCAAGTATACTGGCTCTTACTATGTGTGTGACAGTATTCCCTGGTGGCTGATGGAAGTCCGTAACTGTGTGTATAGGAAATGATCTGGGCTGTTTGGGGATGAGGATATTGACAGTGCTTCCAAAACTGGGTCCAACCGAATTCCTTCCATAGTTCAGATTACAGATGACCTTTGCTAATCAGCCTCTTCCTGTTCCCAAGGCTACGACAGGCTGGGCAGCACCAAAAAAGTCCCCAAGGAGGCAGGACAAAGAGGAAATGGCTTTCTGACACCAATCGCTAATGTGCACTTGGCACTGGCATCTGTCTGAAACGTCTCTGACTTAAGGAAGTTGGGCTGATGTTCTTAGTGTTGTCTTTAATATTTTTGCTGTCTTTGTCACCTCTAGTCATATACACTTTAGTGAATTGCCATTTGGAGAATATTTTCGTGTTTATTTTACATTTTTGTCTTCTGAAAGCAAATCTATATTTTTATCACTTCTGAGAAGCAAATATTCAATTTTTTCAGACTTTTTAAACCAATATTTCCTGAGCAACTACTGTAAATAAGCTTTCTACAGATCCAAATGGATGACAAAAGAAAAAAGAAAAGAAAATCCCTGACTAACACTAAGGAAATGGCAGGTACATGTCACAGGGGAGAAGAGGCCAGGGGACAGAAGGGTGGTGAGTTTTCAGCAAGCCCCAGGGGCCTAGTCTCGCGTAGAAACAGCATTTAATAACCTCCCCACATATGTTCAGGCATAAAATAAAAATAGAAACCAGCACTTCACTGGAAAACAGACTATACCATGGTGAAAAGTGAGACAGCTAGCAGAGAAAAATGAAACCTGACCTTCTTCTTGTTGGTAATAATGGGCACAGATGTATCAGGAAGCATTTTTATGGGAGCAGCAGGGTTTCAAGGTCCGCCCAGGAGGCAGTGTTCCTGTCCTGGGTTTAACGATGGCAGCATCACTTGGGGGGACAGAGTCCATCTCCCAAGGTTCTTTATGACTTAAAAAGGCAAGTCCAGGGGTTGGTGGTGAGAGCAGAGTCCTGTGCGGCCACCTCTAGTTCTGGGTCTGCCATTGACCTCGAGTTACAAGAGCAAATCCCTTCATCGTCTCGCTGGTTTTATATGTTCCACAGGAGCTGTTTAGATCTCTTCTCTATACAGAGAGCTGTACCATGGAGAAACCAATGAACTGGCAAAGAATAAAGGGTTCAAGGTGCAACAGAAACACTAGGTATTGTTACCGACTCAGTCCCTTGAGGGTGGCAAAAACCAGTGATAACAAATTTAATAATTAATTCCCTGACTTCTATTTTTGTGGTTGTTATAATGTCTCAACTGCACGACAGCCGATTAAAGTCTTCAACAGCAGAGGCACCTGGTACACCGGAACATACTAGAATGCACTTCAGTGGAGGTTTACGTGCAAGTTGAAGTGTGTGATTCCATATGCAAACACACGGGAGAAAACCTGATATTTAGTGTTGAGGTCAGCAGGGCTGGACTAGGGTGAGGCCAGCCAGGAGCAAAATGTAAGGGGCCGCCAAAAATTGCAGTCATCGAGATAAATAATATTTTTGTGCCTATAGTTAAAACTCAAAATGAATGAATAAAAAAATCCATGTTGAACAAAGCAGATATTTTTTTAAAAAAGAATTGTAAATAAAGAAGTGAGAGCACAAAACAAGAGCCAGTATCGAAAGGCCGGGGGGGGGGGGATCAATAACACCGATCCTGTTTTTATTTAAAATTTTGATATTTTGTTCATCATGAATTTTTTGGCATTCATTTTGAGTTTTAAATATTGCCTACAGCGCTGTTCATCTCAATCACCCTGCCCTCCAGGAGCGGCGGTCCCAGCGCCCTGCAGTCAGCGCCTGGAAAGGCTGGGGGAGCGCAGCTGGCCGCCTCTAGGGCCGCGAGCCCGTGCCCCCAGCAGGTGCCACGCGGGGCGGCGGGCGGAGGGCCGGGCAGCCAGCCAGCCTACCTGGCTTGTTGTGCGTGCCGTGCCTGCGCGCCAGGCTGAGCTCGCGGTGGATGCGGTTCTCCAGGTACTCCTGCTTCTTGCCCAGCATCTCCTCCGTCTCCCGGAGCCGCGCCAGGGCCTCCTGCGGGCTGGGCGCCGCGCGGCTCCGGGAAGAGCCCCCCCGTTTAAAGAACTTGCCCAACTTGCTCATGCTGGGCCGGGGCCGGGGCCAGGGCCGGAGCCGCGTCCTGGGTCCGCGCTCTGATCTCCGAGGCGGCGCTCTGGGATCAACAAGCCGTCGGGGCAGGTGACACACACCCCTGGGCATTTCCTGGCGCCTGGCGCCGCCCCGCCCTCGGCGGCCGGGGGGCGGGGAGGGGGACACGCCTCCGTGGGACGTGGCCGCGGGTGCCGCGGGCCTGGGGAATTGGGGACGGCTGGGAAGAAGGACAAAACTCCGGGGTGCCGCCACGAAGTTGTGGCTTTGTCCGTGCTGGGGTGCATGGGGCTGAGGTCAGCACACCCATGTTCCAGAGTCTTTGTGGGGGCCTGCGTGTGTGTGTGTGTGTGTGTGTGTGTGCATGGTGTCCCTGCACAGTCTCTTCCCTTGTGAATAAGAACATCAGGTATGTGGATCCAGGTGTGTGTCCTGTGCGTATGACAGCGGCAGGTGTGACGAGCCCTCTAGGAGCAGCAGGTCTGACCGGGCTTGTCTCTGCAGAGCAGGAATGTGGGCAGGTGCCTGTGTGCTCTGCCCTCGGCATGGGTCATTTCCCCTCATCCTTACCTCATCCTTACCTCATCCTTACGGAGCTGGAAGGGACTGGAGGGTGGTGGTCTCTCTGTCCCAATGTCAGGACTTCCGAGTAAGTTTGGTTGTTGCGTTCAGCTCTGTCCTGAAGCTGAGCCTTCAGCGTGACGGTTAGTGTAGCGATCGCCTGTAAGAGGCTGCCCATGTGTCAAATGCCTTTAGAGACACCTCAGTAACAAAGAGAGAAAAGCCCCAGAGAAAAGACATGCTCTTTAGTTCATGCTCGTTCTCATCCCATCTCGGAGACCCCCGACAGTGTGGTAAGCTGGAAGGACACCAGTATGTACAGTGACCACGGCCGACGCAGTACATATGGACTTGAGTCTGCAGCCGGGTTTTCCAGGGCTGTATGTACCCCACACAACACACCTGTTGGAGCAACATCACCCACGTCATCAGGATCTATTTGTGATCCTTAGCTAAGCACTGATTGTCTCAGGGGAAAAAGCATCCCTTACTATGACAAATACACCTTGGCACTCAAGATCAATAACCCAATTCGTCTGCCATCATACCAACACAAGCAGCAGGCCGATCCACTTTATCCAGCACTGGAATAGCCAGCGTCAAATTCTGCCGAAGAAATCAGTCATTTTCATAGGAGACTAATTGGTTTATATCTTACACACAAGCATAGAAGCTCCTCATTCCCCAGTCACCACAGCCAGCCACTTCTCCCCATCTCCCCCGGCCATCCAAAGCACTTGTGATCTGGAACACATATTTGGCTCTAATCTTCTTGTAAACTGTAATGAGTATTGTAGTTTATGATTGAATGTTTTGTAACTGTTTCAGAACGTATTTTCTCTGTTAGACGGTAGGCCCTGGAGAGTTGAGAAGTAGCACGTTTTGTGCTCAGGTTCCCATTGCTGGTTCGTTGAGTGTGTCTCTATATAAGGTGCTAGCAGTACAGGGGTAGTCTGCCCCAAAGGGCTTGCCTTCCAGGGGTAGTGCCTCGGGACAGGGGCCTGGCCCTGAGCGGGTCTGCCTAGGGCTGCCTGTAGTGTGAGGTTCTTGACATCACACGGGAAGTTTCACAAGAGTCCAGGTGACCCTGAGGGAACAGTTGTTAAAGCTGGGGATGTAAAACACAAACGGGCTTAGTCGAGAACAGTGGTCGGCAAACTGCGGCTCGCGAGCCACATATGGCTCTTTGGCCCCTTGAGTGTGGCTCTTCCACAAAATACCACGGCCTGGGCGAGTCTATTTTGAAGAAGTGGCATTAGAAGAAGTTTAAGTTTAAAAAATGTGGCTCTCAAAAGACATTTCAATCGTTGTACTGTTGATATTTGGCTCTGTGGACTAATGAGTTTGCCGACCACTGGTCTGGAAGAAGCAACAGCAGAGCCTGCGCTGGGCTGCCCTCGCTGTCTGGGGAGTCAGAGAAAAGGGGGCTCGGGAACAGGTTCGGGGCACTAGCCCGCGATGACCTGCCGCTGCCCAGTGTTCCCAGGTTGCAAGCCTCTGGGGTCCTTTACGGTAGGAGATGTGTGCCTGTGGGGGAAGAAGAGGGGAAAGAGAATGGGGAGCTGCTCCCCGAGGGAAAGAGCTCGCTGGGTCCTTTGGGTCCTTTGTCTTGAGGCTTTTATTTCTCTCTGCAGGCAGGAATCTTCGGGGAGGCCTCAGGAGAGGGTTTCAGCAGAATATTTATCAGTTTTCCAGGTGTGCTGCTCCAGGGCGTGGTCTCCACTGATTGGTCAGTGTCGGGGCAGGGGGACATCAGTCATTGCAGCTGGTCCTGGTGTCACCCACCTGGTTCTGCTGCCTTTCTGGGTGTGGAACTGAAATACAACTGAGGCTGAGATGTTCTCTCTGGGAGGTGACCCGTCTCTGCGGTAAACTGCAGTCAGTGTGCTCAGCTGGGGGTCTGCTTCCCTGTCCCCCTTGTCCTGGCTCACTGCCTGTGCCAATAGCAGTAACATTTTTTTTCCTGAGTGCGTGTTATACGCCCAACACCGTCCCAGATGCTAGAGTGTCACAGAGAAAAAAGAAAGACTGAAACCCATGCATTCTTTTTTTTTTTAATCTTCACCTGAGGATATGTTTTTACTGATTTTAGAGAAGGAGGAAGGGAGAGAGAGAGAAACATGGATTGGTTGCCTTCCATACTCGCCTGCAACCTTTTGGTGTATGGGACAAAGTTCCCACCAACGGAGCCACCCGGCCAGGGCAGCCCATGCATTTTTGGGGAGCCTACTTTCTAGTTGGGGGAAGACAGACAGTGAATTAAGGAAGTAACGTATTATACGTGTTATGTGAAGGGGAAAAATAAAGCGTGGAGTGTTAGCGAATTTAAGTTTTAGACAACATATACCAAAGTCTTGAGTCTGAAGTCTTATGGTTCAAAGGAAGCCAGGACAGCGGGGCTTGGAGGCAGAGCAGAGTGGTATGAGACATCTCCAAAGGCAGACAGAGTCCAGGGTCCACACGATGTGCCAGTAAGGATCTTGTATTTTATCTGTAGAGCAAATGAAAACCAATCAGAAATGGAAACAAGTGGTTTAATCATTAATTTATAATTCAACGGAAAAAGGAATCAGTTTTCCCAAATGTAATGTTTAGTACTTTCAGAAATGCATGTGGTATGCACAGCAAGATACATTTGAAATGTATCATTCCCTTCTATTAATACATAACTTCAGTAGGAAAAAGATAATATTTGCATGCAAGCAAACCCTCCAAATATATATCAGTGCTTAATCCAGCATAAGATATAGAGAATAAATTTTTAAATCAATGATGTAGAAGCTGAAAAATAACACATTAATCTTCATTCCATACTCATCCCAGAAATGTGGTTTCATAAAGAGTTCTCAACATCTGGTATATTTTTCATTTTCTAGTCTCAATTGATCTCAGCTAATAAGGAGGCTGTTGTGCAAAAGAATGGTCTTGTTCAGGGTGATTTACCGCCGTTAAGATGGTGAAGGAAATTGGAAATTTATAGATCGGTGGAAAAGACCATAGTGTCAGGCTAATTGATACATTTTGGCCACCCCTTATAATTACATCCATTTTTAAGATGCCAATGAACTCTCTAAGGCAACCGAAGAATTGCCCCTTAAACACACTGCAGAATGATCATCAAATAGTTATTTATTAAGCAGCTCAACAAGAATGTACACATTCTTTGCATCAGCAGTTCTGTTTCTTAGAACCAAATATTCATCATATATAATACCGAATCACGATAATGAGTACAAAAGTAGTTATTATGAAAAATAATAATTTTTTCAAAAATAAAAGCTGTGTTGCCCTAGTCGGTAATGAAGAGTTATGGGCCTGTGACTGAGTTTTGCCTGCATAGCTCTTCATATTGTTTCCTATCTCTCTATCCCTGACCAGACAAGAAGGGACGGAATCTAATGAGCACAATAAAACAATGAATAAAATAGGACCAGAGGCATGGAAACGTAGACCGGACTGGTGAATCTCGGAGGGAAGGGGCAGAAAGAGACTAACGAAGGTTTTGTTTGCATACATGCCTAACCCAAAGACACAGACAATAGGATAGTGAAGACCTGGAGCAGGGCAGGAGCTAGGGGGTGGAGGTGGGGGCAAGGGGTAAAAAGGGGGGACATCTATAATACAACAATAAAGACTAAAAAAAAATTAAACTGGTTAAAAAAAGGGGACAGATTTGGCTGTAAAATGTTTTCTACGCCAACCACTTAATGGATATACAGTGAGATGCAGCTCTTCCACAGTACCACCTGTATTGGGCATAACCTACCCAAGGCTGATTCTTACACCGTCCTTGCCCTCTAGAGTTTCATTGTACCTCAATACAATCCCATGTGATCTTGGACTTAAGTAAGGAACGCAGTTTACCTCTCAGTTAATAATTATAGCTTTCCTTTTGCCAGAGACCTAGGAGTTACCCCCACTTTTCCTCTCATACTCCATAGCCAACCCATCAGCAAGCCCATGGGCTCTCGCTGCTACAAAACCTGATCCCTGGCCACCACCACCACAGCTAGCACCCTGCTCCCACCCGCCCCGCTCTCTGCTAGATAGTCGACTTCCAACCAACCTCCCGGATCACCTTGACCTTGCTGCTGTCTCTCTGCCTAGTAAGCCAGGGTCAATCCCCTCCCCCTGACTTTTCAAGCCCCTTCATGAAGTGCTACAGACCCCTACCCACCCTCACATTGTTAGGGGCAGAAGTAGAATATTGGAAACTATAATTATAATAAACTAGAGGCCCAGTGCACAAAATTTCGTGCCCTGGTGGGGAGGGGGGTCCCTCAGCCCAGTCTGCGCCCTCTCTCAGTCCGGGACGCCTTGGGGGATGTCTGTCTACAGCGGAGGCAGGAGAGGCGCCCACCACCACCGCTGCGCTCACCACCTGTGAGCCTGGCTTCTGGCTGAGCGGCACTCCCCCTGCCGGAGCGCACTAACCACCGGGGGAAGATCCTGTGTTGAGCGTCTGCCCCCTAGTGGTCAGTGTGCATCATAGTGACTTGTTGTTCCCACTGTTCAGTCGATTTGCATATTAGGGTTTTATTATATAGGATTTTAATCATCTGTTAACCATGATGGTTCTGTTCTGAGTAGAGAAAGCACATTCTACCCTCACTGAGAGTTGTACTTCCTTAGACCTGGGAGCTCCATCAGAATGCAGTCCATCCTCCTTCAGAGAACTGCCTGTCATTATGGGAAGATTTACAACCTCGTGGCCAAAACAGTCTAGTCCAGGAGGCATCTGTTCATTACAACCCCCAGCCCCTACTGCCTGTAATCTGGTCCCAGGGTGCAGGAGGAGAAATCAGCGTGTTTATATGGCCCAAGAAGCATTTGCTGCCTCTCGTCTGCGCTAAAGGCGTGCATTTACTGGGTGAGCCTGATCAAGAACTGGTGGCAAGGGACCTCCAGAGGTCCTTGCCTGGTCTCCTCGCCCTTAGTCTGATCCACTCTGGGATGAGAGACATTGTTCTGCTTTGGTGGTTTTTTAAACGCAGGGCATCCTGAGGTTTCTGTGGCTGGACAGACAAGGAGAATGGTGTGAAGCTCTTGTCTGTGGGTTTTATCACAGTTGTAAACATTGTACTAGTATATTAGGGTGGTTTTTGCCTGATGTAACTTTGCCTGTAAGCTTGCTTACATTGTTCAATGATGGGTGCTGGTGGCCTGATCCCAAAAGATTGGGCTACTTACGCTTATCCACCAATGGGGAAAAAAAAAAAAAGGAAAAGGGTGTTTTATTGCAATACGGCTTGGCCTCACTCTTAAATATCCTCAACTGGGAACAAGAGATTAGTGTTTGGGAACACATGGTGTGAAGCTCCTGTCTGTGGGTTGTGCGCACCTATAAATATCATATATAAGAGTGTCTGTTGATCATTGTTTTGTGTCTCTTTGTTGTTTGGTTTAATTGTTTAAAGATGGGGCATATCCCACTCTGCAGGGGGTTGGGGGGGCAGCTGCTTGTAGCAGGCTGACCCCATAGCATTGACTGCAGGAACTTCCCAGCAGCTGCCAAGAGTTCTTAATCTTGGGGACCCTCCCTGCTCTCCTTCTCAAGGCATCAGATGCCTGAAATGCTTAGCTAGTGAGAGTTTGGTCTGTCTGTAATGTAACTTTGGTTAAAGATGTTCTTTGCTTGCTTTCTTATCTTTTGGGGACTTAGTTTATTTTACTCTTTTCTGTTTTATGAACACAGGGAATCCTCTGTCTCTGCTGTTTGGACTTTGTGCCACGCAGAAGCAAAGGTCATTTGCTGTGCTGGGTTAGTGTAAAGTAAGGTTCTAAGGCTAATGTCCCAGTCCTTCCTTGGGGAGTACTCATTTATTTACTTTAGGGGGTGTTTTGTTTCTGTTTTGAAAGAGGATAATATTTCTTCTTATATACAAGATTTCATGTTGTTTCAGTCTATTCAGAGAGAAAAATACTGGATGTAAACCTGCTAACCCTCCCCCTCCCCCCAGCTGCAGAAGTGCCCTTGGGCAGGGGCCACTCCAGAGATGTAAAGAAAATACAAAGTAAAGGTCTTGGTAACTTAAAACCTTGGAGTCCTTCTGTAGAAATTATTAAATAGCTAGGTATTTTTAAATAAATGGATACTGAAATATTAATCTGAGTTTGCCCACTTTGACATTTATTACAGAAAAGCTAGAAAATACACTTGAAACTTAGTGAATATTTTATAATAGAAATATGTCTCTCAAAAGTGTAATGTATTTGCCAATCTTAAAGAATGATAACTGCTTAATTTTTGGTGATCACTTAAAAATTGGTTTCTAAGAGTTAAGAATCTAACCAATTGGAAAGCAGTTGTGTAGTTTTGGTAATAGAAAGCATGAGGCAGGGAGACGCATTTGGAAGGAAAAAGAAACCGAGTTCTAAAGCTGGTTATTTCTGAATGGGTAAGAAGCTTTGTGAAAGTTATGGGAGGGCTGTGAAGAGAAATTTTAAAAAGAAATTATAGGTAATCTGAATAATAAATTTAATTAGATAAATGAATTTAAAGTAAGCTAATGCAGAATTTGTTAAGTCTTTTCTAGTCTGTTAAAAGGGAAAAAATGCAAATTACATGGAATCTTGTCCTTTCTGCAAAACATAATATTCTGGAATAACAATTAGAGCATATCAGAATCTATTTTAATAATGTGCATGTAAATAGATATAGTTAGTATTTATTTATTTGACAAAGTTTCCCATGTACCTTAAGCAGAAAATTTTTCCAGATTTTGCACAGGAAGCAAAAGTTCTATAAATTATTGAAATTGTTATATATTATGTTATATTAATCAGGTACTTAATTACTTATAAAAGGTGATGTTCTTAATTGTGGGAACTGAAGTTTTGCTAGCCTATATTTGTGTTTAATACCCTTTTGTCACTTTGAATAAATAAATAGTCTAATACTGTTTCATAATAATAATGATGATATATAATCTTTTGGTCAAAAAAGTTTGACAACCTTCCCAGGGTTTGAATTTTAAGAAACTTTTTTTTGACATTGGAATGCCTCAAGAATTTGTTTTCTCTCTTTATGAAGAAAATTTTCTGCTTAAGGTACATGGGAAACTTTGTCACATAAATAAATAATAACTATATTCTACTTATATACACATTATTAAAATAGATTCTGATATGCTCTAATTGTTATTCTGGAATATTGTGTTTTGCAGAAAGGACAAGATTCCATGTAATTTGCATTTTAATAAAATCCATAACCGTGTCCTTTTAAATTTCTTATTTAGAGACAGTCACTGTTTTGTCATAATGCATTTGGGAAAATGTTACGTCTTCTGAGGGATCCATGGAAAGGACTCTGACATTTTCAGATCATCCTCTTCAAACTGGATGAAAATTATTAGAACTCTATAGAGTATCTGGGTCTATAGAAGTACTGGCAGGAAAAATCAGGAGAAACAAAAAATATGGGACTGAATGAACTACAAATAATTATATAGTTTTTGTACTTTTGTTGAGAGTATTCCTGATTTTTAATTTTTGTTTTTCAGACATAAGGAAACTTGTTACTTTTCTTAAAGCTATTTGGTAAATTATCTATTTTTCTCCCTACCCTACCTACCCCTCCAGACTTTGGCAATTCTTAATAAGTGAGTCATGGCAATACTTTCTTTTTATGAATTCAATAAGACCAGTTTCCAATTGTGGTTTTATTAACCAAGACTATGACTGGAATATCATGTCTGAAAGAGACATGCTCTGACTCTGGATGTTACCAGAAAGCTTTAAGGAATGCAGACTGACTTTGAAGCCAATAAGAGCACCTTGGAGAAATAGCCTGGTACCTTACTTGGTCAGTGGTTCATGGCAGTCTTTCCAGGTAAGGAACGAAGGTTGCTTTCCTAAGACATGGCAAGGGAAGAACCCCAAGACATTTTGGGAACCTCAAGAATGTGAGGAATTTGCCTAAGTCTACAGGAATTGCAGGAAAACCTGGTGGCAATTAGGTGGCTCAGCTTCTTCACCCTGGGGAGCCAATTAAAGCTCAATCATGAGATGCCAGCAAAGCGATTAAAAAAAAAAAAAAGCTTATATGATCAGTTGCTATTCTTATTGTGTTCATGCAAACAATCAGGCCAAATTAAAACTAGACTTAATACAGAATATAAATTGGTCTTAATTTGTCTCCTTAATAAAAATGAGGGTGATTTTAGGGGGGAAATTATGTTTCAGTAGACTCTATAACACACAGTTGTGAATATTAAACTCAAAACTTTGTTTTCACCTGTGAATTGAACTGGATCCTGAATTTATCTCTAGCTTTTACCCTAATAATACTAACATTTGTAACAAAGTTTGTCTCCACTAGGTTACAAGCCCTACTAAGACTCAGAGAATACCACCTCTAGACACCATTGCCACCTCCTTCTGTGCCCAGGCCTCATCGTCCCTCTGGCAGAGAGCAAGGATCTCTTGGCTCTGAAAGAAAATTTCAACCCTCCTCAGCTTGAAGCAGCTACAGAAGTGACAGTGCACCGCTTTTCTCTGAGAGAATTCAGAGCCAAGCCCCTGGGGGATGTGGTGGGCAGTTAGACAGACATGGGCAGAGCAAGGACGAGGGGCCAACCAGGGGAGAAATGGATGGGACCCTGAGACATGCTTCTCATCACTCAACTGCTCTGAAGCTGGCAGTGGAGGAACCTGTGCGGAACAGATCTTCACATTTTGCCTCGTCGGAGTTGGGACACCTATTGTGACCCGGTGCACGGATTCATGCACATTGAAAGGAAATTAATTAGAAGAAATATTTTAATATCGCTATTCGCCCTTTCTCTATAATAGAAGTGTCAACCAAATTCACGATCGATAATGATAGATCGAAACACATGCATGTGATTGGTGCCAGTGAGAGCTTTATATGTATTGTGCATGCGCGAGTCAATGTTTATTTTTAAATTGCCAGTGCGTGTCATATGTACCAGCTGGTCGGTTGGTTGGACGGTCGGACTTCCATACAGTCAGTCACTTAGCCTTTTATATATATATATATATATATATATATATATATATATATATATATAGATTATTCCATTCATTTTGGGAAGAAAGTCACATACTGGGACCCACTGTCTGGGAAAAGGATGCAGGGATGTTTTCTCTAAGCAGTGGTTCTCAACCTTTCTAATGCCGCGACCCTTTAATACAGTTCCTCATGTTGTGGTGACCCCCAACCATAAAATTATTTTCGTTGCTACTTCATAACTGTAATTTTGCTACTGTTATGAATCGTAATGTAAATATCTGTGTTTTCCGATGGTCTTAGGCCTTACAGTCGTGACCCACAGGTTGAGAACCGCTAGCAGGGTTGCCTAAGATCCACAGGTTGAGAACCGCTAGCAGGGTTGCCTAAGACCCACAGGTTGAGAACCGCTAGCAGGGTTGCCTAAGACCCACAGGTTGAGAACCGCTGCTGTAAGGCCTAAGACCATCGGAAAACACAGATATTTACATTACGATTCATTAACAGTAGCAAAATTACAGTTATGAAGTAGCAACGAAAATAATTTTATGGTTGGGGGTCACCACAACATGAGGAACTGTATTAAAGGGTCGCGGCATTAGAAAGGTTGAGAAACACTGCTCTAAAGGTTGCGGCAGTAGTTCCCAGTGGCAAATGTCTGACTTTTACTGGGTGTTCTAGTTATTGTCTTTCAGTATCTAATAACTACAATATGAATTGTTCTGGTAATTTCACACACACACCCCCCTTTATATTAATGGACATACTAAGCTGTTGGCTGTTTGGTTTCTGATATGTGGGGTGTTTATTCATATATCCCCGCTAACAGCACTGGCGGCGGGGGTGCGGGGGCCTGTTTCTTAGGACGACTGACTGTCTTTATCTCTCAGAAACATCACAGGGTCTGAACCAAACTCATGGCCGTGGCACTGGCCTGCAATGACAATGCCCTCCTGTGGAGCCCTGCTGAACATACTGCTTTAGCCATGTTTGTTATGCTGATCATGGTAGGCTGGCTCCCTTCCTGTAGAAGTGGCCTGGCTGGCTTGTAGCGTGGTGAAAGCCCTGAATGCCACACCAGGACTATACAGGGGGTAAAGCAAGAGCTGAGCCAGGTCAGGGAGGCAGTTCTAGAGAATCAGGCAGCAGCAGATTATTTATTATTGCGGCATAACCACACTTGTGAGGAATTTAAAGGAATGTGCTGTTTTAATCTTTCTGACAATTCTCAATTGATAGAAAACAACATTCAACAAATTAGGAAAACCATCTCCCAAGATCCTGCATTCGCTGTATTCCATCCCTGGGAACTGCTTTCAAGACAAAAAGCAAACGCAGTCCAGCAGGATGAGATTTTTCATCTAAAGCTAATCTCATAGCTATGAGATGATAGGAAAAGCAGGGGTGAATGTTAGAGGCAGAAATAGAATATTAGAAACTATAAGAAATATTAATCCTGTTCTGTTAACCATGATGGTTCTGCTCTGATTAGAGAAAGCACATTCTAACCTGGCTGAGAGTTGTACACCCTGGGACATGAGAGCTAACATCGAAATGCAGTCCAATCTCCTTCCGAGAACTGCCTACCATCACGGAAAGATTTACAACCTCATGGCTGAAACAATCAAGTCCAGGAGGCACCTTTTCTTTACAATCCCAAGCCCCTGTTACCTGTAGTCTGGTCCCGGGGTGCCCAGAGGTGCCCACCCTCCTGCAAACTCCTCCCTCCCCACCTCCCCTCCTCACCCCTTTGCAACTTGCATGATGATTATCCTGTGCTTACTTTCCTATGCCTGTAATTCTTACTTTCCCACATAATCTTTGTCCTTCTACATAATTTAAACAGCTGGCTTATGGGGAGAGGCAGAGCAGATTTGTGTGGATGACCTGCTGCTCTCCATACTGCGGGTATTATTGGAATCAACGCTCATATATGATTCAACCCTGTCCCTGCTTAATTGGCTGGAGTAGTGACAGGTAGCCTGGACCCCTTGGTTGTCCAGTTACATCATCACCAGTACCTCCCTGACCAACCCCCACTGGTCCACTCTGCGCCAGCTGCCCTGGCCTCACACCCCTCTGGGCTGGAACTCACCAGGCACGTTCTCACTGCAGAGCCTCTGCACTGTCTGCTCTTATGTCTGGAAGCCTGACCCAGACACTGTTTTGTTCACTCCTGGGGAGGCTTTGAGTTAGAACTTGGTATGCACGATAAACTGATACTCAGCGATTTATTTGTCATGTGAATTGTGGATTATCTTACCTTTATTTATTCTCTGTACATTAGTGAGCTATTGCCATGAGGATGCTGTTAGGGTCGCCAAAGGGGGAACGCACGAGGCCAAAGTGGTAAGGGATTATGAATTTATTAGGTCATCTGGAAACCAGATGGGATGAGCCCCAAAATGGTGCCAGCATTCAGGGACGGGGAGCCATGGGGAGCACAGCATAGGAGGAGGCATGAGAGAGATAATGAGTGAAAGAAAGGTAGGTTGGGCCAAGATTTGAAAGACTTTAAATGCCAAGTAGAGACATTGCTCTGTAGACTCTGTGAGCTCCTTGAGGTCGGGGATCATGTCTTCTGTATCAGACCTAGAGAAGTACCTGATATGCAACAGATGCCCAAATACTTGCTTCAAGAGGCAGACTCAGTGAGCACCAAAGCCCCACTGAAGCAAGTCCTGCCCCCTAAGCATGTCTCCAGCGCAGCAGTTCTTCCATTATAGACACAACGGGTCCTCACAGCCAATTGTCCTGGAGGTCAATTCCTCCCAGTGATACCAACAGCAATCAAGGCTTAACCACAAGAAGACTGTGCACCCAGCCCACAAAGGGGTGCACCAAGAGTGTCCACCTCAGGTAACTGGGAGGCTGACCCACTGGCCCATATAGGACACCTAGCACACAAGGCCACTCTATCAACTCAGAGAAGCAGCAAAAATGCGGAGACAAAGAAACAGATCACAAACGAAAGAAATGGAGGAAAGCAAACAACTGGATATAGAGTTCAAAACCATGGTTATGAGGTTTTCCAAAAATATCCTAGAAAAGACCGATAAATTCTACGAGACCCTCAAGGATATGAAAAGGGACCAACTAGAAATTAAACATACACTGACTGAAATAAAAAATATTATACAGAGACCCAACAGCAGACTAGAGGAACGCAAGAATCAAGTCAAAGATTTGAAATAGCAAGAAGCAAAAAACACTCAACCGGGAAAGCAAAAAGAAAAAAGAATCCAAAAATTTGAAGATAGTGTAAGAAGCCTCTGGGACAACTTCAAGCATACCAACATCCGAATTATGGGGGTGCCAGAAGAAGAGAGAGGGCAAGATACTGAAAACCTACTTGAAGAAATAATGACAGAAAACTTCCCCCACCTGGTGAAAGAAATAGACTTACAAGTCCAGGAAGCGCACAGAACCCAAAACAAAAGGAATCCAAAGAGGACCACATCATAATTAAAATGCCAAGGGCAAAAGACAGAATATTAAAAGCAGCAAGAGAAAAACAGTTAATTACCTACAAGGGAGCACCCATACGATTGTCAGCTGATTTCTCAACAGAAACTATGCAGGCCAGATGGGAGTGGCAAGAAATATTCAAAGTGATGAATAGCAAGAACCTACAACCAAGATTACTCTACCCAGCAAAGCTATCATTCAGAATTGAAGGTCAGATAAAGAGCTTCACAGACAAAAAGCTAAAGGAGTTCATCACCACCAAACCAGTATTATATGAAATGCTGAAAGGTATTCTTTAAGAAGAGGAAGAAGAAGAAAAAAGTAAAGATAAAAATTATGAACAACAAATACATATCTATCAACAAGTGAATCTAAAAATCAAGTGAATTAAAAATCTGAGGAATAAACTGGTGAATATAATAGAATCAGGGGCATAGAATGGGAGTTGATTGCTACTTCTCAGGGGGAAAGGGGTGTGGGGGGTACGGGAAGAGACTGGACAAAAATCGTACACCTATGGATGAGGACAGTGGGAGGGAGGTAAGGGCAGAAGGTGGGGTGGGAACCAGGTGGAGGGGAGCTATGGGGGGAAAAAGGAGAAACAATTGTAATAATCTGAACAATAAAGATTTATTAAATTAAAAAAAAAGAAAGTCACAGAGGTAGAAGTGAGTGGTAGGAGAAATGGGCTCAGGAAACAAGTTACAGAGGCAAAAGAAGAGGCCTTGGAGCTTAGGAGAGAGGAAGGTAATGGTAATATGCCTGCAGGGGGATGGGAGAGGGAGGAAGGGGAAGAAAGGGAGAAGAAGGAGAGGGGAATGGGAAAGGTGTGGGTGTGCTCCTGGGAGGGAGAGCGCTGGGTCCTCCATCCTAATGGTTTGAAGGGTGGATATTTTAGGAGAGGTCCCAGGGGAACATCTCCATAGACTATGTATCAGTTTTCCAGGCGTGTCCTTTCAGGATCTCGGTCTCCACGGATTGGTCAGCACCAGGGCAGGGGTCCTTAGTCACTGAAGCTGGTCCTGAGGTCAGGCTTGTCTGGTTTTGCTGCTTTTCTGGGCCCTGAGCTGAAACACACCTGAGGCCTAGATGCATTGATGTGGGTCACAACCTCATTGCCCTGGGGGCTTAATGCTTAAGGGCTATTCTTTAGCTCCCTTTTCATTCCCCCTCTAAGGGGGTCTAACCCACATGACTAGCAACATGCCAGGGGAGGAAAGGTCAGGGGAGGGCACCGCTGACCAGCAATATGCTAAGGGGAGGAAAGGTTACGTTGGGGGTGAGGTCCTTGTTTGCCCAGTTCCACCCACTGCTGGGCGCCAGGGGCTTTCCACCCTGGTGACCTTCGTGCCTGGTCCATCATCCTTGCTCTGCTCATGCCTCTCTCGCTGCCTACCACAGAAGCATGGGAATTCTCTTCGTATGAGGATGTAAGCTGATAAAGGGACCGAGGACAAAATTTTGGGGAAACAGGCATGTTTAAGTAGCACCTAGACTAGAGAGAAGTCAGTAAAGGAGACTAAGTAGAGATGGAAAAGCTAGCAACTGCAATCTTGGCTATTCTAATTATTTAATACCTATACTCCCAGGCTAAGTGAACTGAAAAAAATGAAAAATATTTTCAGAAACACCAATCAGAAAGGATATATGCACCCCATGTTCATAGCAGCACAATTTACAATAGCTAAGATTTGGAAACAGCCTAAGTGCCCATCAGCAGATGAGTGGATTAAAAAACTGCGGTACATCTACACAATGGAATACTATGCTGCCATAAAAAGAAGGCACTTTTACCATTTGCAACAGCATGGATAGAAATGGAGAGCATTATGCTAAGCGAAATAAGCCAGACGGAGAAAGATAAATATCACATGATCTCACTCATATGTGGGATATAATGATCAACATAATTTGATGAACAAGAATAGATCAATCTAGAGACAAATGGCGGGGGGGGGGGTTAGAGAGCAACCAAAGGACTTGTATGCATGCATATTAGCATAACCAATGGACACAGACACTGGGGCGGTGGGGGCTTGCCTGGGCTGGGAAGGGATGGGGGAGGGGGTCAAATGGGGAAAAAGGAGACATATGTAAAACTTTAGACAATAAAAAAATTTTTTCATTATGATAGGTCAGATAAAATATATATTTGCCACCTATCTAGAACATTCTAGTAAATTAGAATTTACTTAGTAAATTCTAATGAACAGTAAAATTCTAGAAAACTTAACCACTGATTGATTGATCCAATCAGCTAAAATAAACATACAAAATCCAGTAAGGAGGCTGAGATAGCTAGATGATATCTTAGCTTGCTTCCAGCTCTAATCTAAAGTGTTTCCAGAGATCCAAGAAAGTCAGAGATGGATTTCTTAAACAGAGTTACTCAAGAGCAAACCCTGAAGTAATGATACCTATTTCCTAAGCCTTCCCCCTTCCTCAATGAATACTGACTAGGGACAATCCAAGGTCATACAGCGGGCATTGGAATGCCCAAGGTCATGAAAGAGGCACTGGCTACCTTTCCAGTCCCTATCATGAGTACAGTTTGATTTGTCATTTATGCACTCTGACTGGCGTCTGGTGTCAGGTCACTGGGAATGGCATCCATCTGTTCCTCACCTAGCCAACCTCTCCTTCCTCTGTACCTTTGAAGTGGCTCATCAAGCGCGAGAACTCCTGCATCCCAAAGCAATGCCACCGCCCGTCCGTCGCTGCAGGGGTTTGTGTAACGAGTCTGGACTCTCTAACGAGGGGCCTTTACGGTGCCCTACGCACTCGGGAGCTAGAGACTTTTTTCTACCAGAATTTTTTAAAAGGCAAGAAAAAAGAAAAGGAACCTTTATTTATAAAAAAGCCTAATGTCTTCCTTACAAAGGGCATTTCTTTTAAACTATATAATCAAGTAACACTGGTGTAGAACAAATCAGGAATCGCACAAGCCACGTCATCTCCGTCACTTGACTCTAGCAAGTACCTGCGCCAGGCACCGCGCCAGTCCCAGCTACACTAGTAACAACCGACAACCCGGTGAGACCTTCCGCCACGCCGGCTGCAGCACGGGCCCTCCGGGGCGGGAGTCGAGCATTTCCTTAAAGGCTGGCGTGACGACTCCAGTCCTGGAAAAAGACGGACAACGTGCCCTTTCTTTGGGTTGACTTGGGGACAAAACGCAAACACTCAGGACACCCTAAACACAGCGGCTTCGCCGCTTCCAGCCCTGGCCCCGCCCCAGCTGCAGGCTCCGCCCCTGGGCTCCCCACGTTCCCAGCAGGCGCCGCGCGCGCGCCGTGGCCCCGCCCCGCCCCGCCCCAGCTGCGGGGAGAGATGGCGGAGCTGGACGTCGGGCAGCACTGCCAGGTGGAGCACTGCCGGCAGCGAGGTGATGGCGGAGTCGGCCCCGCTCTGCCCCACGGACAGTGGCGGCGGGAGGGGTGGCCTGGGCGGAGCTTATCTGTGGGAGGGAAACGCATAGCCTCCGTGGCATGGAACCCGGGAGCTCCTGGAAACACCTGGGCGTGCACCTGGGTTTTCAGGGGCGCCCGCCGGGAAGTCGCGCCCCGGGGGGCCTGCCGCTCCCCTCTGGCCCTGGCACTGCGACCACGGGGCCGCCGCTTCTCTTCCCCCAACTTCATGTTTAGCCTGCTACTGTCAGGCGAAGGCAGCGGGGAGATCAGGGTTAACCTGGGTTCCTGGGCCCCTCCCGAGACCAGTTCTAGTCGAAGGCCCTTCGCGTTGCCAGCTCCCCCAAGGGGCTCTGACCCTCAGACTGTTGCGCCAGGTGATGGCTCTCCCAGCTCGGTCACTCTTGTACTCCGATTGTCACCAGGCAGCAAACATCTACCAAGCAGCTAGTTAGCCAGAACAGCGTTCACACTGGTAGGTAGCGGCACTTCGGAGCATTAATAATAATGTGAGCTCTGTCCCCTGAGCCGGAGGCCCCTGACCGCACAGCCCATCCGGCAGCAGCGCAGGGCAGTGTGGCCCGGCCTTGGGCGAGTTCCTGAAACATGACAGCACACAGCAGGCTCCGTCCTGGGTCCCCGGGTTTCGCATGTGCGTTATCACTTGTGGCTCACACTGCAAGAGGGTGGCAAATAGGTCTCCCCGCTCGTTGCAGCTTCAGTCACTGCTGAGAGGACCAGGTTCAGCCCCGTTAGTGGGAGTGCCGCCACTGAGTAGTGCACCTGCTGTGGGCTGGGCAAAGGACAGCATCCCGCTGGGTCCTTGTTGCTTACGGCGCTCCGTGTCTTTCACTGCGGCGGTCCCAGCCCCTCAGCAGCTTCCTGGCACTTTCATATGGAAGCTTAGCCAGTGGTTCTGACTGTGAGTTATGTATCTCTGGTGTACCTGATTAACCCTGATAAGTCCAGCTCATCTGCCATTTGTGAGACGGTCGGCTTCCTTGCCAACTTCAGGGGTCTTCTAAAGTGTGAATGTCTGAAGTGAGGCCAAGGCCTAGCTCTTGGACTAGTGGACAGCAGTTAAAATTGGGAGTGTGAGTATCCTAAAATTCTTGTTAGCTTCCTGATGGATAGAAAGATGGTGTCAGATACCAGGAAATTACCTTGATTTCACTCTCCCCCCTTAGTCCTCTTGGTTTATATCTAATGTTTACATAGTCACTAGAAGAAGTCTCAAAATAGCAAATAGGTACAATTTTTCCAATTTGAAAAAGACACCAGAAGTTTCTGTTTCTGTCTCATTGACAAATGTATACACACTTTCTTGGTATGAAACGCTCATGGAGTCATGCAGCCAGAACCACAGGGGCTGTTCCCCAAGCCCGTTCTCAGGTGAAGGAAGAACTGTATGGGGCCCTCTTGGCCCACAGAATTACCCAGGGTTCCTTTCGGTTATAAGATCCTTTTTGTTTCAAGTTAGATGACCTGCAGGATGAGATCTTTGAGGGGAAATTGCAGCTTTCTCTAAAGGGCAGTATCTTGTTTTCACTTTGTAAAAGTGGTGTAATTAGATATAGCCAGCCTTACTTTAGCTGTAATTTAATACGAGGTACATTGAAAACAGAATAACTGATATATCGGTGGTTAATAGTTGTCACATCTGGGAATGGATACTTCCACGTGCTTTGCAAAAATTCTGTTCCTAATGCAGTTATTTATTTATTTATTTAGTTAATACTAACTTAGTTGTTCCTCAACAGCAAGGAAAAACACAATTCAGGATTAAATTTTGCAGTATCAATCCATCAATCTATCGAACTTCTGGACTTTCTTTAAAAACATCTCCACCTAGTCACCACAGTATTTTCCTCAGAGCCTATTCAAGACAAATTAATTGTTGTAATTATCTTAGGAATTATAGTTGCTTTCTAACTATTCATACCTTTTATGTATATCATTTGGTTTTTATAATTACCCTGTGAAGTAGATATAGCATATGGTATAGATATATATATACACACACATATACATACAGACCTATATATATATACCTAATAATAGCTCTGGTTTTGTGTATATATGTGTCTATATACTGTAAAATGTATTTATATATAAAATCTCCAAAACTCTACTGTTAAGTAACTTGCATAGCATTGCTAAATTAGTAAATAGTGGATCAGAATTGAAACCAGATTTTTCCCTTAAAATGCAGGAATTTTGCAAAATGCAGTCCTCGAAAGCAACACCTACTAACTCTGGGAAACAAAAACAAACTGAAAAAAACAGAACATTTTTTTGGATTTAACATGCTCCTCTAAGTAACATTTGTCTCCCGATCACCTAGTAACCTTCTCCAGAGGACGTAAGGTTGTGATGGTGTTTGTTTACCTGCTGCATTAGGATATTGGTCAAGAAGGAAAGTTCTCCGATGGAGGTGGCGCAGTGCTTGCAGATTCTCTATGCTTAAGAAAACTAAATCAAAATCCAATACTGACCAGTACCTATAACATTTTCCTTCAATTTTAGATTTTCTTCCATTTGTATGTGATGGTTGTTCAGGAACATTTTGGTAAGTTATGTTTTTGTACAGGATTTGAAAGTAACTTTGATGTTTGTAATATGAGGTTTACTTCTGAACAGTAGAATTATGTAAAATAGCTCTTACTTTAGCCATTGATATTTAATGTTCATTATGGTAAAATGAATACTTGGAAAAAATAGACTAGTCATGGCTCTGATTATTTGTGCATATATTTAGCTAATCTTTAAACTTCTTAGATGGCATTATCTGTGTGATTTTTCTTTTTTTTAAATATATTTTTATTGATTTCAGAGAGTCAGGGAGAGGGAGAGAGAGATAGAAATATCAATGATGAGAGAGAATCATTGATTGGCTGCCTCCTGCACCCCCCTCTCCTACCTCTCCCCCCTCCCCCGAGGGATTGAGCCTGAAACCCCGGGATGTGCCAGAACCGGAATCAAACTGGGACCTCCTGGTTCATAGATCCACACTTAACCACTGAGCCACACTGGCTGGGCTGTGTGTGATTTTGTATGTAAAAGTTGTATTTGTGTCTTAATCACAAGGAGAGAACATGTCCACAATATAAAGAATATGGAAAAAATCTAGTTAATGATTATACTCTTTATTTTAATTAATAAAATGAAAGTAATGCATATTTTAAAATCAGAACTAGAGCACATTTTTGACCTTTTATTATTGATGGTCTTTGAGAAATAAAAGGAATCAAAAGATTTTTTTATCAGTTCACACACCTGAAAGCACTCAGAGTAAAGGTAATTTAGAGTGGCGAATTGTTTTTTCTCATATGGAAGTTGAACAACTGTGTTTTAAACCTTTTGAGGCAATAGATGCTCTATCTTCATCTAGTATTTCAGCTTATCCTTATTTGTAGAGTTCTTAATGTAGCATAAATGTAATTAATCTTAAGGATGCTAACAACTGAAATATCTCAGATTATTGCAGTTATCCTTACATTATTTGATTGCATTTAACTAAACACTATTTTTTGCAATTATTTAAGCCTTGAGCACAGAAGCAGAGAGTCGCACGGCTGTCCAGAGGTATGTTAATAGTTCTCCTCTCTAATAACTCACATTTGTATTGATGTACTTTTCTTCCAATTTTTCAGAATGGATTTTTATTGATTTCAGAGGGGAAGGGAGAGGGAGAGAGATATAGAAACATCAATGATGAGAGAGAAGCATTGATTGGCTGCCTCCTGCCTGTCCCCTACTGGGGATTGAGCACTCAACCCTGGCATGTGTCCTGACTGGGGAATTGAACTGTGATATTTTGGTTCAAAGGTCAACACTCAACTACTGAGCCACGCCAGCTGGGCTTTTTCTAATTTTGAAGAGGTTTCAAACCAGCCAGTATACAGCAGATTAAAATTTGGCATACTAAGCTAATTATGCAAATTATTGTTTTTGCTTTATATTGTTTTTCTCAGTTTGTTTTTTAAAAAGTTGGTCTACTTGGTATTTTTACTTTCTTAGTCTCATAATTCTTATTTCTTCACACTCCGGTTCTGTTTGGGTGGCCACTTGTAGCTCTAGGCTCCCTGTTTGCAGATCTGAAACGGAATTGCCGCCCTCATGCACCCCTGCCAGTTTCCTCCACTAGTTCGTTTGCATGGTGCCTGGTGATAGGATTTGGTGACAGCATATGGTTCTGACTCAGCCTTAGAGCACCTGGAACAAACCTGTGGTCCCACCAAGTTCCATTCTAACTCTGACCACATGGAGAGCTTAAAAAGTGGCTGGCAGACAGAAACCAAAATATCTGTGTTATTGATAAAGGACAAGGAGAATGGTAAGGCTTGGTGAGGAGAGCCCAGCAGGTCTGCAGAGAACGCCAGGATTAGGCACACTGCCTGCCAGTCCCAGCAGTGCTGGACCCGCCAGGCCTCCTCCTTGACTCCCAAGTTCAGTTCCAAGAGGAAAAAGAGAAAGCTGAGCCCACTTTCTCACATTTGACAGTCAGACAAGTGGCCCTGCCTCCCTCGGGTCAGGAGAGGCGGGAAGTTAAACTGAATTCTCCATTTGGAAGGAAGCGTTTGCCTCACACTTTGCAGGGGACACATATTCCTGCCCACTGTTTGCCAAGCACAAGGATTTTACATCTGTTCTCTCAGTTATAGAAAATTAAAGTTAAATGGCTTCAGTCACAGTCTGGCCCTGAGAAGTTTAGGTGATTTATTTGAGGGAACTAAAAATTAACGAACTTATTGGTATTACGTAGGGTTAACTGGGAGGAAAATCTCATTTAAGTCACAGAAACATGCTGATGTTTCTTATGCAACTTGGAAATCTGCCCTGTGCTGTCCTTTTTCTTATGATACCGTTTGATTTTCTTTTAATGTCTCTCACAGAATGTCTCTCAATTGGATCTCAATTAAATAGTGAAGAAAAATCATTTACCTTGAGACTGTGGGAACAAATTTGGAAAAATAGTTAAGTCAATTCCAACAAGATGCAACTATTGTTTATATGGAGGAGTGTCTTTGATTGTGGATTTCAAGCAGTTATTTCTCTAAATTCATTCAACTCTAGAAACGTAGTTATTTAATACACTTCCCCATTTTCAAAAGTTCACTTTAAGCCCCTTCACTTTTATGAAAGACCCACATTAGTATCTGTTTGTGCTAACCTAAGGAAATCCAAAAAGGGTTTCACTTTTACAAAACAAGGGGAGAAGTGAAAATAGCATTTAACACCTGTTTTGCAGTGAGCCATTCGCTGCACGGGCGGCGGCACCCCGAGCTGTGAGAGCGGCCCACCCAGCTCCTTCCCCGGAATCATGCTCAGCATCTCGGCATTAGGGCTCCCTGGCTTTGAACTGTGTCTGAGCATCTGGGAGACCCATTTTGGGGTCTGGGAACAGTGAAAAAATTCTCCATGTAATTAATGGTAATTGCGCCATTTCGGTTTATGGAAAGTTTCATAGGTAGGAATTCTTAGCTACTTTTGGATAGAGGGGGACACCTGTAGTCAGAATAGACTGGTTGATCTGGATTTTTCTTTCATCTTATAAAATCTCATCTTTTTCTGATATAATGTTTACTGGAAATACAATATTAAACACACCATTGCAAGCAGTATGTCATTATGAAAACTGTCTTTAACCCTCTGTATCATGGATAAACATAATTTTTTAAAATATATTTTATTGATTTTTTTACAGAGAGGAAGGGAGAGGGATAGAGAGTTAGAAACATCGATGAGAGAGAAACATCGATCAGCTGCCTCCTGCACACCCCCTACGGGGAATGTGCCCGCAACCAAGGTACATGCCCTTGACCGGTATCAAACCTGGGACCTTTCAGTCCGCAGGCCAATGCTTTATCCACTGAGCCAAACCGGTTAGGGCGATAAACATCATTTTAAGTGTTCATTTATATATACTTAACTACTTAAAATTGGTGTAGAAAATAGGTAGACTTGCCGTTGAGGACTGATGTTGAGATGACTCCCTGAGCATGTTAGTATGGGGGCATCTTTGTGTTGGACCGTTACAAAGTAGAAGACTAAAATTATAAAGAGTAACTCAGTAGTCACGTTAACTTGATTTAGAAGATAAATATATCACAGTAGGAAGATTATGAAAATGTAGAATAGTCAACACAATAATCATTTCTCACACAAATATTTAATCTGTTTTGTGGGAGCATCTAAGTTGCTCTTATAAATTAAAGTAGCAGTAACATGAATCCTGCCTTCCAAAATAGATTTGTTGACTTATTCTCCATGTGAAATATGCCAATTTCTCCTTTTTTACATTTTCAGGTGACTGTAGTCAAGGAGAGGCTGAAGTCAGATACACATGCATCTTACCCATGTGCGTTCAAGGGCTGTGCTGAGAAAGAGCTTGTACCCGTGACCTGTCCTCACTGTGAGAAGAACTTTTGCCTGAGGTGATCACTCAGATCATCCCACTCAGTGTATCTGTTTAATTTGTTTGCAAATACTTGAACTGGTGTCACTCTTCTGCTCACAGACACCGTCACCAGTCAGATCATGAATGTGAAAAACTGGAATTCCCTAAGCCTCGCATGGCTGCCACTCAGAAACTCGTTAGAGACATTATTGGCAAGTACCAAGGAAACTTGTTTCATTGCTTTCTGTATTGCTCTCTGCCTGTTAGTTCCAAAGCTCCTGCTGCTTATGTCTGCTTTTCGGTATGGAAGGCATTGCTAACAGCCCTTGTGGGCTGCAACTTGCAATCTGTTTTGATGATATTCTTGCAGCAGTATTTCTCACAAGGCCAGAGGTTTTCCTGCTCGACCCTCAGATCAGCTGGTTAACCATCACAGCTAGAAATGGTTTCACAGGGCTGAAGTAGTGGTTTGTAGGCTCTAAAGACTAAACGTTAAACCTAATCTACTGTCCTAAGAATGCCGTTACAATCTGAGGTACCAGGAAAGAATCTATAATAATAAAAGCGTAATATGCTCATTAGACCGGATGACCTTCCGGATGAAGCCGGGGCTGCGAGGGAAGCCCAAGTCCCGGGTGCCTGCTGGCGGCCAGAGGGAAGCCTGGGTCCCGGGTGCCGGACAGAAGCCTGGGTCCCAGGTGACCGAGGGAAGCTGGCGCTGGCAGCCGGGGGAAGGAAGGCCTACTCTTGCATGAATTTCGTGCATTGGGTCTCTAGTATATCTATAAACTAGACCAGTCTCTGCCAACATGTTAGTTCAGCAGAATTTTCTTTCTTTGCTAAGGACACTACCTTTAATAAAATCTTCTATAACCAAATCTTAAAGTTCTCTGTAGAAGTGTTAGTGATTAGATTAAATCAGCTTAAGTTGGAAAGAAGCACCATGCTAAGGGTTTTGATGTGGAGATTGTCAATATTTTAAATATAATATGTACACAATATGTTGTCTCTGTAGAGCTCCATTGTATGTAGTTTTTGTATGTTATAAAAAATTAATCGTGGAAGATGGGCTGAGACCCGCCCCTGTGCCCACTGCAGCCTCACAACCCACAGTTCCTTTCAAGGTGCACAAATTCGTGCACTGGGTCCCTAGTAGTTAATAAAAGTCTAGAAAATATAATGTAAACATTATGTGCTTATATGCTTATTTTTATTTCTTAGATTCCAAGGCAGGAGAGACAGCGAATAAGCGACGGAAGGGTGCAAAAAATAGCGCTACAGCTGCCAAGGTAGCACTGATGAAATTGAAGATGCATGCTGATGGGGATAAGTCACTGCCCCAGGTTGGTCTTGGAGACTTTGAAAAACAAGATGTTCACATACGGTCGAAGCCCCTCTCTACTCGTCCCTCCCATATCGTAACAACTAACCTGAACCTGATGGTGTACCTTTCCTAGTGTTACAGGTGTGTTAGCTACATAAAAAATGGTACATCGTTTTGTGAGATTTTCACTTTAACAAAATGGCAGGGAGCTATACGTATCCTTCTTCAGCTCTTTTTTTTTCACTTGGCATCTGTTTTCAGCATTTATCCATGTTGACACATTTAGTCTAGTTTGTTCATTGTGATAACTGCATATCCCATAGTATGAATATACCACATTTATTCTTTCTTGTGATGAACAATATTCAGAATTTTTCCAAGTTTTTTTGCTATTATAAGTTGTTCAACAGTGAATGTCCTTGTGTGTATATAAATAACGTCTCACTAGGGCAGTTCCTTTAAAAAGCCATAATATAATTGCATTTTATACAGCAACCCGGTACATACATATATACATACATACATACATACATACCTTAACACAGTTTCACCTAACCTTACACTGGTATTTTTTAATTCTGTTTTGTTTTAAAGAGTATTGATTTATAACCCCTGAAGGATTGAGGCCCTCAGATTGGAAAATGCTCCCCTAGGGAAGATACGGAGAAATAGAAAAGCTGGGTCCTGGCCTTTGCTTATCCTCAGGTTTCCTGGATACTGTCAACTTTGTGCTCGGTGGTTGTGCTAATTTTTCTTCTTCCCATCTGAGGGTTCAGTGTTTCTTGCCAACACTGGGTGTTATTCATTGTTACCAATCTGATAGATATGAAGTTATATCTCACTGAGGTTTAAAGTTAAATTTCCCTTTTGACAATTAAGGTTCAGTTATTTTGCATGAGTTTATTGGCTATTGACTTTCTTCTGTGAATTATTTGTTCATATCCTTTGCCTATATTTTCTGTTGGGCGGTTGAACTTTTTTTTTACTCTAGATGTTCTGAATTTTTTTTACTACATGTATGCACATTTCCTCTCTCAATTTGTGGTTTATTCTTCTCTTTGTTTTTTATTTCTTGAGTGGTCCAGACTTTTAAAATTTTAATATGTTCAAATTTATTAGTGATTTCTCTAAGATTTGTTCTTTTCAAAATAAATTAAGATATTTTCTTACATTTTCCTTTAAAAGCTTTATTTTATTTGCTTATTTTGTGTAGCTCTTTATTCCGTTTAATTATAAGTACAAGTAAAGATTTACACACACACACACACATACCTGAATGGATTACCTATGGTCATAACATAAGGTACTGAGAGTTCATCCTTGTAATTACACCTCAGTCATCTACCAAATAGTACATGTGGGACTAGTTTGGGACTGTCTGTCCATCTTTGCATCAATATCAAGCTGGCTTATTATCATAGCTGTGTAAGAAGCAGGACATGTTTCTCCACCTTATGTTTTGCTTTCAGCTGTGTCTATTCTTGGCTCTTTATTCTTTTGTAAAAATTGTAGGATCACTTTGTTTCCTTAATTGGTTATGCTGGTTGTTGTGTGTTGTCCTTCTCTCCTGCAAAGAAACCTCTGGTTGTTCCCCTGGTTTATAGGCTTTCTGGGATGTTTCCATGCAGTTATATTTTCTGCAAAGGACAGTTTTGTGTTTTGGTGTTTCTTTCCCCAAATTTTTTTCCTCTTACTCCTGCTTTTCATCATTATTTGTCTTAATGCATGGGTTGAGCTCTACAGAACAGGACTGAGTAATATGGATGACAGCAGCCGTCTTCATCACAGTTCTGACTTTAATCCAAATGAGTCTGAAGTTTCAACATTAAATATTATCTTTATTGTAGGTTGTTGATAGAAGCCTTTATCAGCTTAACAATATTTCTTTCTATTCCTACCTTGCTAGGAATTTATGTCATGAATACATATTACATTTTTCTGTGGGTTTTTTCCTACATCTAATAAGATGATCATGTTGATGTATTTTTTGTTATTGTTTTTCCTTATCAATGTGATAAATTATGTTGATTGATTTTCTGTTGTTGAATCACCCACATTTTCTGGGATAAACCATTTGACTTTGGTATATAAATTCTTTTAAAATGCACTGTTAAATTTATTTTCTAATGTGTTATTCAGTATTATTTTGTGCCATTAGTAGCCAGATTATACTTATAAAATTAGTTGAGTAGCTTTCCCTCTTCTATTCTTTGAAATAGTTGTAGAAGGTGGGACTCTTCGTTGTTGAAGCTTTGGTAATAATTATTATAGCCTTTTTGAAAAAGCAGAGAATATCTAATATGATTTCAAAATGTTACATAGTTCTTGGTTTACCTGGATAATCTGTTGCTTCTGAAATAAATGTTGGTAAATAATATTTTTCTTAAAATTCCTGGTGTAGATTTTCCTGTTTATTATTATAAACTTGTTCAACTTATTCTCTTAAATAAGAGAATTCCAGAATCTCTGCTGTGTCTTTAGTCATTCCATTTCATTCTTAATATTTTTTCATTTGCATCTCTCTTTGTTTTCTCCTGGCCAGTCTTCCTAGATGTTTGTGTTTATTTTGTTTATTTATATTTTAGTCTTTTCAAAGAACCATATTTTGGTTTTGTCCTCTGTATTGTTGCTTTGCTTTCTTTTTCACCAAACTCTGGGTGTCCTTTTTCTTTGTTCATATTTTTTCTGATGTTCTTTTGTCAACTTTTCTCATTCAATGATGAACTTACCTGTTTTCAACCTACTTGTTTGGGTGTGTTTTTCAGGTAACTTTAATTTGATGTAGTTGCAAACACAAAATAGTAGCAAGAATAGTACAAAGAATTTTTCCATATTTTTTACCCAAATGTACCAGTTAATTACATTTTGCCTTCACTTGCTTTATCATTTGCAGTCTCTCTCTTTGTACATATGTCTACACATGTGTACCTGCATTTGTATGTGTGTGCATACTAATTTTTGGTTTGCTTATCTATCAGTTTCTGAGACAGGTGTGTTAAAATCTCCTGGAGCTGTGGTTTTGTCAGGGTTTTTCTTGTAATTCTAATGGTTTTGCTGAGTTGTATATTATCAGGTGTGTGGAATTCTCCATTATTATATCTTCTTTATTAATTTTTCCTTTAATGCTATTTTGAATTATAATAGTACTAGGGGCCCAGTGCACGAATTTGTGCTCCTTGAAATGAACTGTGGGCTGCGAGGCTGCAGTGGGCACAGGGGCGGGTCTCAGCCCATCCTCTGCCCCCCCGCCTGGCTCCTCCCGCCGTGGCCCCCAGCCCCCTGTCTGCCTGAAGCCCCGCTCCTGCCGCCGCCGTTCCCATGCACTGATGACGCCAGCCCCACTTGCACCTGCTGATGGCGCAGAGCAATTGGGGCCAGTGCCGTCAGCGGGTGTGAGCAGCGGCTACTGCCCCGATCGCCCCTCAGGAGCAGGGGGAGGTGGAGAAGCTCTCAGGGGCAATCGGGGCGGGCAGCCACCACTCACACCCACTGACAGCGCCGAGTGATTGGGACTGGCGCTGGGCACGGGCAGCAGGTACGAGTGGCAGCTCTGGTGCTAGCTGCAGGTACGAGTGTGGCCGGCGCTGCAGTGGGTGCGAGCAGGGCTGGCGCCAGCAGCAGGTGTGAGCTTCCGGCAGGACCGCGGCGCGCAGGAGCAAAGACTGTTCAGTAACCACTAGAGGCTTGGCCCAATGACAGCGACTGGCGCCCCACCTTGGTCTGGCACCCCTGCTCACCTGCTCCACCATCCTGCTGCTGCCGATGCCCACCACATTCCACGCTCTCCCGCCTGCTGCTGACCCCCATGCTCCCTGGTGGTCAGTGCACATCATAGCGACCGGTTGTTTAGTTGTTCCACCGTTCGGTCTATTTGCATATTAGGGTTTTATATATATATAGATTGTTTCACTAGTTTTCTTTTGGTTAAGATTTAACTACTATGTCTTTTTTCATCATGTTATGTTCACCTTTTCTGTGTTGTTTTGTTTTAGGGTGTCTCTTGTAAGCAGCATATAGCTGGACTTTGTTTTTTTAATCCAGTTTGCTAGTATTCCTCTTTTATAGGTGAGTTGAATCCATTTATATATATTGTGATCACTGATACATTTGAATGTATATCTTCCATCTTAAGATTTTTGCTCATCATCCTTATTTCTCTTTCCTGTCTTCTTTTATAGTGATTGGATTTTCTATGTTTTCTTTTATTCTACTCTTTTAGAAACCATTGATTGTATTCTTCTTTTAGTGATTATCCTTAGTATTTTCCTTTTTAAAAATCTTTCTTTAATGTTTTTAAATTTGCAAAGGTAGTACACACTTTTAGCAAGTGTAACTATTAAGAGATGTGTAAAGGAAAAAGCAAACTTCCCCTTTAGGATTCATACTGGACTTGCATTACATGTTATTTATCAGTTTTTAGAGAAATGTTTTTATTACGTGGCCTTCCTATCCAGGAGCCTTATGTGTCCTTCCTGTTATTCAGATCACTTGTCTTGTGTAACATGCTTGTCTTCATTTAAGTCTCTTTCCTTATTTATTTTCATTTCCAATTATTTTTGGAGTTTATTTCTATTGTGAACAGAATATTTACATCTACCTCTATTTTCAGATACTTACTGTTAATATAGAGAAAAGAGTCTTAATTTCTGTATATTCATCTGATTCAGCCACATCATCAAACTCTTGTGATTAATTTTAGAAGTTTCTTTTTCACCATTAGTGCCTTTGATTTCCTAGATATGCAGTCACACCCCATTAGCAGGAAGCTTTTATTTTATAATAATTATATTAGTTATTTCATTCTTATTCTACATTATCTAGAATCTCCAATATAATGCATTATAGTAATGGTGATAACAGGCATGTGTTTATATTTTTTATGTATAAAATTAAAAACCAATTTTCCTCTTTAAAGTTACTTGGTATTACATCCTCTCAAACAGCACAAGGAGCTTGATGTGCCTGTCCACTCGAATGTCTCCCACCCATCATCTTTGTTCACACATAAAGACTATTGTCATCAATACCTGTGTAAATCTACACCTTTTTTTTTAAATTTCTTCTTTCCTTAGGACTTACATTTATTTTTCTGAGTTCCATTCTTTAGTGATTCACTCAGAGTCTTTGCAGGTAAACTCTTTTAGTCTTTCTTGTCTGAGAGTGCCCTATTTTACCTTCGCTCGAGCTGGTTGTCTATTAGACTCTCACTTCCTTGGATCTACGTACAGTGGCCTCTGTGATCTGGTATAGGGGAAATATTTGCTGTCTCTTGATTTTCATTGCTATATGGGTAACTATCTTTTTTAGTGGCTTTTAAGACTTTACCTGTGGTATTTTTCAATTTCAGTGCAATGTTTCTGGGCATGGATTTATTTTAATTGCCCAGCTTGGCCCTTGAGATACATTTAAAATTTTAACTTATGTCTTCACTTTTAGAAAATTATGTCATTTTTCTCTGACTATTGCTCCTCCATCATTTCTTCTCTTCTGAAACTCTTGTTAGTTTCAGACATATTTGGGGACATACAGTTTCTATCTTGCTGTCTCCTTGTGCTGCATTCTGGATGACTTCCTCAACTCCATCTCCCTATCAAGTAAGCCTTTTTAAAAATATATATATATTTTACTGATTTTTTTTTACAGAGAGGAAGGGAGAGGGATAGAGAGTTAGAAACATCGATGAGAGAGAAACATCGATCAGCTGCCTCCTGCACACCCCCTACTGGGGATGTGCCCCCAAACAAGTATATGCCCTTGACCGGAATCAAACCAGGGACCCTTCCATTCGCAGGCCAACACTCTATCCACTGAGCCAAACCGGTTAGGGCATCAAGTAAGCCTTCTTCTGGAAGGTTAGAGAAATTTATCCTGTTTGAACTTTTAATTTCAGAAACTGGTATTTTTTTATGTTTATATTTCTTATTAGCCATTTATAGCTTCTTTTATTTCTGCCTGATTTTGGTTTCATAACTTCTTGTTCCTTTTTTTATGGATATTATCCCTTAACTTGTCTCATTTTTAAACGTCTTTTTCACACTTAGTTATTTTCATCCTTGGTTTGCTATGAAATTTCAGTTTACAGATTGTGCATGTTGGTCTTGAATAGGAACTCGCTTCTGGTCTCTCTCTCTCTGCCCACTCACCTTTCTGCATTTCTGTTCCATTTGTGATCTTCAAGCATATTTATCTTTTTTTTTTTTAGGTGAGGCTATATCTTTTTAATATTCTCTTTTCATATTTATACTCTTATTACTTTGATTTTATAGAGTTGGCCCAGAGTTTGAACTTCCAATGGTTTCTTATTTTTTCTTTTAATTCTTGTTATCTGTAATAACACACTCCACTGGTCTTCAACAAATCTAAATTCTTTGGTGCTGGGAATGGTCTTGAATCTAATGTTTCCTAAAATAATTGTAATTTTTCCTCTATGACTTAGAGATGCTCCTCTTATGCCAACAATTTCATTGTGACAGGAATTGGTCTGTAAGGCCAACTCTTTTTAAAGCAATTTTCAGGAATCAAGGAACACCTTTGCTTTACTCTTTCCCCTCTGCATTTATTAACTTAGCATGAAAATACAATATGAGGAAGCATACAGTGTTAGAATACTGGAGGGACCATCCAAATCTTCTATGAAACTTGTCTATTGTTTCTTTTTTTTCTAGCTTCTTTATTCTCAAAAGCCCTGCTATCTCTAAACACTTTGTCTTTCATTTAGGAAGATGTGTTCCATGTTTCAGGGATCTTTCATTTGCAAATGACAGAAACTTGATACCAACTAGCTTACTGAAAACTGTTTTCCCCTCGTGTGATGGGAGTGGCGTTGATCTGGTCACCAGGATGACTGAGTTCCAGGCCGCAGATACAGTAGAAAGAGCCCATTGTGTCCTTGACTTCCCTCTGTGTTGGGCCCATTCTTTCCCATCCCACAGGACTTTTTCCACTTTGGTTCAGGAATGGCTGAGGGGCCTGGGCGACAGCTGTCGGCAATTCCAGGTTTAATTCAATAGCCTTCAACTCTCAGGAGAAAGAGTGCTGCCCTTCCCACCCAGCCTTTGAATGTAAAATCCCAGGGAAGACCTTAGTTGGCTTACCGAGGCCACGTAACCCGTTTTTGCACAGGTCACCCTGGCCAGGTCTTGAGTCCTCTACCCATGCATTCAGGTGGCTGCTGGGCAACTCTGACTGGTACTCCCACCACCAGGTTTACCATCAGAGGGCAGTCCCTCGCTGACCAGGAGAAGAGAGGAAGTGACAAAAACCGTTGTCTAGTTCATGTATGTAATCTATTGTAACTGTTTTGTTCCTACAGACGGAAAGAATCTACTTGCAGGTGTTCTTACCCAAGGGGAGCAAAGAGAAGAGCAAACCCATGTTCTTCTGTCACCGATGGAGCGTTGGGAAGGTCATCGACTTTGCAGCTTCTTCAGCCAGTCTCAGAAACGACAATAACAAGTCCACGGCCAAGGTACCAGCTGGTTGTAACTGCTCTGCCGTGGGGGTTTAGGCTATGCCACACACGCATGTTTGTTATGCAACAGTGTGCTTTGCTCTCTCTTAACAGAAGTTAAGGCTCTGTCACGTGACTTCTGGAGAAGCGTTGCCCTTGGACCACACGCTGGAAGCCTGGATGGCCAGGGAGGACTGTCCTTTATACAACGGCGGGAATGTTGTCTTGGAATATCTTCGTGAGGAAGAACAGTTTTTAAAGAATGTCGACTCTTACTTGGAATAGTCATTCAAGGATTCAATCCAGGAATCATGAGGAAAATTCTATGTGAAGTCAGTTTCTTTTACTACAAATACTATAAGTGTTTTTTAAAGCTGCTCTTACATTTTTTTTCATTATGTCATAAAGTCCATTATCAGTTTTCTATAAATTGAATTTAAACTTTTTGTTTTAAAGTTTAACTATGAATTGACAGTTATTAGCATGTTACCGTACTTAATTTGCTTTTATTAGGTATGTTGCTCATGGGGCTATGAGCTGTTGTTTGCCTGAGACTGCTCCATGTCACCTTGACTCCGGATCCACACTGAGTGTTTAGATGTCCTTTTTGGGACATTGCTGTTCTGTGGCAGAGGAAGAGAGATGTTCCTCAGGACACATGCATCTCTTCTTTGAGCAGGTAACATGCAAGCGTAACACCATGGTGCCAGGAGTGGGGTTGTTCCGTGTGCCTGCTTCATGGCGTACGCATTGATGTGTGTATGTGAACCAGGCACTGAGGGCTTGTCTCATTCACGCTTCCGAGTTTTTGGATGAGGAATCTCAGGCCTGGGGAGGAGAAGTGGTTTTCCTGCTGTCACCTACCCGCTGTGGGGCATGGCTCTGACAGAGGCTCTCCTCCTGGGAGTCACCACCTGTGTGTGTTTGTGGGAATGGATTCAAATGAGAAGAAAGATGGCGAGCTCAACTCGATTGCAGTCTCTCTATACCCACCAAAGCAAAATACATGCCAAGAGTGACTACGTTGTCCCTCAACAAAGGACTACTGTATAGAGGGAACAGAAATTATTTCTGTTTGTTCTTTGTCCCTTTGCTATTTTAATTGTCATGGACTTGCAGAGTGGCTTTAGGTTTAATTAAAGGAATAAATTCAGAATGTTCGTTTCATCTCTAATTTTTCATCGTATAATTTTCATGCAAAGAATGGAGATAGCTTCTGACTTTCATCAGCTGCTTATACACTCATTTATTAGTGTGATTATGTGAGTACCTACTAAGGATAAGGATTTGATTCTAGTTTCCATGGTAACTACCGTGCAAAGCAGTGTGACAAGTACCAAATGAACAGATGGATAGTAAGTATAGCTGTGTTCCAACAGCTTTTTTTCACAAACTGTATGACCAGAAGTAGAAATAATCCTTAAATCTATTCCCAGACACCAGAAAGTTTTCATACACGCGAATACCTTAGCATGTACCATAATTACTCGCATGTGTCAGGGGATCAACACAGGTCTCATGACTCAGCTAAGGCTAAATATGGGAGAGGAAGTCCTAATGGGGCTGAGCAGAGGGGAGGGAAGGTGGCAGGAACTGAGGCACCTGGAGGCGAAGGCAGAGCTGGCCTGTCAGTGATCAGACGGAAAGGAGAGCCAGGGCGGGGAGGGAAGGACTGGTGTCAGTGGGTGTCCCATCCGTGGTGAGGGAGGTCAGTTTCCAGACAGTGGGCCAGCTGTCCGGAAGGCACAGGTACCCGCCTCCTCAGAGGCTCCAGGGACGGGGCTCCAGCATGAGCCGTCTCCTAAAGATTCAGGTTGTGGGTGAGAGAAAAGCCCGAGCTTCGCACGTCCCAATGACTGACAAGACAGCTTTCTCGGGCATAGTTCTAGGGCTCTCCGTTGAGTATGCGCGATGAAATTTTAGGTTTTGACTGTTCCCACCCGACCCTAATATCTTTCCACCTAGATAGCCTTGCAGACGACTAGAATTATAAGTAGGAAACCCACAAACAGCTTTAAATTCAGATACTGTAGCTGTAACAACAGAATGGTACAATTGAGCTCCAGTTGAAATGTCATTATCCAGGAAAGGCGTGTGGCGGATAGATCATTAAACTTTTCTAGATGTGTCGGTTTTATTCCCTACAGATATCTTTGCAGGACCAGAGGGCCTGGTGAAGGGAAAGGGTGCAGATAGCAATCCGGAAGACAAAATGTCCCTCACACCTGTGACCTGGGCAACAAAAATTGGGAGCTAAAATACTTGCTCACATACTGTACAGATGGCTTTGGTTTTATGAAGTTTCTGTTTGTTTTATTTTTGTCTTTTTAAACTAGGAACGTTCTCTGGGAATTCAACTGAGATATCAGAAACATTAGTTCTGTTCTCCATTTTTAGCATCAGCCAATGTCTTGGTACATGGAAATACAATTTATGAACTACAAGTTCTATTGCATTTTTCAAAAGTTTAAAATTTTATTTTTTAATTACAGTTGACATTCAGTATTATATTAGTTTCAGGTGTAAAGTCTACTGCATTTGAAAGACTAATCTATATAAGTAGAATTTTTAAAATCTTAAAAAATGTCCAATAAAATTGCTTTAACAATTTTTGAGGAGCAGATGTTATAGTGTAAAAATACTTACTCCAAACTGTCCTTCTTGCATTGAACACAGATTCTGCCTTGATTACATGAAGGATCTGCTGAAGTGGGAATATATTCAGAGACTACCAGGTCTGTAGGTTTAATACAGGGTGTCCAAAAAAAAAAAAAAATGTATACGCACTTTGATTATAAAGGCAATATTTATTAACAAACAATTCATTTTCAAAATTTAAAAGAATCTGCAGAAATGCCTGGCCAGTGTGACTCAGTGGTTGAGTGTTGACCCAGGAACCAAGAGGTCATGGTTCCATTCCTGGTGAGGGCATATATCTGGGTTGCAGGCTCAATCCCCAATAGGGGGCGTGCAGGAGGCAGTTGATCGATGATGTTTCTCTCTCATCGATGTTTCTTTTGTTGTTAATCTCACCGGAGGATATTTTTCCGTTGATTTTAGAGAGAATGGAAGGGAGAAGGAGAGAGAAACATCAATGTGAGAGAGGCACATCAATTGGTTGCCTCTGAATGCTCCCCAACCAGGGCTGGGGATCTGGCCTGCAACTGAGGTTCATGCCCTTGACTGGCTCAGACCCATGACCCTTCAGTCCTAGGGCCGAGGCTCTATCCACAGAGCCAAACCGGCTAGGGCTGTCATCGATGTTTATCTCTCTATCCCTCTTCCTCTCTCTCTCTAAAAATCAATACAAAAATATTTAAAAGAATCTACAGAAATGAATAAATTTTTTTGTCAGTGTCTGTTTTCAAACTGATGACCATTCTGGTCCAGGCACTGCTGTTAACTGGAAGCAATGGAATCGCAAACATCAAGAATCATTTCGTTCGATATTTGGGCGCCCTCAATTCATCAACTGTTTCCAGTTTTTTACCTTAAACTTTGTCTTGTCTGTATCCCCATAAAAAAAAGTCTAGTGGCACTTAAGGATAAGTTTTCTTTGTTCAAAGCTTAGCCTGGCTTCACCTATTCAAATCAGTTAAACCTGAAAAGAAGTGAAAATTAATTGAGTTATCAGCTGTTAAAGTATATATATATGTATTTTGGGGACACTCTATAGTAAGTAGACAGTCACAGTGGATTTTTCTTCTTTTCTTTCCTTTTCTCTCCTTAGTATCTGAACCCCCTCTTGTTTGGGAATACATCAGTATGGGAGCATGTGGGGAGTACGTCCTCACCAGAAAAACCCCAATACTTTTCCTTATTTCCGGCGGGCAAGGCACAGGCATCTGACCTCAGTTGGGCCCGTGGGATGACATGCCCTTAGCTGTGACTAGGCATGGGTGTTACAGAATTAGTGCCCGTGGCCTCCTAGTGCCCCATGGTGTCAGGCTCCAGGTGTCCAGCGGCAGGGGTCCCTTAACCAGGCTGTCCCTTTGGCCATACATCTGGCCACCCCCTTTCCCTAGGTTCCCAAGCTCCCTGATTACCATCCAGGAAATTGTTTTTCTAATTAAGGATTCCAAAACCACTTTCAGATTTTGCCTACCTGATGCACTCTCTCTGGAGTTGTAGGAAACCTATTAGCCACCTCAGGATATGGCAAGCCTAGTTTCTGGGCTCTGCGGCTGTCTAAGTCTTGCTCAGGGAGCGAGCTGCAGGAGGAGAGGGTGGAGCCGGTGACTGGCTGGATTGCTCTGCTCCGCCCTGCTCCAGGCCCAGCGCCCAGCAAACGTGGCCAATAAATACTCATTTGATTTTGACGTGACTCACCCACCTGCAGGGCCCCTCAATATCTATTTTATATTTTTGGATCGTGACTGTTTCTAGTGTAGATTTTCCTTAGGAAGAAAGAAAACTAAAAAATGTCTAAGTTTTTAAATGCAGGTGAAGAGGAGGCTGTTTTCTCCTTAGCAGAAACGAGGAAATGAGGAAGAGATTGGGTTTCTGCTGTGAGCTGCTGAAGCTGAGTGCCGGGCCTTGTGCATTTTCATAACTACAGGTTGGGCAGGTTGTGTCACTCACGAGGGAGCGAGGTATTGTTTGAGAGTGCAGGCCCTCCTCCTGGACTTTGATCAGCAAAACAGCTCTTGCCTCAGCCTCAGCCCGGCATTCGGATGCCTCTCCCAGGAATGTTCTCTAGTTGCCTTTGATGCGTTCGCATGTATGATTGATTTAAGCTTTCAAAATGATTAGACGCCTTTTTATTGTCTTGCTTTTTGTGACGCTGGGAGAAGCAAGGAAGCCATTTCTCAATTTTCTGAGTACAGAGAGGACTGAACTACTGTTCTTCACAAAGACCGAAGAAACCATCCTCGTCCGATCCACTTACAGAGCTAAGCGGCCCAGCGCCAGCTTCCTCTCTGTGCGGCTCGAAGACCCTGACAAGCTGCAGGTGGTGAATGTGACCAGGGCCACCTCGGGTGCCACAAACTTCATCATAAAACTAGTGGCAGAGGAAGAAGGAGAGACGAACTTGACCATTCAGCTGTGGGACTCTGAAGGTAGGCAAGAAAGACTCATTGAAGAAATAAAGAATGTGAGAGTCAAAGTGCTCAAACAGAGGCCAGACAGTCTTTTCCAGGCGTCGATGCGCATGGATAGAAATACCCTCCTGCTCATTCTGCCAATGATCCTGTTAAATAAGTGCGCATTTGGTTGCAAGATTGAGTTGCAGGTGTTTCGCGTGGTATGGAAGAGACCTTTGCCAGTAATTTTGGCGGCAGCTACACAGTTTTTTCTGATGCCATTTTGTGGATATCTTTTGACTCAGGTTTTGGCATTGCCTGAGGCACTGGCTTTTGGGTTTGTAATGACCTGCACGTGCCCAGGAGGGGGTGGGGGCTACCTCTTTGCTCTGCTTCTAGAAGGAGATATCACTTTGGCCATTTTGATGACCTGCACATCAACGGTATTGGCCCTGGTAATGATGCCTGCCAATTCCTACCTGTACAGTAGGATCTTAGGGCTATCCGGTACATTCCATGTTCCTGTTTCGAAAATTATGTCAACACTCCTCTTCATACTTGTACCTATATCAGCTGGAATAGTCATCAAGCATAGAATACCTGAAAAAGCAAACATCCTGGAGAGAATCATTAGACCTCTGAGTTTTATTTTAATGTCTGTAGGGATTTATTTGATGTTCAGGATGGGATTGGTGTTTCTAAGAACAGAGAGCCCGGAGGTGCTTCTGTTGGGTGTCTTAGTTCCCGCTCTGGGCTTGCTGTTCGGGTACTGCCCTGCTAAAATCTGCAGGCTGCCTCCCGCCGTGTGCAAGACTGTTGCTATCGAAAGCGGGGCACTGAACAGCTTCTTGGCTCTGGCCATCATCCAGCTTGCCCTCCCCCAGGCCCAGGCCGACGCAGCTTCCGCGGCTCCCTTCACAGTGGCGCTGTGCTCTGGGTGTGAAATGCTGCTGATTCTCCTGTTGTACCAGGCGAAGAAAAGGTGTATCCTTATCACAGGAGAGAAAAGGAAGCACCTTCCCCGCTCTGGCAACCAAAGCACCGCAGCATGCCCGCCCTGAGGGGCTGTGGGGTGTCAGAGGGTATCTACAGTGATGTGGCTCGCAGCCCCTTCTGATCTGATTGAAAACTTGGCACCAGAGGGAGGCGTGTCCATTATAATATGTACATCATCCTAGCATACATCCTCACCTGGAGCTCGGGAGGAGGCCCCTGCGCTGTGTTGGTTTGGAAATGCTTTATAGAGTGGCATTTGATTATGATACTTCATTACAGTCTCTTAAGAGGGAAAGAGCAATTTAAAAACACCTCCTGTAGTGATTCTGAGAATACCCCAACTTTTTACAGAAGGGGCATTCCCTACATTCTCACAGTATTAGTTAATTAGTTTGCCAGCTAAGACAGCCAAAGTTCTTTTTTCTAATGTCATCAAATTCAGTATACAGATACCAAGATTGAGGAAAGATGAGCTTCAGCCTGGTGGTGGCTCATTATTATTTACTTTATAAAATGATAATTGCACTCATGGAATCTTTTACTGCTGAGTCCTTTCAACAGAAACCTCCATTTAGGGGTAGAAAATATAATTAAACTTGCACCAATTTAACTCCTATGAGCATATTCTAGTGATCGGGAGATGAGAGACCTGCATTCTAGTTGCACTTTATCATTTATCTTGAGAGCTTGCAAGACACTCTGTACTTCAGTTTTCACATCTGTAAAAGGAAAAGATTCAATTGAGGTTTAAGGTTTTGCTCAACTCCTGAGTCTGTGGTTGTGGCATGAAACTCCAGGACCCAGCAGCACGGCAGGGTGATGGGCGGAGAGAAGGTTCAGGCTGATGAAAGGAACCACACCCAGCCACTGTAGTAGAGGCAGCGATCAGCATTCGGCTTCTTGAGTGCAGGGACCCTGCATTCTTTGAATTCCTACGGTGTGTTGCACATGCCTCGAGTAGAGTAGGTGCTCATTAAACATTTATTGGATTAATTAATCAGTAATATCTATAATGGTCAAGGTCATATGCTCCAAGCCAGACTGTGCCTGGGTCTGCCATTTCAGCTCTGTCACCCATCAGCTGGATGACATTGATCAAATTACTGAATCTCTCTCTGCCTAAATGCATGTGGAATGTGGGGTGAGGATCGTGCCTACCTCATGCTCTTGTTGTGAGGATTGAATGAGTTAATAGGAGCAAGGCTCTCGGAGCTGCCCAACACACAGGTTACTGTTACTCTGTGAATATCTGATTGGTCTTCCATGTTGAAAATGCACTCTGTCCTTGGACTTGGAATCTATTTTATTTCTCTCATAGATGTATTGTGGAAAACGGAGATTTTTACATAATAAATTTTACCTCATTTGGATTGGGATGAAATTCCTTTTTTTAAGTTTCACCCCTTAAGAGTGATGATTCTGTGATATGTTGTCTATGATATATACTAGTGGCCTGGTTCACGGATTCGTGTACATTGAAAGGGAAATAATTAGAAGAAATATTTTAATATTGCTATTTGCCCTTTCTCTGTAATGGAAGTGTCAGAGCCGCCACTGGTCACCGTCTGTGGGCAATCAGTGGGGTAATCGGGGCCCCGCTTGCACCCACCTTGGCCTGGCGTCGCCCGCTCACCTGCTCCACCATCCTGCTGCGGTCCCGCTCTCGTCAGGGCCCATCGGGACAGCAGCACCTCCACTGCCACCTGCTGCCGGCGCCACGTCGCCAACACCCACCATGTTTCGCACTGCCCCCTGGTGGTCAGTGCACATCATAGCGAGTGGTCGAACTCCAGGTCGAACTCCCAGTCGAGGGGACAATTTGTATATTAGGCTTTTATTATATAGACTAGTAGCCCTGCACACGAATCCGTGCACCAGTAGCTCTCTTCAGGGCCTGGCCGCTCTGTGCCAGCTGCCCAGAGGCTCTCTGCAGCCCAGAGGCCCATCTGTGGCCAGGCACGGAACGCTTGCCTTGTCACTGCGGCGACGAAACAAGCATTTCACCAGGCCTCTCACGCTGCCCACTCTCAGCAGCAGCCCCCCCGGGACTGGGGGAGTCTGGCAGGGCTGAGAGGACTGGGCGCCGCCATCTTGTGGCTATGGGCGCTGCCATCTTTGTGATGGAGTGACAGTTAATTTGCATATTACCCTTTTATTAGATAGGATTCTCAGATCTGGGAAAGCTGTTGGCATTACAGGGCACATCAGGGTTTAACCAATATCAGCAGCTCCAACCTATTTTACATCAAAACAGTAAGTGCTGTTAGCTACCCAGGAGACTCCACCCCCTGAGGACCTGCACATTGCCCGTGTACTTTTTAAAAAAAATCAGTCCCCTAAACAACTCTTACCAAGAAAGTCTTGTGATGTGAACCTGATTTATTTTTTTAGTGAAAGGAGTTGCCATTTACAAGCAGTCATCTCTTGGGAGGAAGTAGGCTTAGCAAGATACCCAAGTGCAAATACAGGGCAACTTGGGCACCTTTTGCCCTTGCGGAAGCCCGACCTGAGCACTGACTGACAGAGGCCATCCTCCCCAGAAGCCTCTCCATGTCCAGTCAGGTGTCTGGGGAGGAGCCAGGGCTTCAGATCTCCCCTCTCTTCCATTTTGAGGTTAGCATCATTAGCACCTCTCTCAGGGATGAAGTCAGCTGGTGAAAAGGGATATCAGAGGCCCCCTAAGGGACTCCCCATCAGTGAAATGTGGGACTGTGACCTGGGCTGCACACCAGGGGTGGTTAGTCTCACCCTGTGTGGCTGAGGCTGGAGCCTGGCCCTTCCCTATCTCCCAACCACCTTGGCGTGGTAGATCTTTGGGATTGGGAACAATGACTGCAAATGCGGCTTTCAAAATTGCCCCTTTGAGAACTCGGGAGCAACGCACCAGGTACTGAGGACCCTGCAGCCACCTGGACTCACAGACAAAAATCTTGGATTTTGTGGAACCAGTTTGCAATACATCCAAAACGAGAGCCGGGCGCTGGACTGCCCTGTGCGCTAGAGGACTCTTCATTTGCTTTCAGGCAGGCCTTAGGGAGCAGAACAGCCTCTTTGACTGAAAACCCGCAGTTACTTGTGAACAATTGAGAGGCAGCAGTGGAGGCTCCTAGAAAAAGGTTGGACCTCCTGCTCCTTTGAGGTAGGAAGTGTGAAGTGATTTTAATTTGAGAGAATAAGATATTTGATCTTCTACTTATGAGGGGGACTACGTTCATTTAAAGGAGGTTAAAAGAGGATGCTGATGACATTTCTGCAAATGCCTGGAAAATTTTATTTGCTTATGAATCAACTCGTCACCATGTAGTTGGCAAGTTTGTTTTAAGTGTCTGACAACAAAGAACCAAAAAAGCTAATTTCTGAGGTTTTCTTCTTTTTTATTAAGAACATATAAGCATATTTTGCTAGACAAATCGATGTATCCAATTCAGATACACAAGGCATTTTCAGAAGAATAAAAACAAAATTCTGGCTCTGTGAGGTTTGAGAATTGGTCATTCATCTGAGAGCTCGTTCATCTGCAGCGTGTGGTGACAACACCTTGCCTTTTGGTGAAAAACAGGAAGCAACCTCTTGACAAGCAAGGAACCAGATAACCTACTTTCTTGTTCCTGATGTGGCTGGGATGTCTCGGATGTGTGCATTGCTTTTTTCACTAAAACGGGAAGACTATACATCCCACAGTGCCAGACCTGCTATCTGAAGACCTCCAGGGTCCCAGACCAGTCCTTGTGTTTCACACAGTGCAGCCTCGCCGTGCCAGGTCGTCCCGGCGTGTGGACTCTGGGTCCGTGTGTCCCACTCTCTGCCTTTGCTGTGTGCCCTGAGGACAGATGACTTCTCTGGGCCTTCGTTTCCTCTTTTGTATGATGAAGCTAGTCATATCTTCATCCTGAAACTGTTGCGATGTTTAAGGAAAAGAATGCATATAAAAATGCAATTGTCTGAAGCATGGTAAGTCCTCACTAAATGGTAATGTTAACATAAAAACATTCAAACCTGTAAAGAATTTTTGTGAGTTTATTTGAGCCAAACTATCGACAGTTGCCAGGAAGCAGAACCTCAACGGATTGAGATAATGCTCCAGAGAATGGCGGTTTCTCATCTATTTTTATACATTGCAATCAAAGGAGGGGATGTAGGTGGGTTACATAAAACTCATTGGTGATATATTAGAGAGGCGGGAGAAAGCAAAATGGGGCGGGTGGGGGTGGGGGAAAGGGAGAGGAACCCCTGGGATTGGGTAAAAAGTAAAATGATAGACAAATACTTAGGTGGGTGCAGGAACAATTAACATGATAATGAAGGAATTTGTGGTATCTGTCCTGGCGCCCAGGCACATTAGGCTGTGCCCCAAGGGGTCCAGAGAAAGGGAGGTTACAAGTTACCCAGACATTTCAAAGGGTATGTTATTATTATAGATGAAAAAAGACAGACAGGCTCAGTTAAGGTTGACCTTGTCAGTGAAGATACCCACCTAGGACGGAACTACCCACCATAACTGCTTTTAGTTATAATTTCAGACCATCCTTTGTGGTTACTTTAGGTCTCTGAGTTTGCAAGACCGCCATGCAGGCCTTCCCTGAGCTGTCAGGTCAGCATGTGGCCAAGTGAATTATTGAGAATAGGGGCCGTTGGTTGTGGCCATCACTTACCAGTCTTCCTATCTATTATGTATTTGTACTTTGTATGGTGTACATAATTTACATGGTTTACATATAATTTATATGGTGTATAAATAATTCATATGATATTTATTTATATTTACTCCCTAGTATAGCTTTAAGAAAAGTTGCAAGAGACCTGCCATTTGTGTTTTGTCAGGAGTAGTCTGGGATAAGAGAAAGGGATAAAAAAGAGAGATGGGAAAAGGGGCAGGAATGGAAGAAGGGAGTGCAGCATAAAGAGGAAAGGAATTTTTTTAAAGTCACAGAAGAAAGTGCAGGCAGGACGCTCTCACTCAGGAGCAGAGATGAGCCAGGAGCCAGGCAGGAGTGGCAGTCTGAGGCCCGCCCCCAAACGGCGGGCGGGCGGGGCGGGGCGGGGACTTCCGGTCCGGGACCTTCCCTTTGCCCCCGGAAGAACCTAGCGGTTCCGTGGGCAGCCAGCGAGCTGGGTCCCCTGCCGCCGAGGTGAGACCTGCGCCCCTGCGACCCCGCGACCCCAGCGGGTCCTGCGGGTCCCGCGGGCGGGGCTCCCGGCGGGCGGCGGGGCGGCGGGGCTGTGGGCGGGCGTTGCCGGGCGGGGCGGGCGGGGCTGGGGGCTGGGGGCTGGGCGGCACCGGGCGGGGCGGCGGGGCCTGCGGGGCCTGCGGGGTGCGGACAGTGAATCCGGTGTGGCCCGGTCCACCAAGAAATGGGCGCAGAGAGGTTGGGGAGGCGAGGCACGCACGCACGTGGCGGAAATGTAAGGAGGGTGTTCAGACGCAGGCCTCAGTTTCCCTACTGTGGTGGCTGACATTTCTCCCTGCAGACCGCACCCCTCCTCTGAGCTCAGGATCCCCATGTCCAGCTGCCTAGTGGGCGTGCCCGTCTGGTTTGCGGAAGGGCCCTGGGTCTCCACTAATTGAACTCTTGCTCTCCCACCTCCTGCCGAATTGCACTCCTTTCAGTTGCTCCCTGTTGCGGTCGATGGCACCATCCTCCGTTCAGTTGCCACCTGGGAAATCTGGGCATCCTCAGCTCCTCCTGTCCCTCCTGGACCCAATCCAGTCTGTTACTCGGTGCCCCCAGCCTCACCTCCCAAAGCGAGTGCCTCCTGCACCTCAGCCCCACCCCACCCCCAAAGGTGTCAGCCAGGCATCAGGGGGCCTGGGTCTCCTGGGTTGAAAATCTAAATCTGGAGCTGATCTGCCTACAATCCACGTGGTCACATCAGTCACCTCCCAGGCCTGCTCAGGCCCCTGCTCTCCCCGCCTCTTCCCTCCCTTTCCCTGGATGGAGCTGTCACCTGAGGCCATTCACAGTCCCTCTCCCTTCCAGGTGCCCTGCAGTTGTGCTTGTTAATGCCTGTTCACTTGTCACGTCCTCAGGGAAAGGTTGTCTGAGACGGGGAGCTGGTCAGAGCTCCCTGTCACCTGCTTCTCATTGCTCTCCGCCTTCACCTTTGTCTCATCCATGGCAGTGCATGTAGCTGATTGTTTTGACCAATATCTGAGTCCCCACTAGGGAGGCCGTGGGAACCGCCATGCAGGGCACAGCATAGAGTATTCAGCAAGTAGTTGGGGGTGGTAAACAAACCATGACTTCTGGGGGGTCCTTTCTGGAGGAGGACCCCAGAAGACATGGCGGATTTGGGGGTGGGGGCGGGAAGACTGACTGCATTGTCAGTGCCATTACATGGGGAGAGGGTGGCTGGAGCAGAGCCTTCCTGCTGCTCAGCCTGGAGGACAGGAATGGGAGGACAGGAAAGGAAGAAAAAGAGTTTGGAAACAGCTCTTGCGCGCCCTAAGCAGTTACTTTAGAATTGTACAATTTTAAACCGCTCATCCCAGGAAGAGAAAGCAGCTAGCAGAAGCAGCTCGTGCCTGCCCTTGCCCTTTCCTACCGGGAGCACTGAGTAGGGTTCCGGACAGCCTCGGGTGAAACTCTGGCAGGCATTTCCGCTGTGAAGGTGCTTAGTTCCGGTCGCTTTGTAAATGATGCATTTCTGAGTCTGAGCTGAAGGCCTCCCTGCCCAGGCTCAGACTGCAGAGCTCACCCTGCCTGGGCGGGCGGCTTTAGTCCTCTCTTCAGCTGGGCAGCAAACACCCAAATGTGTTGTGTGTTTTTCCTCTCTGAAACGCAGGGAGAGAAGTTTCCTTTTTGCTTTATTATTATTCTTTTTAGTCCTGGAGTTTTCTCTCCGGGTCTGCCGAGGGCCTCCTCCGGGCATAAGAGATACACCTCTGTCAAAGTTGGGACTCCATTCCTGCCATCCTCCTGGCTGTGATCACTAGTGAGGTTAATCTGTCACCTGCTTGGAGTGTGTCATTGCTTTATTTGGCTTGTGAAGAGAGATTGTCCTGCGTGTTCTTGGCGTGTGGCGCTCCCACCGCGACCCCCGCGCTAGCAGAGACGGAGACCAGCCTCTGAGCTGAACTGCGCCGCCTCCTCCCAACGAGACAACACCGGCCAGTGAGCGGTGAGGGGTGGTGGGAGCTCCTGGTCGGTGGGCCTTGATGCCTTCAGCTCAAAATGATCCACGTGCAGAGTGCACATGTAGGGGAGACTTGTTCTGAACCCCTATCTTTGAAAATGTTCCTGTGTCCTTTCTTCTCCATCCTCCAAGCCAGGGTTTAAATGTGACATGATATGGGCACTTTGGGAGACACTTTGGTATAGTGCTTTTTGTTATGAAGAATGTTTCTGCAATAGAAGTGGAGTCATTTAGGTAAAAATGTTTTTTACTGGATCTACCAGTGAGTCTTGGAAAAAAATGGGACTCCAGATTCAGGAGGGGAGAGAATCCTGAATGAAAGGACGTTGCTAATTGAGATGCACTTGTAAACTAACTGTTCTGTGGTTAAGACTCAGAGATTCGGCACGGCTCTGCCCTGATATGCGTTAGACCTGTTCGAAGATGGCTGACCCCTGGGAGGAGTGCATGGACTACGCGGTGACCCTGGCAAGGCGAGCTGGAGAGGTACGGCTGCCATCGCGTCCCGATGCCACTGTGTCCCTGATGCCGTCGCTCACCAATGCCGCCATGTCCCCGATGCCGCGGGTTAAGCACTTGCATTGCTTTTCATTTCACTAAACACTGTACATGGAAAGAACACTCCAATTTTGTGTCATTAACTTTTGGATCTGTCTTAGGATGTGAGATGCTATGATTTTGTACCTAGAAGGACATAATCACTAAAGGTTTATTTTGTAAACCTTGTGATAAGAAAATTTTAAGAATATCATTTAAGACATTACACCATTTCTCTGTTTCATTTTTAGCTTGATTTAAATTTACTTACGCTTTTCTATTTGCTTACCAAACAAATTTTCAGGTAGTTCGTGAAGCTCTGAAAAATGAAGTGAACGTTATGATTAAAAGTTCTCCAGCCGACTTGGTAACTGTGACGGACCAGAAGGTTGAAAAGATGCTTCTCTCCTTCATAAAGGAAAAGTACCCATCACACAGGTGTGTCACTGCCACTCCAAGTGATAGAGTGGACCCTGCTTGGAGTCAGTACCGAGGCAGCAATGCCGACCTAGACAGAAGTTGACTGTAGTTCCCTGAACCTGGAAGGGAGTGCCTCCGGAGGGTGGCGGTGGGCAGCCCTGGCAGGGAGGTCGGGCAGGAGCCAGGGAGGAAGGGGCACCTGGACCCCCCACAGGAGCCACGGCTGCTGAGGCACCGGTTGCCTCGCTCTTGACTGATTTCCCGATTGCTCACTATTACAGGTCCTGGGCAGGGCCACCAGCCAGGAGGGATAGGGCGTGTTTGGATGCTGGGAAGCTGATGTGAGAAAGGGCTGCCACAGGCATGATTTAGGCCAGTTTTGTTCTCTGTATCGCAGACTCTTCTGCGTGGTAGCTTCTGGGGACCTGAAAGAAACCACTGGAGGCAGGGCTCTCACAGGCACAGCCAGAGCAGGAACTGTCACCACTTTAAGTCTTAGTGCTGTCATTCTCTCCTCTTCCCGGTCGTGTTAAAGCCCCCCTGTACACGTCCTCTCAAAAACCCTGTGCAGCTAAGAGACAAAAGATCACCAAGTGATTGTTAGGAGGGCTCATGGTCGGATAAAGGGAAAATATAAAGCTGAAAGTAGGGAAGAGAGAAAGGAGTGAACTCGGGCATCACTTCCGGAATCACCTGAGATTTATTGCACAGGGTGTTTGTGGAAGACAGATAAATTTGGTGGGCGACTTGCCTTTTTGCTGACTTATCTAATGTTCGGTTTTACTTATCTATTGCTGCAAAGCAAATTACCCTAATCATTAGCAGCTCCAGACAGTAAACTTTTATAGCAGAGTTTTCTAGGTTCAAGAATATGGCAGTAGCTGAGAGCAGGGTCTCAATGACACATGGGAATCTGTGGGTGGGGGCCGCAGCCACCTGAGGCCTGCACTGGGCCGAAGGATCCATTCACTTGGGTGGTTGCTGGTGACTTCCCTTCCTCCCGAGGTCTGTGGGCAGCTCCCGTCGGTTCCTCGCCACCTGGGCCCCCCTCAGAACAGCTCAGCACGGGTGGCCTGCTTCCCCGGGCATGGCAGGGACGGGGAGTGGAGTGGGTAACACGAACCACAGTGCGTGCTGTGAGCGGGTCCTCAGGGTGGCACGTTGGCACTTCTGCTTCATTCTGTTGCTTAGAAACGAGTCACTAAGTCCAAGTTCACACTCGAGGCGCGAGCGTTAAGCCTGCCTCTGGAAGAGAGGAGGATGAGAGACCTGGGGGCATCTTTTAAAACCACCACGTGCCCTAGTAAGGCCTCACCTGTGCCAGTGCCCTGTGCACGCCCACGCCTTTGCCCACCGGCGCCGCGCTGCAGGTTCCAGTACCGCTTGCCAAGTGATCTGGGAAGTGAAGCTTGCCCACTCGCGTCCCGCTGGAGGAAGGAGCCGGGATGGAAGTGGGTGCTGTGTAGGCTTGTATGTTTGTTGTGACTCTGTAGCTAAGGGAATGTTAAACCTGGAACTTGCGGAAATTGGTGTAAAGAGTCATTCTTGCTTTTAGTTTCATCGGGGAGGAATCCGTGGCCGCTGGGGAGAAAAGTGTCCTCACCGACAACCCCACGTGGATCATCGACCCCATTGACGGAACAACTAACTTTGTGCATAGGTACGAGCGGGTGTTGGCACTGAGGGGACCTTTTGAGTGCTCCATTCACGAACATTCATGCTTTAGAGAATCGTGTAATTCGTAGAGTGAACTGTTAGGAGACTTCATCAGGTATGGCAGCAGTGATGAAATTGCTGGTGGGACTTGTGCGACCCAGCGGCCTACTCACTTCTTTTCCCACCGAGGGAGCAAGGGCGATATAAGCCAGCACCGCGCTGCTTTGAGATCAGCTAGGGAGCTCTGCAGCCCCACTGCCGTGCTGTGGTGCCACCTTCAGTCCAGGCCAGGAAGCTTAGAAAGAGCATGGGTTTTAGGTCAGCACTCTTGGGCTTGAGCTGGTGTTTTTTATAGGCTTTGCGGCCTGGGCAAGTTCCTTCACTTTTCTAAGCCTCAGATGCTGTTTTCTTCTTATCTGTGAAATGAACATATTATTGGTGCCTGCCTCATGGAACTGTGGGGACTCGGGTGGTATACATACGTAAGGATGCTGTACAGGGCCCGGGACACAGGCCTGGCACACAGGGCCCGGGACACAGGGCCCAGGACACAGGCCCGGCACACAGGAACGGCACACAGGGACGGGACACAGGGACAGCACACAGGCCCGGCACATAGGCCCGGCACACAGGGCCCGGCACACAGGGATAGCACACAGGGCCGGCACACAGGGACAGCACACAGGCCTGGCACACAGGGACGGCACACAGGGCAGCACACAGGGATAGCACACAGGGCCGGCACACAGGGACAGCACACAGGCCTGGCACACAGGGACGGCACACAGGGCAGCACACAGGGCCCGGGACACAGGCCCAGTACACAGGGACAGCACACAGGGCCCGGGACACAGGCCCAGCACACAGGGAAGCACACAGGGACGGCACACAGGGAAGCACACAGGGACGGCACACAGGGAAGCACACAGGGACAGCACACAGGCCCGGCACACAGGCCCAGCACACAGGCCCGTCACACAGGGCCCGTCACACAGGGATGGCACACAGGGCCGGCACAAAGGGACAGCACACAGGCCCGGCACACAGGCCCAGCACACAGGCCCGTCACACAGGGACAGCACAAGGGCCCGGGACACTGGCCCGGCACACAGGGCCCGGGACACAGGCCCAGCACACAGGGAAGCACACAGGGACGGCACACAGGGAAGCACACAGGGACGGCACACAGGGAAGCACACAGGGACGGCACACAGGGCCCGGCACACAGGGTCGGCACACAGGGTCGGCACACAGGCCCGGCACACGGCGGCACACAGGCCCGGCACACAGGGACGGCACACAGGGACGGCACACAGGCCCGGCACACAGGGCCTGGCACACAGGCCCGGCACACAGGCCCGGCACACAGGCCCAGCACACAGGCCCGTCACACAGGGCCCGTCACACAGGGATGGCACACAGGGCAGCACACAGGGCCGGCACACAGGGACAGCACACAGGCCCAGCACACAGGCCTGTCACACAGGGCCCGTCACACAGGGATGGCACACAGGGCAGCACACAGGGCCGGCACACAGGGACAGCACACAGGGACAGCACACAGGGCCCGGGACACTGGCCCAGCACACAGGGACGGCACACAGGGCAGCACACAGGGACGGCACACAGGGCCCGGCACACAGGGCGGCACACAGGCCCGGCACACAGGGCGGCACACAGGCCCGGCACACAGGGCCCGGCACACAGGCCCGGCACACAGGCCCGGCACACAGGGCGGCATACAGGCCCGGCACACAGGGCGGCACACAGGCCCGGCACACAGGGCGGCACACAGGCCCGGCACACAGGGACGGCACACAGGGCGGCACACAGGGACGGCACACAGGCCCGGCACACAGGGACGGCACACAGGGACGGCACACAGGGAAGCACACAGGCCCGGCACACAGGGCCCGGCACACAGGCCCGGCACACAGGGCAGCACACAGGGCAGCACATTGGCCCGGCACACAGGGCAGCACACAGGCCCGGCACACAGGGCAGCACACAGGGACGGCACACAGGGCAGCACACAGGGACGGCACACAGCGCGTGCATGGGAGAGAGCCTGTTGGGGTTGCCGGTGAGTGAACATGAGCAGCCTCGCTGGGTGGGATCAGGGAGTTGCCCTGTGGCTGGCATGCCTGTAGAGACACAGAATTGTTATATTGTAAACCAAGACCTGGACTCGAGGTGATGGAGGGGGATGTGGAAGGATGCCCCTGGGATGTTGTAATGGAGAGAAGATTATAATGCACTGTATAATGCAGGTGGTCTCATTTTTGTTAAAATAAAAGCTATTACATATTTCTAAAAATTTTTATTTTTAACTAGAGGCCTGATGCACGAAATGTGTGCATGGTCCGGAAGGTGGTCTGGTCTAATTAGCATATTATGCTTTTTTGTTATAGATAGTTCTATTGAAGCCATTGTGTCTTTTATCTCGGTTCTCTTCTGAGTCAGAAATGACCGCCCCTGTCTCAGACTGCCGTGCAGCCATAGCAACCATGTGGCTACCAGTCACCTTGCAGGTGTGAGGCTCCGGGTGGGGCTTCGAGGGAGACAAGAACAGTGTATCTGTGCAGGTCACGCCTGTGCTTACAGGTCCAGGCTGGGGGAGAAATGACCACAGAAAAGAAACTTCTTTTTAGCTGCGGTCAATGTAAAATCTCTTAAAATTGGTTTTTATTTTTTGAGAAAATACCGTACATCATTACTTTATTTGTGGTATTCGACATTCAAAAGATATGAAATGGCGTGAGAGCGAAGTGGCCTTCCCATTTCTGCCCCCAGTTTCTCAGGCCCGTCGCTGGAGGTGTCTCCTCTCAGAGCTGCTCACTGCCACAGAAGTCCCTGTGTGTCTGCATCTGTGTCCCCGAGCCCCTGCCCCCATGTACACGAAGGGTTGCATACTGTACACACCGCTGTGGGGCAGAAGAATGAGACTTTATATGGAAAATGTTATAAGCAATTATATTGTGAGAAGACGTATTTATTGAAAATAAGTCCTATCTTGGTAAATTTGTATGTGTGTGTGTTTTTTTTAAGATTTCCTTTTGTGGCTGTTTCCATCGGCTTTGTTGTCAATAAAGAGGTACGCTGTTTAATTATGGCTGGTAACATGCCTGCTGTCATTTCTGAGAAAGAGTAACTGTCTCCATAGTACGTACAGGTTTGTCTCTGCATTCAATTTATACAGCTGCATTGTTGTGAAATAAGCTACAGGAGTGTTAACATTATCATGGTACTTTTCCCAGTGAAGAACATTGAATGTTTTTTGAGCAGCAGGAGTTTTAAGGGAGAAATACACACACTGATTTAGTCACCACTGCATATGTGAGTGAGTCAGGTGGTTACAGGGAGAGTGGGGTTCGAGCTAGCACGCTTCTGTGGGTGTCGGTGAAAGGCCAGGGCCCGGGTGGAAGAGCAGCGTGTCTGGAACCCGAACCCGCTGTGTGCAAGCCCAGCAGAGCAGAGTGTAGCTCGGGCATTGCCATGCTGCGTGGCTGCTTGATTGATAAACAGTGAGTGATGTTCATCTCTTCTGTGGACCTGTCTTCACGGGGCTTGTGATGTATTGATCAGCATGGACACAAGAGAGTTAAGAGTTGCTGGAAATGAAAACACAAGTTAGTGCACATGAAATTAGCCGCGGGGCTGTGAGCCGGGGAACGTGCCAAGGAGCCGAGCAAGCGAGCGTTCTCCTGTGCTCACCCTGCACGGTGTGCGGTCCCGCCCTCGACTCCCAGTCAGCGCCAGTTAGATGTGGGGCAGATGGGATCCTGTGGTGGACGCTGAAAATCTACCGTGAGAGTGTGAGTGGGTCCAGGCATCTGCCAGGAGGGGTTTGAGGAGATTGCTAACAGAAGGGTCTTAAGGTTTGATCGGGTGGTTTGGGCCTTGGGATACGAAGAAAAGGGACGCATTTCAATCAGAAAGAACAGCTTGGAGAAGAGCCTGGTGTGTGGGGAGCTGGGAGGGCTTTGTGAAGTCTGGGCGTGGCCGGGAGGTCCAGGGAGAAGCTGGTCGTGGAGGTCTGTGAGGCTGGGGCCTGTCTGCACCACAGCATTGAGGCTTGGTTTTGCAGGGGCAGCCGGGGGGTCGGGAGGTTTCTAAGTGCAGTTACAGGTGTTTGCAGCCGTGTTGGGATTCTGAACTAAGATGGTGCAGTGAGAATAGCTGAGGAAATGCCAAAGCCAGGAAGTGTTTTCAAGACGGAATTTGAAGAAGGAGCTCTGGCCAGTGTCTCAGTGGTTCGAGCGTGGCCCCAGCACCGCAGGGTCTGGGGTCCATTCCTGGCCCAGGGCACGCACCAGTCGGGGCATGTATGGAAGACAACCAATCAGTGTGTCTCTGTCACATCGAACCTTCTCTCTCTTTCTCCCTCCTCTTTCCTCCCCCTCACTCCCCCTCTCCCCCCTCCTTCGCTCCCTCCCTCCCACTCTATAAAGAAAAAAAAAATCTCAGGATTAAAAACAAATGTTTGGAAGGAGAATGGGGAAGGATCGAGGTGTGATCAGGTGGTGAGTGTGCGGCCTCTTTGGTTGAGGTTCCTAGGAGAGAGGTTCTTCCCTGTGATGGTGGAGTTGCCAGTGGTAGTTGATTTGTGGGCTGTCGGACAGTGGAGAGCGAAAAGGGACGTGGGAGAATGGAAAATGCTGATGTACACAACTTTCGAAGGTTAAGCAGAGAAGAAGGTCCTAAAAGAAGTGACACGCCCACTGGTTAGGGAGTGAGGTGGGGGCCTGAGTCCTGGGCAAACTCGGAGCCTCCGGATTACCTGGCTCCGCCCCAGAGGAGTCAGGGGGCCCGTGGAGTTCATCACTGTCTCTGCGGGAGTTTCAGAAGAATGCGTGGTCAGGGCAGAGGCCAAACTGTAGTGTGTTACAGGGGGAGGGGAGAGGCGGAGTATAGACTACTCTTTGGCAGGGAAGGGAAAAGAATGAACATTTTAAAGCTTTTGTAAGGGAGGGAGAGCTTGGTGAAGAGGAACCAGAATCCATATTCCAGAGGAGGGAGCAGCAGGGAGCAGTAGGAGAGGGTAGCAGCCACACTCAGGAGGAAGGATTGGCCCTGGAAAAAGGGCAAGCTCTGTCCTCTGGGCGAGAGGGAGGGGGGCCACAGTGGGCGCTGCGAGGGTTCTAAATGGCTGGGACCTCTTCCCTCCGATGAATCTAGAAATCAGCCTTCTCAGTGTCCCACTGTGTAGCCATTTGCAGACATGATTTGTCAGTGTACCGGATTTCCTGTTACTGAGGGTAAGCATCACAAACACCCAGGTTTGTAAGGAAGCTGGTTTCCGCCTGCAGATGGAGTTTGGAGTTGTGTACAGCTGCGTGGAGGACAAGATGTACACAGGCAGGAGGGGCAGGGGCGCCTTCTGTAACGGCCAGAAGCTGCAGGTCTCCCGGCAGGAAGGTAGGCTCACTGTGGGTGTGGAGATAGCATCTGCTCCTGTTCTGTGGTTTTGAGTGTTACCTGACTCATAAATTGTATTTATTTTCTCTGCTTTTTGCTCCCACTGGAGTTTGAATGTGGTAGTGGAAGTGGGGAAGCTGGTGGAATTGAGCAAACCACACTTCGGGACATTGCTGCGGGGCTGGGGACGGAGTTTATGGCGCTTTATTGCAGCCACTGCCTCGTGGATTCTTTGTAGACTCGCTCTGAGCTGATGGCGGTGGGACCACTTATTAGGCAGTAAATCAGGGAAACTTAAATTTAGGAACCACTAAAACTGACGCCTGCACATTCTGTAAGAGCTGGGTGATGGACAGGTAAGCCTTCTTTCTCTCTGCATGACAGCTGAGAGGGTTTGAGGACCTTTCCCCATAAGCCACGCCCAGCTTTTGTCAGTTTGCACATCAGATTTTTAAGTGCACCAAGAACTTACAGATACTTGCAAAACCATTTAAATTCAGAATCCTCCCACACTGTCATAATTTCTCTCCTCAAACATTTAATTTGAGAGCAGACATTTATTTCATTATCTTTTTATTGAATTCTAAGCCCCGACTGTCAAGACGTTAATGTGTGAAAAATGTCCATCTCAGAATTGAAGGAGTGGTCGCTTCCCTACCAGCAACTCTTCCTCTCTTTATAATTATTCTGCCCTACACAGTGTTTAATGAAACCGTGTGATTAAATATTTAAGGTATTTGCTCATTTCCCACTAAAGCTATCCTGTAAGCAGGTAGTTGGTTATATTCTGCATTTTGGGGGGATGGTCTAAAAAGCTAGACTCTCATAAAATGACCTCTGAGGTATAACAAATGTTTCCATATTTTAAGATTTAAAGCTGTAGGAGTAAACAGATTTGATACAACTAGAAAGAGAGCTAAGAATGTCCTGTTTAGCTCTGAATCACAAGCGTTGCTTTTTCTTACCAGAATTCTTATCATTAAATGAGTGATTTTTGAAGTCATTTCCCTTTAGATGTCACCAAGGCACTCCTGGTGACAGAGCTGGGCTCCTCCCGAACGCCGGAGACCGTGCGGACCGTCCTCGCCAACATGGAGAAGCTGCTGTGCCTCCCCATCCACGGGTAGGTGGGCTGTGCCCGCGGCCACGGGCAGCACGGCGATTTCCTCGTAGCCGTGAGATGTTCATACTGGACGTGGGATCAGGACCATAATTCTGATTTTCTAATGTAACTTGAAAAACTTTTATTTGAAAATAATTTAAAACTTAACAAAATTTGCAGAAATAAAATAAGGTAAAAAGACAACAGTATACCCTTTGCCCAGTTCACCTATCAATATTTTACCCTGTTTTACCCTTTTATCATTCCCCTGAACGGTCTTGAGGTAAATTACTTACAGCATAGCTCTTTATCCCTAATACTTCAGCTTGTTACTTCCTAAGAGCAGGGATATGCTCCCCCATAGCCACAGTGTGTTGCTGACTTTATAAACTTGTTCTCTAATCTTCCGTCCACGTTCGCTGTGGTCAGGGGATCTAGTGACATCCATCCTTTGCAGGGTTCCGTCCTCCATGGGGATCCAGGCGCCAGGCGGGGTGGCCTTGGTCTGTCCTGCCTCTTTAGCCACCTCTGCTTTGCATGTTGTTTTTGAGACATTTGATGCCAGCCTGATTTTTTTGGCATTTAAACTATTTCTTGATTTACATGGAGCCTCTGAGATTTTGTTTTCCTTTTCACTTTTGAGGTCTGGTTGTTTTACAAGGACCTGTTTTGGAATGTCACATCTGGGAGAGTTTTCTCCTTCAGCGTAGATTTGTGTCTTTTTTTCCCCAAGCTTTCTATATATATATATATATATTTTTCTTTCTTTCTTTTATTGATTTCAGAGAGGAAGGGAGAGGGAGAGAGATAGAAACATCAATGATGAGAGAGAATCATTGATAGGCTGCCTCCTGCATGCCCTCTACTGGGGATCAAGCCTGCAACCTGGGCATGTGCCCTCGGCCGGAATCGAACCTGGGACCCTTCAGTCCGCAGGCTGATGCTCTATCCACTGAGCCAAACCAGCTAGGGCTCCAAGCTTTCTTGAGTTATAGTTTTAAATATTAACTCAGGTCTGCTTTTATTTTCTTCTTCAGACACCAATAGGCGAGGTCTCTGTCCTCCATTTCAGCCACTTTCTCTCTGACCCTTTACTCGTGTTTGTCCTGCTTTTTTGGGGGGCCTTGATTGGCTTTCACTGGCAGCCGCTTCGTTAGGGCTCCCTGAATCGCAGTCTGAGCTCAGTCATCATTTCCCTGAGCTCAGTCGTCTCGTTTTATTTCTTCCTGAGCTTTGTTCCCCGCTTTTTCTGCGTGTAGGTTTTGTATTTCTGATTTAACATCTGTGTTTACAACTACTTCTTTGAGATGTTTCATTGAGATTGGATTGATGTCAGTTTCAGTTTTCTTCCATTTCATTGTTGTTTTTTTCGGGAAAGACTTTATCAGCCAAAAAAGTCCCAACACACTTATTATATTAGCAGCTGAGCAGGGAGCAGAGTCAAATCTTTGTGATACCAAAAGTAGTCAGTCCTTTCTACCGGGTTTCGACAAATGTGGTTATGCACACGCCCGTGCACGGCAGTGGAATTTAATATTTTCTTCAGCCATTCCCCCTGAAAATGTCATGGCTATAATGTTTATCTTATTAAATTACTTTGTGAGAGTGGTCATTTCTGTGGTGCGCCACGGTAATTAGGTTTTCATGTATTTTTATTTAATTTAAAATTAGGTATGTATCCTGTAGACGGGTTCAGATGGTCTCAGTCGACGCTGAAAATGAACTGACGCGAAGGAAGACCTCATTTGAAAGAATTCCTTTTCCAATCTCCTTTCTAAATGCTGTCTGCTAGGATCCGAGGAGTCGGGACAGCAGCTGTCAACATGTGCCTTGTGGCCAGCGGAGCTGCGGATGCGTATTACGAAATGGGCATTCACTGCTGGGACATGGCAGGAGCGGGCATCATTGTCACTGAGGCCGGAGGGGTGCTGATGGACGTGACAGGTAGCGGATGCGGCGGGAAAGCATCTTCCTGCCCCATCTGTTGGACTGTGGTCTTCCAGTGTGTGCTGTGTTGATACTTGAGCTCTTAAAGACAAAAGGGCCATGTAACGGTCTGCACCTTCCAGATAGACATTGCGGGTAGAGGCGAGGACAGGAGGCTAAGGGTAGTGTGGGGTTGCTCACGCTACGTGGCTAAGCCTCTCCAGACGTGAGGAGCAGGAGCTCTGGAGAGGCCGGGGAAAGTCTGGCGGGTCCGCGGGCCTGAGGCTTGTGCCAGCAGCTCTTTGGATGGTGAGCGAGTGGCAGCTGATGGCGGACCTCCGCCTCCGTCACTTTCTGCCTCGGGCCGGAACGGTTCACTGCTTCAAACTGATGGAGACGTTTTTAGAAGTCGGGAGAACCTGGGTTAAAATTCTCCAGTGTCTGTGAGAAGGGCAACGGAGAAGTCAGGAAGTGGGCGGGGGTTTCCTGCCCACGACGCCCAGGCGTTACAGAGGCAGTTGGAGCATAACAGTGACTCAGGGAGAACAGAGAAAGGTGGCAGGTTCAGACTGGTCTGATTGAGGACCCCCAACTGGTATTCCGATAAGATGCCTAGAAACGCATTTGTGTCTTGCCAAAGCTTAACTATTATGGTCATGTGACAGAATAGCTTTTTGAAAAGATGACTGGCAGTGTTAAAATGTTATGATTGGCGTAGTGCCTGTCACCATACGAGTTCTGTAGGAGTGGTTTTGGTACGAGCCGTAATTCTCTTCCTTGTTTGATTGATTTCAGGGGGACCGTTCGATTTGATGTCACGGAGAATCATTGCTGCGGGCAGTAAAACCTTAGCGGAGAGAATAGCCAGAGAAATCCAGGTAGTGCCCTTTCAAAGAGACGATGAAGACTGAGCCTCACCGCCTCACCCTCAGCCACGCCGGCTGCTCGCCAGATTTGCTGACACTGATGGTGTCACAAAATTTAGGACTTCATTTCAGCCCTGTAATCTGATCAGCTTACATTGTCTTGATGTCCGGGTTTAAAAATTGCTACTTGTTCCACATTGTCCCAGGATGGGCACGGATGGTTGGAATGTTTCGTTGCTGTAAAATTCCGTGTGTGAGAATGTACCTGTTGGCAGCTGATACGGTGGTATCTCGTCCACCAAAGTAGTAAGCATTCAGTGTCCGAGTCGGTATGAGCCTCTGAAATTTTGACTCGCTACTGATGTACCTAAGCATTCTTAATTACAAAGTCAACCTTTTGGAAAAGAATTTAGATCGAAAGTAATTTTAGGTTGAAAAGCCGTGTTTTATTGGTTTGTAAGGAGTATGCCGAGTCCTGCCCGGGCCGGGCTTCTGTCTGCAGAGAGCCTGGCTTTATGCATGGCTGCTCAGGTAGCACCTGGCATAGCACCTGTCAGGTGGTCGGCTGTCCACAGTAAAGCGTTGAAACCACGAGGCTTTGGAGGGAGCAGGTCCTGGTTACAGCAGATACACACCATTCTGTGTGATCACTTCAGGTTTTGAAGTAAGACTTATCTAGCCACCCTTTATATTTCACATTACCATTCCTAAAACATTTCATTCCACACGTTCCCACCACCACCCCGCCAGGTGTGGGCATTTCCGCAGTGAGTGTATCGCCGGGACCTGCCTTGCATGTGCTGTGGCTCCCTGTGCTCATAGGGACCCGGGTGAGCGCCGGAGACTGCACGGGGCAGATAGATGGAGTTGATAATATTGAGCTTGGTCCTTCTTAAACTCCTTGTTTCACTTCGTTTCGACCGGTTTCTATTCAGCCTTTAAATATTCCTTAAGGTCTTTGGCTTATCACACTCAAAAAGAAAATTGCTTCAGTTCATAGATGCTTTTAGAGATTTATTTATTGTTTATTGGCATGTGAACAGACTATTAAGTTTAGTATAGGCTTATGCAAGCCTGGTGTTGGAGGGATGGAAGTGTTCAGGGCGGGCTGTTTCATTGTGCGTGTCTCACATTAAACTGTGGCACTAGGACTTGAGTGTTATCGTTGTGCATTTGTGCTATTGGTCACGTGCAGTAAAACATCTCATACTGTATTCTTACAATTAAATACATTTTAATTAAGACAATCATGAATAACATTTTAAATAAAATTATAATTGAAATTTTTATTAAGGTTTATAGTTTAAACTACATTTTTGTTTATTTCTTTTAACTTAAAATACATTTTAAAAATAAGAAATAGCCTTAATATTTAGCATTTGTCGAGCACTATAGCAGGCACCGTGTAGCACTTGACACCGTGACCCTATTTAATCCCCACAACAGTCAGGAGAACTGTTGTCCTCGTTTTCAGGAGGCGCGTGGATGTTATTTAATGAGCCCGCTTCCCCTGCTCAAAGTACAAGCGGTGAAACGCACGTAGAGAGCGGGACAGCTGGAGCCCACAGCCTGCCCCGGCCCAGCGGTCCTCACCTGGCCGCCAGCAGAACCACCCGGGCTTTTGAACAGCATTGCTGGGTCCTACCTGAGGGAATTGGGCTTACGTGGTCTGCGCTGTGGCCTGGCCGGCTGTCCTTCGGTCAGGGGCCCGGGGACTCTGGGTGGCCAGGAGTGAGCACCGGTTGCTCCACTCTCCTGCCTTCTCAGGAGTGGCCTCCTCAGCGACTCGCCCTCGCCACCTCCACAGCCTCGGAGGGCTTCATGGTGCGACTGGGTGTCTTCACACTGAAATGTCATTGAGAGTCATCATCCCTTTGCTGGTGGGGCGAGAGCCGGATTTGAAACTATTGTAGCGGCCTTTTTATTTCCACAAATGACCACTAGATGGCAAACTACACATAGGGAATCATCCTTTAGCATTTTCATCATGGAAAACCTTTTATTTTTCCTTCAAATAACCTCATTGGCTAGTATTCGAGTTTAATAATACAGTATCAAAACCAGGGTTGTTTCCTCATAAAGTGAAATACCCTGCATTGTGGGTCAACTTATTTCCTTTTGGCAAAGCCATAGGTACTGCATGTCCTGTGGCCTAGACCTCAGCATTGTCCAGCTTTAGCTTTCAGGGGCTCATTAACCACAAACAGAAGCGAAGTGTGGGCCTTGTTATACTTGAGAACGCCTTTCCACCAGTAGAGTCCAGTGTCACTGTCAAATAACCGGCCCGTGCACAAAGCCATTCCGACGTCCTGCTCACCTTTCCTAGCGGGCTGGTTGTAAGGCGAGGGGTGGGGGTGGGGTGATAATGGAGGTGCGCTGGTGAGACGTGAGGAAAATAATAAAAGTATATGAATGAGGTCATGCAAACACTTGTGTTGATCAGTTAACGATTTTTGAAGTTTTCTATCAAAAAGCAACTACTTGCCGTGGCCCTTCATCAGACTCATGCATGGCACCAGCTGAGGGCTGGCCTGGGAAGCTATGATGTGGACGTCTGAGGGCCCTGCCCTGCCCGCTGTAGGGCCCTTCTTGCTCGGCCCCAAACCTTTCCACCTCCATCCCTGCCTTGCCCGTGCCTTGCTAGCTGTCCCCACGAAGGCATTGGGCGCTTTGGAGAGCGATTCCCAGGATGACCGGAAGTGAGGGGTCCGTAGATTGTCTGGGTAGGTTTCAAGGAGGGAAGATGCCCTCACTATCCGTCTGTCTGCCCACAGCCGACATGCCTGAGAAGGGCTGAGCTGGCGCTGCACCCATGCGTCTGCCCGGCAAGCAGACTTCCCTCTTGGGTCACTGTCTGGTCACTCCCAGGAGGAAGCTCTGGGAGACCCAGGTGTGAGCCGTTGGGTGACGCAGCCTGGCATCGGCTCTGACACAGGTGTGAGCTGGGCGCCCTCCACACCTGCTGGGCTCTCACTAGGGAGCTAACAGCCAGCGCTTTGCTGCGAGGCCTGGCTGGTCCTGGGGTGCAGACAGCAGATGCTGTGTGCTTAGAGCTGACAGGGCCAGCGCTTCGTGGGCCTGCAGTTAACATAGAGCTCAACTGAATGTGAAAAAGTTGAGCCCCACTCACTTTTAGAGAACTGAGTCCAGATTACACGAGGACTCGCCACAGAACGTGCTCAGCGTCCGAGTTAGAATCCGAGGCTGCAGCTTCTTCCTAACCACGGCCACCCTGTGCGCTGTGGCTGTGAGCAGTGGGACCCGGGGAGGGCAGGTCCAAGGGCAGGGAGACCGTCCTCCTCAGGACTCCGGCCGAGGTTAGGGAGAGCGGAGCAGGTCGGGAGGAGCTCACCTTGGACTTGCTGAGCAGGAGTGGTGGGGGGGGAGGGTCCAGGCAGAGGTGCCGGAGGGCACCTGGGTTTCAGGAAGGGAGGACTGGTCAGCCAGGAGGGTCCCCCCAGAGGTGGCAGCGGACACTGTAGAAGGGGTCACTACAGGAGGCGGAAGGAGCAGATGGAGATAAAGCTCCTCCCGGGAAGGTCTTCCCAGTGGTCCGTCCACCTGGGAGGGTTCTCCAGGGAGCTCGGCAGGTATGAAATAAACGGAAAACAGTGACTAAGAGCAGTTTTACTCCAGGAACTGGCCTTTGTCCTCTCATAATAAGGTGGGGGTTATGAAACCTAAACCCATCCGACTGGGAGAAACAATCTGGGGGCAATGCGAGCGGTGTGGGGTCCCCTGGGAGTTCAGCCTGCAGAGGCAGGCACCCCGGGCTTCCGGAGGGAGGACACCTCTCCTCGTGCGCGTTTTACCGCCTCGCGCTGCGGCTGTTCCTGGGCCTGGTGGTGCTCCCTGCTTGCCCAGCCCTGGGCGCTGCTCCGCCTCGTTCCCAGCGACCCCTGGCTGCGCTGCCACTGAGCAAACAGTGCTCCAGCCGGAAGCACTTCAAATGGCGAGATTGCTCCTCCAGTATTTCCCTATCTGCTGCCAGTGACTCGGGCCGAGGCGCTCACGCCCCTCACACACGGGCCCCTGGGCACGAGCGCCGGCGGCCAGGCTCTGAGCCCGGGCTGAGTGGCTGGTGGCACAGGGCGTGCAACACTGAGGGAGCGGCTGCTATACAGTAATTCACCGGATAACTTTGTGGGGGCAGCCCTTTCCGCAGGCATTAGGTTCCATCTGCAGCCGCAGGGGAGGGAGGGGCCGCTCACCGAGCCCACCCGCTCTCCTCCACGCATGACGCTCCCCTCCATGCGTGACGCTCCCCTCCACGCGTGACGCTCCCCTCCATGCGTGACGTGCCAGGGGAGGTGGTTTGCTCCTTCGCCCCCTCCAGCTGTATCAGCAGACGTGGCAAGCATGAGTCTGTTAAAAATCACAAACCTAAAGATTCAGATCTTGTCACTAGACTACGATTCCTTCGCTTGCTCCGTAAGAAAGTGGAGAGGACTTGTCACTAGAACAGTGGTCGGCAAACTCATTAGTCAGCAGAGCCAAATATCAACAGTACAACGATTGAAATTTCTTTTGAGAGCCAAATTTTTTAAACTTTAACTTCTTCTAACGCCACTTCTTCAAAATAGACTCGCCCAGGCCATGGTATTTTGTGGAAGAGCCACACTCAAGGGGCCAAAGAGCCGCATGTGGCTCGTGAGCCGCAGTTTGCCGACCACTGCCCTAGAAGAACACGCTTGTGCCACCGGGAAGGGCCGCTTCCTGTTTTTGGAAACTCATGGAGGCAGAACACATGGGTGAGGAGGGGCTGGAGGCAGCGGTCCTGCCTTCAGTGTGCCCATTGATTCCTGCTCATGAGCACCCCCAGGACCCGCCTCCCGTGCTGGGTGCGGGTACAGCAAGGATCAAGCAGACACAGCCCCATCTCACGGTGCACGCGTGTCACCAGAGGAGACGGGCAAATGAAAAAACGCCACGCAGGGCTGCCGGCTTCGGCGCTGTGGGGTCCGTCCGTCCGGGCAGCTGTCTGGGGGTGGTGTACCCTGTGCCACCTGTGGGATCTGGCCAGTTTCTTCGCTTCTCAGGTTGTTGGTAGGGTGGTGGGAGGATCCGGTTAAATGATAACCACAAATCGCTCGCACACAGTCCACGTGTCTGATGGTGTTTTAAGCTCCTTGTGACAAGTTTTTGAATCATTTTGCTCACACTGTGCTGTGTCCCCAGTGCCTGGAGCCACGCCCGACACGAGGCAGGCATGGACACACACTTGTTGGCTCAGTGGCTTTAACAACGAAGAGAATCACGGTGGGGAAAAGAGACCACAGAGGAGACACACGTAAACTGCCAAAAAGATTCCTAGGTGCTGGATGGAGCCTGGTAAACTGGATGTCACAAAGTGCAGCTTTTGGAGTGAGAATCTAAGCCCAAAACCAAGAGTTAGTGCTCAGAAATGGAAACCTGTCATCCTCAAGGGAAGGAGTTGGATGCGTTCCTGTCTGTCCCCACTGGAGGGAGCCTGTCCCTTTGCATGACCCAGCCGGTCCCCAGCCAGCCCACCCCCCTCACCCCTCCGGCTGCGCTCATGGGGAAGCTGCTGGGGCCACGGCCGCTCTCTCTGGCTCTGTAGATGTTTTTAAAAAAGGCTCAGATCAAATCAATGGTAGCCAGAATAAATCATCGAAATGTAGTTCATGTAGTCTTTCCGAAGAAATATTAAAGGAAATAATTTTTATTTCATTAACTTCAAAAGAACTCAATCTGTTCCCCACAGGGAGTGTGTCTGCACGTTTTTAATCTTCGGGCACTCGAATCTCGGTGCTCTGAAAATCACTGGAAAGTCATTCTTTAGTTGTTTCAGAGATTAAAGTTGGCCAACTTTCCCTTTTTGCACATTTTCTTGCATGCTTGAGTCAGATAGTCTAAATCAAAAGTCTTTGTATCTGACATATGTCGGTGTGGTTAGTAATGTGTAAGTGGTCACGATCACACCGTGTTGGGCACACGCTGAGCTGCGTGCCGTTGGTCATGTGTGAATATAGATGCTGCGAGTAGTTCTTCATGTTCGGAATCGCAGTGGCTTGGATCTTGGAGCACAAACCACTCACTGGTGTGAACTGCAGCCCAGTGGCCCCTGGGACGCCAGGCGCGTGCTCGGGGACCTGTGGCTCAGGAAACAGAGGCCGTCCCTCCTGGAAAGGGCAGCTTGCTCCCAGCGGCCGAAGCTGTGCAGATGCAGCATAGTCCTGGGAGGGCCCCTTTCCCTAGGAACCAGTCGGCCTGTCCCCTCGGTGCCACGGGAACGGTCAGGTGAGGTGTGACTCGGGCTGTGGGGTTTCACACCCTTTGGGCACTCCTTGGCATGTGTGCGTGTGTGCATGCATGTGTGTGTGCACACCTGTGCGCGCCTATAGATAGGTCGCTGCTATTCCGTCAGTGTTCAGCTGACTGGTCTCACTAAGCCTCCAAATCCCCTTCAGAAGTGGACAAGACTGGCCCTCAGCTGTCACACTGTTGTCAGATGAAAGTGACCACCGTGCCCTTCCACCCCTCAGGCCTGGCCCTGCTGCCTCCCGCCTTGTGGTGCCGCCACCTGGGTGGTGACCTGGAAGTCACGGCTCACTGCCCACTCTTGGATCAGCAACCAAAGCTCTGAGTCCAGCGGTGGGACCCTGAGCACCCAGGAGCCCAGAGCTCAGCCGCAAGGCTCCTATATCTGTACGCGGCTTCCTGGGGCCTGGGCCCTGGGCCTCTGAGCTTCTCTGGGCCAGTGGTGTAGTGACGGGATTTCAGGAGCTGGTCATGCTCATCAGTGAACAATTCCCTTCTCCCAGTTACTGGAAGGCAGCTCACCCACAGGACAGCTGAGCACAGGGAAGTAGCTGCTCGTGGGCCAGGCCCGGGACAGTGACCGCACTGCGTGAGGCCTGCAGACTCTCAGGCCAGGCCCGAGTGGTCAGCACTGCGTGAGGCCTGCAGACTCTCAGGCTAGGCCCGGGTGGTCAGCACTGCGTGGGGCCTGCCGACTCTCAGGCCAGGCCCGGGTGGTCAGCACTGGGTAGGGCCTAGAGAGGTAGTCACGCACTTAGTCACGCACTGCGTGGGGCCTGCAGACTCACGGGCGGGCCCGGGTGGTCAGCACTGTGTGGGGCCTGCAGACTCACGGGCGGGCCCAGGTGGTCAGCACTGCATGGTGCCTGCCAGATCAACAGCCAGGAGCCCTGTGGCTGGGCTGAGGGGTCACGTCTGTGACAAAGCCCGCCCACCGTGCAGGGAGTTCAGTCTCAGACAGGGGCCTGCAGCCGGAGCGGCGGGGACACCCTCGGTCATTCTCTGAAGCTCCAAGAGGAGCTGATCCCACGGACAGACCCTGAGGTGAGACCCAGGCTCTGCTCTGGAAGCCTGGTCCCCCTCCCGTGTCACTCACGTTCCCGCCACGTGTCTCTGTCCTGTACCAATGACGTGACATCGTGGTGTGACACACCGCTGTGACAAAGATGCAGAAATGAACGTTTTATAATAAAAATCCCGACAAAGTGGCTATTTGGGCAGGAATGGCCTTCACACGACATTCCCTAGGGAGGACCAGGATTTTGCTGATGTGGCCACACGGTTCCGGCCCCTTCCAGCAGCTTCCGGAACCTCGCCTCCTCCGCTGCCTGGGGAGGTGGGTGCTGGCGCAGACGGGGGCCCACAGTCCTGTCCTCCCTCCCGTGGAGAGTAACCCAGAAAGGCCTCTCTTCCCTGTTCAGGGGCCGTTAGGTACGTGGCATGTGCTGGATGCCAGGGACCCGTGGCGGCGGGAAAGAGGGCTCCACGAAGGGCTTCGGCTAGAAGCGAGCAGCACGCACGGTGCCTCTCACTCCAGCAGACATCGTTCTCGCTGTGGACACGAAGGACGACGCGTGAAACCGTGTTATTCTAAACGAACACAGGAAAATCAGCATCCACTTTCACTGCAAGGGAAGGAAATGTGTATGTCAGGGAAATGTGTGGAAAACACTATAGTTTCCAAAATAATTAAAAAGTGGTGTGTTTTTTTCTCTTGGGAGGAATCCCAGATCTACGCTTTGGCCTATAAATGAACTAAAGGGCCCTTTCTTGCCTGTGCATGCGTGCAGGGCGGGGAGCAGGAGGGCTGGCACCCGCCGAGCAGAGCTGCGCCAGGCCGGCTTCCCTCCCAGGGGCTCGGGGAGGCAGGTCAGCATCCCCATCACCTTCCTCATCGTCGCCGTAGGAAGCCAGGCGCCTGGCAGGCGAGAGCAGCGGCCCAGCGCGGCAGGTGACCAAGGACCCTGCCAGCTGTCACTGTGCCTGCCGGCACCAGACCTCGCTCATCCTGACCCAGGAACAGGACATGGGCCCAGAGCCGGGAATGAAGAGAAGGCAGCACGAGGGCTTCTCTCAGCTGGCCCCGTATTCGGCCAGTGGGCCAGGAGCACCCCCAGGACGGCACTCTCAAGGGCGTAGAGCAGCCTGGGATGCCACAGGATGGTGAGCACGCCGTCCCTGGAGTTCCCGCTGAGTGTGGAGAGGACACTGTGGAGTGGGAGGGTGGGTCGGGATAGGACCGCCAAGAAAAATAATGCCCGAGCAGCAAGGTGTCGCTAACCTGCCGTCAAGGAGAAGCGGCCTATTTAAGCCAATCCTGTGTTTGGCTGAGTGAAGTGCAAGTTTGGAGCCAAAGCGGAATCGTGCGGAACTGAGAGAGGCTCCCAGAGGATCGCTTCTCTCCAGCCACCAGAGGTCCTCCTTCTCTGTCTCCCGCCCCCAACCCCCACAAGAGCTCACCCAGCCTCCACCCACTTAAATGGCAGAGGCAGAGTACCTTGGCCATGTGAGTCCCATGTGAGTCTTGGTCAGCCGTGGTCGCCTTCCTGTGCAGCAGCTTCCGGGCAGGGCAGCCCCGAGGGGAGTGTGGTTGCTGACCCCGCTCACTGTGGTGCAGAAACATAAAGAAGGGGCTCCCCACTTCACGGTCCCCCTCCCAGGGCCGCTAAAGGCTCAGCATCCGAGCCCCTGCGCGGGGATTGGCAGAATCCGTATTCGAATGGCTGTGCAGCTCCTAGGAATACGCAGGACAGACTCCCCTCTGACCCGCATTCCACCCCTCCGTGAGCGAGCAGCGCTGCGTCCTGCAGGCCCGGCGGCCTTTCTCCTCCTCTCCCTCCTGGTCTCCTGGCTCCCCGCGCACAGCACGGGCTGCAGGAGCAGGCGCCTGCCCCAGGGGCCGGCTCTCCGTGGGCCATTGATGTTGATGCAATCATCCTGTCCACCCAGAAAGGCCCTTGGGCAACCGTGGTCTGTGGTGTTCCAGCGGCCTCTCCCCTAACTGGCCTCTCAGCCTGTCCCCAGCGAGCCGGTGCTGACCCAGGGCCTCCACGGCTCCCTGCCCACGGAGGCTCTAGGCCACGGGACCAGGCGTCGCTTTGGGGCCTCAGGACTGCGTGCAGGGGGCAATCTGTGTTCATCTGGGTCAGCCTATGTGACATTTTAAAACCACATTTAAATGAGGCTTCGAATAAACCCTTTTTGTTAAAGGACATGTCTTAGTTTTCTTCTTTGGCTGATAAAAGACTTGCTGTAGAAAACAAAATGGAAAATAAAATCTTATTTTTTTTGGGGGGGGGGGGGAATGACCACGTTTAACCCAGATGTCAGCTAGGACCTCCTTGTAGTTTGAGAAAACAGTTCAAGATTTTAATTGTTTTCAGACCAAACTGAAACCATTGCTACTCTTCTGGCGCTCTTTCCCACAGCTAGTCCAATCTTACAACAACACCGCGTGAGGTTCAGCTGGACCTCCCTCTGAGACCTGTTTCATTCAGGGCACCACCGTATAAGCAAATCTGAAACTGTAGGCACATATGGAGAAAAATGAGAAGCATGGTTAAGGGGTAGGAAACCATGTTATATAGAGAAGGTTCTGGAATTTATTACCTTCTTCCAGGAAAAAATAACACATACCTAAAAGGAAAATGTTAGCTGTCTTAACATATTTGGAAGACAACTAGGCTTATTTTGTTTGGATCAGGGACACATAATTATATCTAATAACTAGGAGTTGTAGAAAAATGAGTTTGACGCAGTGTAAGGAAAATCATCCTAGCCACTGGTACCTTCTAGAAACACAATTCAGTGCCAAAGAAAGCTTCCTTTCCCTAAAATCGTTCAATCTGCAAATATTTGTTGTGCTAAGTTCCAGGCATTGTCCTAACACTGGAATGTAGCCAGGAAGAACTCAACCAAAGGCCTGATAGCCACATATCTGGGCTCGTATAGGGTGTCTTAGAATCTGAACAGCAACGTGAAATTGTTATTTCTGTGGGATTTTTCCTATTCTAAAATGTGACACCTTCATTCACTTGAATAATCGCAACAAACCTAGTTATCATTCCCGTTATAACTAGGGGTTTTGGGACAGTGATTTCCCCCAGAGCCGATGAACTGCGTTGTAGGGAAAAGGCGTCCATCACTTCGGGCTCTGGGCTCAGTGCACCCCCAGGGGCAGCCCTGCCAGCCATGCCAACGTTTCCTCTCACGGTCGCCGCCGGGTTGGCCCTCTTCAGTGGGTCCAGTCAGTCAAGATGTTTCACTCTCACCTTTCGTTTCAAACACAGCAGCTCTCATCCGGAACCGTGTGCACTGGCCCCTGTAGCAATGTGCCTTCCGTATCTTCACTGCGATCCGTGCAGGAAGTGTTCACAGGACAGGAGTAGATACAACGTGTTCCTGCCAACTTTCCATCACGCCACCAGGCCGTGCGGGTGCCAGGAGCGGCCGGGCGCACGGCGGCATCCCACGTGCGGGCTTACACTCCCAGCACAGATGCTGTGAAAGACGGTAGAACTGGCTTATGAGCACCAGGCACTGTGTTTGCAGCAGGCTTTATTCTGCTCGTTACAAAAGTATGATTTGTGCCCTAGCTGGTGTGGCTCACTGGGTAGAGCCTCATCAGCCTGTGGACGGAGGGTCCCAGGTTTGATTCCCGCCAAGGGCACATGCCCTGGTTGCAGACTTGATCCCCAGTAGGGGGCGTGCAGGACGCAGCCGATCAATGATTCTCTCTCATCATTGATGTTTCTCTCTCTCTCTCACCCTTCCTCTCTGAAGTCAAAAAAATATTTTTTAAAAGTATGATGTTATTAAGATTCTTTGATTTCTTAGAGAGCACCACTTCACTTCCTATATGCTCACAAACAATATTCAAAAATTTATTGTAACCGTGTTCCACAATCTAAATTTACTTAAAAAAATTAGACCTGGCCCATGTGGCTCAGTTGGTAAGGTGTCCTCCTGTGCACTGAAAAGTTGCCAGTTCGATTCCCGGTCAGGGCACATGCTCGGGTTGTGGGCTCAATCCCCAGTAGGGGGCGGGCAGGAGGCAGCCAACTGACATTTCACTCTCACATAGATATTTCTCTCTCTCCATCTCCCCTTCCTTCTTCTCTAAAAATCAAGTTTTTAAAATCTTAAAAAATAAAGAACATCTAGAATCTTGTATCGCTTGAGCTTTCTCCAGTGTCTCTAGGGGTGAAATTATTTTCCTGAGTCACTTTTCTTTTACTCCATTTCCTCTTATTAAAAATTTCTATTAAGAATACACTTTAACATGTATCTAATCTGGAATTTAATAGAATTTCTTATTTTAACTATGGCATAGCATGTTGCTTTTATTGATTTGATTTAAAAAAACATATTCTTATTTATTTCAGAGAGGAAGGTAGAGAAAGATAGAATCATCAGCGATGAGAGAGAAACACTGATTGGCTGCCTCCTGCATGCCCCCTACAAACGATGCTCCACCACTGGGCACACCAGCCGGACTTGGATTGATACTTTAAGTACTAAAAAATAATTATAGAAATACAAAATAAAATTGTGATAAATCTCCTCAAACATATTAAAGACTTTAAAAAATTATTAAAAGATAGAGAATTATCCTATGCCACTAGATTCTTTCCATCATTCCCATGGAGGTTTTATTAGTCACTGAATAAACTTTTCAATTTAAAACTAGGATTCCATTGTCAAGTATTATATTGATAACTCTCTCCATGAAGTCTCTAGAAATGAAGTTCACACAAAGAAAACCCAGACACGTTTGCTAAGCCCACGCAGTCTCCTCAGGCGTCTAGGTCAGGAAGTTATCCTTTGGGACATGTCTCATTTTTATTTTTATTTTAAAAGGTAGTTTTATAAGCTGTCAAAAGACTATCTTACCTACGGTAATAATAAAGAAACATGTAAATTGACCATACCTCTGCTACGCCCACAGCCAATCAGAGTGAGTATGCAAATTAATCCAACAAAGATAGTGGTTAATTTGATACATGCCTGGGTCCCAGGAACCTCCTCGGCACCCAGCTCACTCCCAGCCAGAGGCTTTAGGCTTGGGAAGGGGCCGAGCCTGCAATAGTAGGGGCGGCGGGGGCGGGGGGAGGTGAGGGGGGCCCTTCCCAAGCCTAAAGCCTGGGGGGGAAGCTTTAGGCTTGGGAAGGGGCAGAGCCTGCGATCGGAGGGAAGGGGATAAAATCAATGGAAACATATCCCAGGTGAGGATAAAAAGAAAAATAAAGAAATGTCATATCCTATGAAAGACACATCTTGAAAATGCCTAAAGAAAGTTGTCATTTTTTCATGGTGAAGGGACCGGATTCCGTGTTGATGAAAATACCTTGGTGGCTGCGGTGACTGGCAGTGGCTGCAGCAGCAGGGTGATGGGACTGGCGCCTTCCCCTGTTCAGCCTGGTCACCTTCTGCAAAGGGAGGCCAGACTGAGGCTTAGGTCTGCTCCCCATTGGAGCCATCAGTAGGACATCCCCTGAGGGCTCCCAGTATGTGAGAGGGGGCAGGCTGGGCTGAGGGACCCCTCCCCAGTGCATGAATTTCTTGCACTGAGCCCCTAGTAACAAGAATAAGATAGTGTCTTTTGGCTTGTTGAACACTGTTTTCCAAACATGGACTCTTGTGTAGAGCTTAGGGCAGGTGCTCATACATAGTCACTTAATGAATGCTGAATGGGATGAATATGCAAATGAAGTGCATCTCAGCATAGACCAGTGTGGATCCTGGAGGGGAGGAACACCTGGACCAGCCCAGAGCTGAGAAAACTGAACTGCACAGCCCTGACCAGGGTATGACACCCCCAGATCATTCTGACAACATTTTAAAAAAAAATACATGCAGCATTTTTACCCTCTCCCCCCCTTCCCCCCTTTCCTCCCTTCCCCCCCACCCCCATCCATCCAATGGTCTTGGGGACACAAGATGTGTGTAAGCGGAAGTCTTTGAAAACGAAGTTAGAACGTAAGTTATAAAATTCTTCATGTTCTTCCTTTGAAATCCTTCAATTTGTTTTGCTTCTTAAAACTCTGGGCTGGTTTTCACGGTGACTACATCAAAAGAGCACAGATTCGGCATCTCCAAAGATGGCAGCAGACCACGGGTGGGTGTGGCACCTGCCTGAAGGATTTGAACTCCACAGCCTCGCTGTGTATGCCCCGAGGCACTGCTTCTCCCCTTTGATCTCCAGGACTAGCTCGCTGATCTCTGGGCCTCACTTCAGGAAAGTTCACAGCTTGGCAAGCTTCCTGAGCCTGCTCTGACAGGTTACTTGTCTCTGGGTAGCTGCTTCTCTTTCTCTGGAATCAGTTTAAAAGAAAGGATTAACCCATGCCCTCCATCGCTGTTGGCTGTTTGATGAATGCCAAAGGGAAACCTGAACTCTGAAGGCTCACCTGGCTCTCTGAAACTTCTCTAGTCCCACCCGGATACAGACCCAACCCCTGAGCTTGCCCATCCAGGCCTTCCCTCAACGTATCCTCATCTTCCCAACTGCTCTTTCCGTACTGGTCAAGGCGTTCCAGAGAAACAGAGCCACCAGGGTGTGTGGATGTGTGCATCGATGGCTGGGGACCCAGGGCGGAGTAGCCATCCCCAGTTTCAAAGTCCTTGCTCAGGGGAGATCAGCTTTTGTTCTACACCGGCCTTCAGCCAGCTGGATGAGGCCCACCTACATTATCAACTTTTCTCAAAGTCCACCAATTTAAATGTTAATTCGCATCTAAAAAATACCTTCACAGAAACATCTAGAATAAGATTTGACCGATTATCTGGGCCCTGGCTAGTCGGGTTGGCATAAAATTAACCATCATTCTTTCTGTCCCAACTGTGTAGCTTTCCCTGCCACCATCACTCCCCTCCATACACAGCTACTTGTCCCCCAGCTGCACCACCTCTTCACCTGCCAGTCATGTCCTCCAAGTTGCCTTGCTCTAGTCAAATGGATCTCATCGTGGTGTGTCTCAGAGTCACCAGGAGCAGAATGCACTAGAATGGCCCAAACACGTGGGAGTAGCATAAGGTCCGGGGAGGTCTGTGTTTTGCTGCATGCTGTGGAGGATTCTGATACACAGCCAGGTCTGAGAATCATGATTCTAGTCCAAAGCCTGCCCTGTCTTTAAGTGCTTTATGTCCCCATCATTTGGAAATTATACTTTCCATGAATCCACCGGTTTACTAAGTCTGCCATAGGAAATTCTGCAGACCGGGGCGTGGGGGGGCGCTTAAACAGCAGGCATGTGTTTTCTCTCAGTTCTGGAGGCTGGAAGAGAAGATCAAGGTGTCAGCAGGGCTGGTTTCTCCTGAGGCCACTCTCTCTGGCTTGTGGACCTCAGCTCCGCACTGTGTCCTCATGTGGTCTGACCATCTTCGCGTTTGGGAAGCCCTGGTGTCTCTGTGTCCAAATTCCCTCTCCTAAGGACACCAGTCAGATTAGATTGGAGTCCACACTCATGATCTCATTTTAACTTAATCACCTCATTAAAGGCCTGCTCTCCAAATGCAGGCATGTTCTGAAGTACTGAGGGTTAGAGTTTCAGTTTATGAGTTTGGGGGACACACAGTTCAGCCCAGAACACAGCCAATTCCAGGAATAGTTTTCCTTTCGTAAAGTCCAGCCCGTTACACATGCACGACACTGTTTCAGACTCGCTTGGGCATTGCCCTCTGTTTTCCAGGTGTGTATGTTGTATGCATTTCTCCTCACCTTCTGCGCAGAGCCAGTGTCATGAAGGTGGCGACCTGGCAGACGGCGTAATCTTAAAAAATGCAAAGAGCCCGGCTGGCATGGCTCAGTGGTTGAGCATCAACCTATGAACCAGGAGGTCACGGTTCGATTCCCAGTCAGGGCACATGCCCGGGTTGTGGGCCCGGTCCCCAGGGTGAGGCGTAGAGGAGGCAGTGATCAGTGATTCTCTCTCATCGTTGATATTCTATCTCTCTCTCCCTCTCTGAAAACAAACAAACAAACAAACAAACAAACAAACAAATAAAGCAAGCAAAGATTCCTAAACCTGTATGGACTTTCGAATCACTTGGTAAACTTTAAAAACTCTTGGGCTTCACTTCCAGGGGTTCGGACTTCGTGGCCAGGGGTGGAAGTTGGTGCTGGTGTGTGTTAGGAGCTGACGGAGCAAAGCATTCTCTTTTGTTAAAAGGAACAGCGTTAACGAAGAAACTGGAATGTGATCCAGTGAACTCATCTGGCCCTGAACCTTACTTGGGATCACATGTTTGAGTGCCCTTGAACCCCAGAGGCCTTAAAGGTCATTGCGTGGTGCTAAGGAGAAGAGAAGGAGGGGAGCAAGAAGACACTGTTGAATGGTCCCTCCAGTTGGCTGGTGTGTGTGTGTGTGTGTGTGTGTGTGTGTGCATGCGCCTTGGGGACATGCTTTTCCATGTTCATGATGTTAAATTACTGGCCAGGCATCCGGACTTCGTGAGCTGGCAAAGGACAACACACTTCTATTTCAAAATCATCGCTAATGGTTCAACTCCCACTTTTATTCTCTCCAGATGCAAAGCAGAGGAATTCTGATGTTTCCCTCCTTTCTTCTTCACACGACTTTATTTTTTAGACATAAAGGGAACAAGTGAGTTTTTGTGAACCATCCTGGTGAATGTGCCTGAACACGCAGAAGCGGCTGAGGGAAGTGCCATCTGCCAGGCCTGGCCTCCGGGGGCGGTGGGGGGGGGGGGTGGGGGGCGGTGGGGGGCAGCTCGCACCTGCGTGAAGCGCGGGTGGGGGTGGGGCGTCACCCGCTGGCACTCACGGCCCGGCCTCGCTCTCCCTTCCTGTGGAGGTGGTTTCCATCCGTGCACGGTTACTGAGAGTGCTTCCCGTGAGCAGCCCTCCCCTGGGTGGCTGCGTCGTGTCTGAAATGCCACTCGGCGGCAATTCCAGTGGCTGGAGTTTTCACACCCGTGTCTGTGCAGACCTGCTCTCCACAGAGCCTGTCCCGTTTACGCCTCAGTCCACTCCATCAGACCCGGGAATGGTAGCCCGAGGCACATACGCCTCGTGTTATGGGGGCAACACTCCACAATCAAACACAGAATTTCTTCAGCAAAATGTGCTTATTCACTTACTTGCAAAGATTGCAAAGGGCCTCATTCATCGTGCGTGCTGAGCCAGGCTGGAGTTTGAATGAGTTGTGATTTGAAATCGTGGTTCAGGGGCTGTGAGCTGTGTCTCCATTTCCTCATTTGGCCACCTCCCCCCCGCCCCACCCCCCTCCCCGGCTCCTGTCACTCTTCTCCCACGCTGGCACCTCCAGAGGCCATGGTCCCCTGCCCCTCCTCCAGCCCCTTCCTGGAGCCACCACACTGCCCAGGGCGGCTGCTCCTGCCCCACACTCCCCCTGGATCTCCTCCAAGGATCTCCGTTTCTAGTCCCCCAGTGCCCACTGTCCTTCAGACACGAGAGGGCCTGGCCCACAGTCCCGGTCTCAGCTCAGAGCCCAGTGTTCCGGTCACTGCCGCCTTCCCACTGCCCCCACGCCAGGACTCCTGTACTGGCAGGTCTCGACCTGCGTGGGACCCTGAGGGAAAGGTGACATCTCCCCGGTGCCGCTGCTGCAGCAGCCTGCTGTCCACCTCAGCCTTGACCCCGAGTCCCCTGGGTCGCTCACCCTCCCCCTTCCCTAGGCCCCGCGGCCCTGCCTGGTCTCAGCCTCTGGTCACAAAACCTCCTCCTGGAATTGCTCCCCCACGCTGCCCATTTCAGGCCAGAATTTCCCCTAGTAAACTCTCTGCCCATCCTGCAGCTGACTCTCACCTCCCACTGGGCTCAGGTGCCGCTGTGGCCCAGAGCAGCGCCCACTGCAGGCCGAGGCTGGGATGCGCTCCTCTTTGCGTGGACGTGAGGGCAGGGCAGAGCCACGTGTGCTGGGGAAAGGTAGCCTGCACAAAGCTAAAGGACTTTTCCCGTCCGTGTAGGACTTCTGCCTGGCTGACCCATTCAAACCAAGCCCTTCTCCCACAATGCATCACATTTTACCTTCTCCCTACAGTGGGTTGAACGGTGGCCCCCAAAGACCTGTCTACCCTCCTACGTCATAATCCCTGGAGCCTGGGATGTGATGTTATTTGGAGACAGTGTTTTTGGAGACATAATTGAGGATTCTGACATGACATCACCCTAGATTGTCAAGGTGGGCTCTGGAGCCAGCAGCAAACTTCCTTCCAGGAGGGAGAAGCAGAAAGGACCCACCCTGAGGAAAGACACACCCGGGGACAGGCTGTGGGGAGACGGGTGGAGAGCGGAGGGAGCAGCCACGAGCCAAGGACGCGGAGCCCCAGGAGCTGGAAGAAGCAGGAAGGACCCCCTGTGAGGGCCTCTGGGGGGAGCACGTGGCTGCCGACACCCAGGTCCAGGCTTCTGGCTTCAGAGCGGGGCAGGGGCGGGTGTCTCTGCGGTTATAAGCTCACACACTGTCCTTTCTCCGGCGCCCCACTGGCTGCTTCCATGTGAGTTTTCATGGGACTCTGGACCAGGTCCTCTATTTCCCCACCGTGACCTAGACTGACCCCATGCACTCCACGTCACTAAGCCATTTCCCCCCGACCAGGCCTTTATCCCTGTGCTGCAGGTCTGTGTCTGTAACGTCCTGGTATACACTTTGCCCGGTGTAGACACCGGTGTGCAGTTGAACTCACATCTCCCTTTCTCCTGCGGAGTGTCCCAGTCCGCGCGGGGCCCAGGCCGCGCAGGCCAACATCAGTGCTAGGGGCAGAACTAGGAGAGTGGGGACCACTATAATATAAGAAGCATTAATCCACTATAATATAATGTTAACCGTGATTGTTCTGCTCTGATTAGAGAAAGCACATTGTAACCTGGCTGGGAGTTGTGCGCCCCGGGACATGGGAGCTAACCTTTGAATGCAGTCTGTCCTCCGTTCTGAGAACTGCCTACCATCATGGAAAGATTAACAGCCTCGGGGCTGAAACAATCCAGTCCCAGAGGCCCCCGCCCTCTGCAGCCCCCAGCCCCTATTGCCTGTAAGGAGGTGCCCAGGGGCACCTGCCCTCTGTGAACCCCCACCCCAGCCCGCATTGCCTTGTGACCATTATACCTTGCCCACTTTCCATGCCTGTAATTCCTACTTTCCCACGTAATCTTTGTCCTTCTGCCCAATATAAGCAGCTGGCTGTGGGGAGGGGAGAGCAGATTTGTGTGGATGACCCGCTGCTCTCCCCTGCTGCCGGCAGGATTGGAATGAACGCTCATGTGGGGTGCAGCCCTGTCTCTGCTGAATTGGCTGGACTAGTGACAGGCAGCCCGGACCCACTGGTTGTCCGGTTACATCAGGACCACTTTCCACTAATTTCTGGCCTTCACTCCCATGACCTGTCAGTCTCACAAGCCCTTACTGAACAGACTCTATTTTTAAAATTTTACCTCCTTATTATTATTTTACATATTGCATTGTATTGTCATTTATATGTAACATGAAATAATTGAACCATGAAGTACAGTTGGTGGGTCATGTTCAGTCCTATTCACATTGTTGTGCAACAGATCTCCACAACTTTTTCATCTTGCAAAACTGAAACTCCGTCTCCACCCTCCCCTCCGGCACACTGAAACTCCTCCCTCCCACCACCTTCCTCCCTCCTGTTTCTGTGATTTTTGACTACTTTAGATACTTCATATTATAGAATCATATGATATTTGTCCTTTGGTGCTTTATTTTTTATTTTATTATTATTATTTAAAAATATATTTTATTGATTTCAGAGAGGAAGGGAGAGGGAGAGATAGAAACATCAATGATGAGAGAGAACCATTGATTGGCCCCCCACACTGGGCAGATGCCTGCAACCTGGGCAGGTACCCTTGACTGGAATCGAACCTGGGATCCTTCAGTCTGCAGGCTGACGCTCTATCCACTGAGCCAAACCAGTTAGGGCTGGTGCTTTATATTTAAAATAGAATTTGTTCCTTTAATTATGGGACAATTTTAGAGAAATTGAAACTACTGAGAAGTAGAAAGAAAGAGAAAATTATTTTGTCTATAGTCAAACCCACAAAGATGCTCACCATTAACTTAGTACATTTACTCCCAGCCATCTTATACATTTTTAAAATAGTTTTGAGCAGACTACAAATAATTTTGTATGCCCCTAGGTGAATGAATGAGCAAGTCTCCCTGTTTTTCAAAATTGTTAGTGTTTGTTTTTAGACACCCCTGAAACAGAAGTCCTCATGTTACCCACCATCCCTAAACTAATTTCTTTTTTTTTTTTTTAATATATTTTATTGATATTTTACAGAGAGGAAGGGAGAGGGATAGAGAGCTAGAAACATCGATGAGAGAGAAACATCGATCAGCTGCCTCCTGCACACCTCCTACTGGGGATGTGCCCGCAACCAAGGTACATGCCCTTGACCGGAATCAAACCCGGGACCCTTCAGTCCGCAGGCCGACGCTCTATCCACTGAGCCAAACCGGTTTCGGCCATCCCTAAACTAATTTCAAAATAGTACTTGCTTTCCATCTTCACTGTGTTTTGAATCAGAGCTCAGATGCTAACTTCATCCCCCTGGCTCCCCCCGCCCCCACACACCCTCAGGTGCTCCCTCCAGTGGAGCCGCCATTGTTAAAACAGCTGAGGTCACGTTTCCCCGTTGACAGCGACTCCACGTTGCCCAGACCTGCTGGAGACTCAGCACAGGCAGCTGTTCCTGGAATGCCATTATTCACTTGGGATTTCACAGTTGATGCTAATGTGAGAAGGAAAAATGACTCACGGACTGCCTAGCCTGTGGCTAATTGGATTCATAGCACACGCAGGGTCACACAGCCCAAGTTGTGAATGCTCCGCCTTCTAGGGCAACGTTTTTGATTACTGGATGTTTCATTGTGGTTTTTAGACACTAAAGGGCCAAAATTCTAACCCTGGGTGTCTTACTTGGAGATGAAGTTAGATTATCCCATGAGCGATTTGATCGGATGGTGGACTTCCTTCCTTCAGTTGACAGAAGTCAGCCCTGTTCACCTTGGGGTGCACTTTGTCTCCACCACAGCCAGGGGTCAGTGTCCTTAGGTAACCCTGCCCTTTCCTCCCTCGATTCCCAGGTTGTGCAACTGGGCTTGTCACTGATGTTGTGGGAGATATTAACCTCCTGTCGATCCTGATCAAAATGTGGGGAAATCTCCTTGATCATCAGCAACAAGATTAGAGGTTTTTGTTTGTTTTAAAATGGAGATTAAAAGAAATAAGACACAAAGAAGTTAGAAATGGGGCCTTTGGGGAGTATCGGTGTGTTGACTGGAGCAGACAGCACACCCACAGAACTGCCCCCTGGTGACCCATGACCTGCCTCCCACCTGGAGACTGGGAGCATCCAGCCCCACCCAGAGCCCTTCCCAGGCTCAGCGAGGTGTGGCATCCCACAACACGTCCCCAAGTCCCACTCAGCAGGTCGCTTCCAACGTTCAGGTCATTGTAGGGTTGCCTGGGTTGCCCTTAAATCATGTGGGTGATAGACTCTGAAAAATCCATGTGCCATGCTCCAATTCAAACAATGTTTTCAAGGAGTATTTTTTATTGGTTTTTATAGAGAGAGGAAGGGAGAGTGAGAGAAACATCTATGTGCGAGTGAAACATTGATCAGCTGCCTCCTGCACGCCCCCTACTGGGGTTTGAGCCTGTAACCCGGCATGTGCCTTACTGGGAATGGAACCCACAACCTTTTTGGTGCCTGGGTCAATGCCCAACGAACTCAGCCACACTGTCCAGGGCCATTTCTCCTGACTTTTAATCTGCAATTCACTCCGGTCCTTTTCTCCAAGAGAAGAAGGTCCATGCCAACAGGTCCAGGGGAGCGTCCATTTTCACCATTCTCGCTGCGTTTGGTAACACCCTATCCAGAAACTGCCTTTATACAGCCAGTAGCTTCTTGCTTCTGAGACTTCACTGGAACTGCCCACCTTTCTAGTTTCATGCCCGCCCTCCAGTGGCTCCTGGCCGTCACCTGTGACCACACATGCTGTCCTGTCTCTAGGTCTCCCAGACGTGGTTAATCTGGCAACTAGAGCTCAACGTCGGTGTTTATAGTGACAATGGGTGGAATCCAGCACTCGTCAGCCTGGGAGGTGCGTGGACCAGTGACAGGCGGGAGCCAGGAGCTGCCAGCTACGTGGGCCGTCTGCAGGAGGGCCTCTGAGGCAGGGAGCAGGCCCGGGTGGAGTTAGGGATCAAACAAGACTCCTGTATTTAAGGAAGGAAATGCCTCGCCCTGGCTGGTGTGGCTCAGGTGGTTGGGCATTGTCCTGGGCTCTGAAAGGTTGCTGGTTTGCTTCCAGGTCTGGGCACCTGCCCAGGTTGTGGGCTCGATCCCCTGTAGGGGGTATGCAAGAGGCAGCTGATCGATGCTTCTCTCTCCCTCTCCCTTCCTCTCTCTCTCTAAAAAAATTAAACAAATAAAATCAGTAAAAATATTTTTAAACATAAAAAAACTTGTCACACAAACACAAGATAGGGTCTGAGCCTTCGAGAAGGGTTCCATGGAGGCCGAGCCCCGAGCAGAGGCACAGAAGTTCTCATGTGAACTGGGTGGAAACAGCCTGGGGTCATGAGAAGTAGGCAGGCCTTCCATAGTCACGTGAGGGCCTGTCCAGGCCCAGAGGAGGCTGAGCGGACGCTGAGTCCCAGGCTCGTGCTAGAGAGCAGGTTTCCACATCTCTCTGCTCAGTAGACAGCTCCCCCAAGGACCCGTGAAAAAGGCAGATTCGGATGCACAGGCCCAGAGCGGGTTCTGGGGTTCTGATCGTCTGTGTCACACACGCTCTCGGGTGCTGCGGGCGCTGCTGAGCTGGGACCACACTTTCAGGGTCTTATTTTTTCAATTGTTTTTATTTAAGGATTTATATTTTGGAAAAATTTTAGATTGACAGAGAATTGCAAATAGCACATAGCATTCCCACAGTCCATCCACCGCACTTCCTGCTGTGAACATGTTACATATGGTGAACATTTATCAAAGCTGAGATGTGACCGTCAGCACAGTACTAGTGAGCTGTGGCCTTTACCCAGATCCCCCAGCTTCTCCGCTGATGCCCTTCCCTGATCAGGATCTAACTCAGGGTCCCAGTTACATTGCGTTCTCACTCTCCTCAGTCCCCTCCGACCTGGGGCACTTTCTCAGGTTCGCCTTGCTATTCGAGACGAGACGTTGAGAGTTTTCACGAGTGTTTGGTAGAATGTCCTGGGTTTTGTCTCCCTGTGTCCCGTGCTGCCTCATGGTTAGAGCCGGATGGTGGGGCTTGGGGAGAAGAGCTCAGACGTGAGCTGCCTCTCTCGGCCTCGTCCCTGGGGCGGGGGGGGGGGGGTGTTGAGGGGAGGGGCGCGGAGGGAGGAGGGGCACGTCATGTCAGCATGACTTGGCACAGGTGAGGCTGCACTTGGCCACCTGGGTAAGGCGCCACGCCAGTTGTCTCACAGCGCTGCCCCCTTTCCGTCCCCTGTTCTTTGGATGCGGGTCTGAGTGGACGGGGTCTCGGCGTGAGCGCACCAGCTTCGCCTGCAGGGCTGGACAGATGGCCAGGCCCGGCCCAGAGCTGCTCCCTCCCCGAGTTCCAGCTGATGCTTGGCGGCCGGCCAACCCCACTCTGAGGACGTGAGCATTTGACCTTCATGACCGACCTCACTGCTCTTCTACCAAAAAGAAGGAAACAAAATGGTAGGATCCTTGGCCTATGTGACAACATATTCCCCGAATGGTGCCCTGAGGGGGCCTGCAGGAGGGCAGTGCAGGCAGACCCCCTGGGTGGCCCACACGAGCAGGCCAGCGCGATGCCATTGGAGGTGTTAGTGACAGACAGGACGCAGCGTGGCACAGAGATGGCGCCGCCGGGAGCATCTGACAGCCTTCCAGGGCTCGGGAGCAAGGCCACGCCACCTGCAGAGGATCGTATGTACTTCACGGAACAGAGCTCCTCGTGTGTTGCTGGGACCTGGTGGAGGCAGAATTCTTCACGATAGGACACCGAGTAACCGTGCGTGTGGAGCTGTCCCTTGTGAGCTGGCTTCTGTCAGGCCCTCAGCCACACTCAGGCAGGCCCTGCCGGACCAGCAGGCTGAAATGGTGCAGCTGGGACCCAGGCGCAGGGTCAGTCCATGTGCATCCAGCATGAGGCGGCACACTCAGCATTTTCTCGGAAAATCTTCGGGGCCTAATTTCCATACCTTTAGCACCTTCTGGGGTGGGTCATTCCCTAGCTCAGCCTTATTCCTTCCTACCCAATGGAGTGGGCATAACTTTATAAACTGTACACGTTAATATGAAAAACCACAGTGTTAAACTGGCTAACACGGGAAAGAAAAAGAACCAGAAACAAACTGGGATAGCTTTTCTCACCGCAGTTGGGCCATTAAACCGACGGTGTCTGCACGTGCATGAGACTAGCTGCTCCACAGATGCCAGTTGAATAGTGACCAGTGAGACCACGGGCCTGGGTAAGCGTCTCCACAGATGCTGGTCGTGTTGGGAATTTAACAAGAACCAGATGCCAGCAGGACTCGTGCTGAGAGGAAGAGACCCCTGAGCCGCCAGCACTCAGCAGTTGGTCTCCCAGCCTTGAGAGAGCCCGGAGTGAGCACAGCAAGGTGGGCGCCCCGCCGAGCGCCCGTGTCCTGAGCACCAGGCACTGCGGGCCCAGAAGCCAGGCGCTGTTGCAGGCCCGGGCTGCGGCCAGCAGGCAGAGGCTCTTCTCGGTGGTGTTCTTCTCATCAGCTCACTCCTTCCATTCACTGCGGCCTGCCCTGTATTGGGAAAATAACGTGGATTTTTAAATAAACTTGTTGGGACATAGCGTACCTCGCAGGGTACACCTCAGCGGTGTGGGACAGGACAATAAACAGGTTTGGAGCTGGAGAAATAACTGACAATCTTACCTAACACCAAACTAATTTTACGGAAAAGAGTGCACCCCCCCCCCACCCCCCGTAGCCATCACTGAAGCCGGCAAAGGAGAACCTTCCGTTTTATCGGCACACACCTCATGCGGCTCAGGCCTGGACGCTGGAAACTGCGTGGATGGGTCGCTTTCTCTTGGGGATGGGAAGCAGGCCCACGTGGGTTAACCGTCCACTTCGGGATCACCCGATGGTTTCGGGGAGGCCTGGAACCAGACCCATGTGTCCCATGTTTGCTAATGGTTAACCTCCCAACCACAACAAGGGGGTGTAATGCACAGCCTGAGAAATCTGCCCTACCTAAACTCTCATGCCCCTGGCTGACGGGCAGGATTACCTTTTGGGGGTGAAGATTTACAATGCAGGAAACACCCAAACCGTGACTAATCCATCACCTGAATGACAGCTTTGCGAGGAAATTCTTACTCAACGCACTTAACAAAGGAATAAAATCTGAGACCGGAGAATTTGGATGAAAAGAAATAGAAGGTCGAGTTTGAGCTTAGCATTTGCAGATGAGAGCTCTGTTTGAGAATACGTTTGAGAATACTGTTGCATGTTTCACATGTGGGAAATGTTCATGTTGACACAGGTGGAGCTGCCATGGAGATATGCTTTTAGCTCGAGGCAGGGCTCTGAGGGTGATAAAATAGAACTTCGCCTTTAAGAGACTAGAGACCCAGATCCCTCCCCTGGGAAGGTGACAAGACCTGCGGTGGTCGCCCCAGGGCTGTGTGTCCCGTGGGTTTGCTCTTAGCAATTGCTTAGAGCCAACAAAACCAAAGAGAGACTGAAGTCACCATTCCAGACCTATTTTGACCGGAAGTGTGGATGAGATATGACATCTAGTTAAACAAACACACTGAATCCCGGGAAGGACCAGATGCAAACAAGACTCTTGCTGAGGGAAGAGCCTCGTGGAGGCCTGGGGCGAAGCATTGCCCTCCCTGTTCTGGGGTGTGAGCACGCCTCTGCATGCCCTGCAAAACGCAGTGACTTAATTCTGATTACCTCACGGCCAGTTTCCAAACGTGGTGTTTTTTTTTTCAATCAATGGACACTTTTGCCAAATCACATGCAGAGCCCTAATGTGTGAAAATGGTGGGTGCAGAACTCTCCGGTGCCGGTCCCGGAGCCCCATGCGTGACTTCACCTGCCTTTCCGTGTTCAAGGGAGGCTCTGAGGACAATTTCCTTCGCTCCGTCTGCCGAGAGGCCAGACCCTGCGGCGGGACCCAGGCTCTGAGCAGGAGGCTCTGCGTGGCCGGTGCCCGTGAGGCAGGATCGTTAGATTTTAGAACTTCTTTGACAAGTGGGAAAAGGGAAACTGAGGCAGGTGGTTTGACAAATGGGGCCAAACAAGTCAAGCGATGGACAGCCAGCTAGTAAATTGCAAGACCTTATCTTCCCTAACCAAGGACACTGGAGAGCAAACAGCTTACGGGGACCCCTCTGCTCCCTAACCAGAGAGTAAATAGCTTAAACCCTGGTCAGGGAGACAGAGGATGGCACCGGTTGGTGCCATCAGTGCCAGCCAAACCCGAGGATGGAGGAAGTTGGGGGAATAAATAACAACAAACCCAATCAGAGCCACACAAATCCAAGGCAGCAGCAAAGCTGAGCAGGAGATGACCGGCCCCTCCATGCACACAGCCTGGGCCGCCAGCACCTTAACGAGCACACCTGGAAGCGGACGCCGTTCTGCTGACACCCTGCTTCACACCGCCCCGGCTCCCGCCCACTGGAGAGATACAAGCCCTCAAGACACAGGATGCCCGTGTGGGCTCTCTCTGGAGTCTACCCACCTCTCTCAGGCGTGAGCCTTTTATGCTCTTACTCCTAAACTCTCACTGCCCCCGGCTTTAGTAAATATACTCTTCAAATCTCCTGGACTCGTCTTATACTCTTCAAACCTCTCCTGCACCAAGTCAAGAACCCACACCTACCCGCCGGGCTGAGGCAGACTTGGGCCTGGCACCTGTCCACAGACACGGGTACCTCCGACGGCTGGCCTGTGAGCTCCATTTGAGAGGAATGGAAAACCGAGCTGACGTCAACCACAGCTCCTGGAACCTCCGGCTGCCCACAGTCTGCAGGAATATCACCGGGGTCGTGCTCACAGGAACACAAAATACGACATCAGAGTAAAGATCTGAACGTGGTTAGGGAATGAGCCAGGCATGAGCAGATCAATTGGGAAGTTGTAGCAATCTTCTGGGCATGATGAGGGGGACTTGCCGTGGGCGTGGCGAGAGGTAGCGGGTCTGGGGATGTGTTTCTAAGTTAGGGCTCACAGAATTTACTGATGGTTGAATTGAAAAACTTGAACTAGACTTAGGATGATTTAAAACATTTTGGTCTTAGGTCTTAGAAAGATGCATGTTATTAAGTGACATCAACTAAACTATGCCAAAACAATTGTCTGATTTTATAAATTCACTGAAAAATGAAACAGAACAAGACAGAAATAACCAAATGGGTGGGAAAAAGTGGCTCCTTCATTTACTCAGGAAACATTGCAGGCCTCCCGTTCTGGCCCAGGTGGAGTAGGGACCAGATTACCTCCACCTGAAAGAGCAGAAAAACGGCCAAATGCTGTGAAATGGTGGTTTTTAAGATACAGGCTCTCAGGGAAATACAGCAGGGACCCCAAGAGAAGGGAATCGGGGGAGGTGAGCTCATCCATTGCTCAGTTTCTCCGGGCCTCAGCGGGGCACCCGCACCTGCTAGGCCTCACGCCCTCGCCTCTCTGGGGAGCCTGCCCCACTCCAGGGGACCAGGGACACCTCCTCCACACCTTAAAATTCTAAAACCCCATCCCTGTCCTGTTGCTCCTGCAGCCGCAGGAACTAGCTGAGTCCTGCCGTCACCTCTGTGCACCTCCACGCAGCTTTTCCAGTTCTCTGACACCAGCTTCAACAACGCCGCCTGTTCCCGTCTCTGCGCTTTCTCCCTGCTCCCACTGGTATCGCACGGCCGGGCTGCCATGTCACGCAACGCCCTGATCACTTACTCTAAGCTTTAGGGAAGTTAAACAGCCCCCTCCCAGGTTGCAGGGCTGCTAACGGCACACGCAGGACCCAAGTCTATCTTCTTATAAAGACACTGCTCTCATCACTAACATGCAGCTGGACAAAGGGCTTTGGAAGGGAAGTTGAGACTTCCCGCATTACTCCTGGGATTACGGCTAAAGCCAGGATTATTTCTAATCAGGTGTAACTTTTTACCTTAAAAACATATTGAAGGCAACCCGTCTGGGAGAATAACTTGACCTCAGGAATTTGATACGTATTATTTCAATGTCTATGATAAAGACTCGGCACTTTCTCCCGGCCGGTGGCTCAGTGGTTGGCGTTGTCCCATGCACCAAGAGGTCACCTGTTGGATTCCCCATCAGGGCACCTACCCGGGTTTCGGGCTTGATCTCTGGTGGGGCCCCTGCAGGAGGCAGCTGATCTATGTTTTTCTCTCATTAATGTTTCTATCTCTCTCTCCCTCTCTCTTCTTTTTGCTCTAAAATCTATAAAAATCTATTTTTTAAAAAAAGGATTGGCACTTTCTGTTGGTTTTTGGCCGTGATGTTTGGGTGACTCTTGAACACCACGCACACGTTTATCAGATGCGGACCCGGGAGCTCTCACACAGAGACGGGCATCCTGTGTCTGGCTATCTCTGCTTCGTCTCTTCCTTTGAGAAGCGTCTGAAATGAGTTTCAAAAGAGTAAAGTCCCGAGAGGCCCCCCTTGCAAACACCTGACTGACTAGAGCAGCTCCGGTCGGGATAATTTTGAATCTAGACCCCAGCTCCCCTCTTGCCTTGCAGCCAGTGGGCACATGCTCCGGTCCTGAACAGCTAGCTTTCATTCTTGTCTGTTTCCTAGAGAGTTACTGTTTCCTGTACAAACTTGGAGTGTAGAGGGGGAGCATGCTAGTATCGATCAGTATCGCATCTCTTCCCACTTCCCTATCCCAGCGCTGACCTGCATTCCCACCACCTAGGGACCGGCAGAGGGAAGCCAGGCCTTCTTCCACAGCAGGACCAGCAATGTCATCAAAATGGAGAGGTGCGTTACTGAAACGAGCCGTGGTCATGCTAGTCAGCACGTGCAGGTAAGATGAAAAGGAGATCTGGGGCTTTGCTTCTAGTCAGGGCAGTGACAACAAATGCCCCATAAATGGCTAGAATACTGGGCAAAGTCCATGAAGCAGCACTTTCCAGATATCGGGGTACAAGAAATACAGGACCAGGATGCCTTAGAGAAGGGCAACGCTTGAGGTGAGCTCCCACCTTCGTCCCAGTTCTCTGCGTGGGGCTATGTCCCCGAGGGGTGTGTGGGGAGGGATCCCCAGGACACCACAGTTACCGTGCTGAGTGGAGGAGACCAACTGAAGTGTAAGAGGTTTGCGGCCCCTGGAAGACATGGGGCAGGGTTTTAGAGAGGAAAGATCTACAGAAAAAAAGCGCTCTAGAAATCTGTGTTAAAGGGCCCCTTTATTCTTGGCAAAATCTTCAGCAGGCGTGGAGAGAATGCCCGCAGGGCTGGGAGCTGAACCACTGAGTCCGTACAGGGAAGGGACTGCTCAGGCTCTCGCCAGCCACAGGGGCATCACTGGCACTCAACCAGGACATTCAGACGAGACCAAGACAGGCCCTGTTTTGTTGCCAGAGTAAAGGTGAGGTTAGACCCACCTTGACGAAACTTAAACTCAAGCCTTGTAAGGATTATGCTGAGTTGTCAGTAACTTAAATTTCTGTAAGAACAAAACCCAATCCTCTTTCAGGAAGGCAAGATGAGGCACTCGACAAAGCTACGCCTGCAAGGTCCATGCATTCCATCAAAATTATTAAGCACAACAAGAAAAGGGATGAAAAGTGAGGTCTCTAAAAAAGGGAGAAACTGTCAATAGAAACAGATCCAGGAATGACAGAACGAGCAGAGCCTCTAAGATTGCTTTAAAACATAAGCATGCTGAAATGCACAAGGATTTAATGAAAACTGAGCATAATGGAAGAGAAAACTTCTAGAAATAAAAAGTACAACATCCAGAATTAACACTTGCTGGATGAACTTAAGAACGATTGAGAAACCGCAGAAGCAAAGATCGGTGAACACGAAGACTTCGCAATAGAATCTACCGGGGCTGAAGCACAGGGGAACGGAGGCTGGAAACGGCTTTTGGCTACAGAGAGCTCCCTGGTTCCAGTTCAAACTCCACCCCGAAGGGAGAGGCAGCCACAGCCCAGTGACATTTGGGTGGGGGACACTCATTCCAGATGGGGCCGAAGCTTTGCGTCTCCTGCAGTGGGGTGGGCGCATGCCCAGGTCCCGAAGAAAGGGATGAGCTGTACTTAACGAGAACAACCTTAGAGCTGACTACACAGTGGTACAAAAACCCCAGTTCAGGCAAATTCCTTCTGTGAAAAACTATTTAAAAAGAAAATTTCACAGTGTTCTTTTATGTTTAGTTTCCATACAAAGGCTTCCTCTAAATTCTTATAATATATTTTTAAAGTTTATACAATAAATTGACATGTAAACATGTTATTGAACAACAGAGCTGCTTTTGTAAAATAAATAAGCTCCAGCAGGGTGGGGACTTTTGTTGTGTTTGGTCCACGGTTGGATCCCGATACTTTCTCAGGATGGTGCATTCTAGCAAACTTCCTAGACGAACAATGCTGCTGGACAGAACCTTTGGATTGTTTCCTAGTTATGTGCTAACTCGTGGCCCCTGGAATATTTCTCCTGTCGCTTTCTGCGCTTCCTGTTTGTTCTCTAGTCCCACCCTTTCCTGCTTTCCTTTCCCACAGAGCAAACTCTAGAACAAACAAAAATATCAGGTCAAGAAAATGTATGGCATCAAATAGGTGTAACTTGCAGTTGCAAGTTTCATTAATATCCAGTTATTCAGCAACTGAGAAAAGGTGAAATTCACGGCGGGCCACTGCGGGCACCGATCTGCTGGGGGATGATGAGGTTCCTCTCTGCCTGTGCCCCGTTTGTCTGGAGTGAGGAGTGGAGCTGTGTGCGGGATGGCAGGCGACCTCGCTGCCAGTTTTGTGCTCGCGTGGGCTACCCAGACACCCCTGTCTCCAGCGGGCTTCTCTGTGCAAATAAATGGCCATCTGGGCGACTCCCGTTCTCTGTCCAGCTCCCAGTCCGAATGCCACGAAGCTCAGGAGCCTGCGTTTACAATAAGAGGATAACAGATAACTTAAACAAGAACAACCAGAGACCTGAACGTCGACCATGAGATACTATTTAAGGAGGCCTCTACCTGGAGCGTGCCCACGCTTTACCTGGGGAGGAACTTTTTACTTTCTTTCTCCAAAACGCTAAGGGTCCCCAAGAGACAAGCCACCGAGGGAAGAACGGGCATGGCTCTCGTCCCGGGCCAACCCCCTGAACCTGCCTCCGAGGCTCCTTTCTCTGACTTCCCAGTGAGCTGCCAGCAGCCCAGCCCAGGCGCTCCTGATGCTGCTTCTGTCCCAGGCCCCTCCTTGTTTCACTGTCCCAGCTGTGATAAATGTACTCTCAAAAGAGAAATAAAAGAGAGATAATATTTAAGCATCGCCTCGTCCCAACATGAAGGCTCAGGCTAATCGTTCATTACAGCTCTGCACTGAGGCTTTGGCGGGGGCTGAGCCTGCGATTCAGCACACAGCCCCGTTTCCCGGGAAGTGTTTTGGGAGGTCGTTGAATACCACCTGCTTCAATGACAAGCCACAGCTTTCTGTGTGTCCCTTCCCTGGGGGACCCCGGAGGGCTGGCTTGGCGATTACACACCTCTTTCCCTGACCTTCACGCATGTTATTTCCTGTGTGAGCCCCAGACCAGCTATTTCAACTTAGCATTTTTTGGTTGTTTAATTAAAATCTCCTGTTTTTAGGAAATACTGTATACGCTTTCTGAATTGAGAAGACTAGAGAGCTGGGCACCGGAGCGTTAACTACATCCAGCGACTAAAAACCAAATTCCCGAGTTCAAACCTGAGAGAGCCTGGGCTAGAATTCTGTGCGTAGCAGGCTTTTGGGAGGATCTATTTCACAATCACTGCACATGCACGTTAGCGGGATCACAGAATGGTGTGAAACGGTGGTTTACACAGTGTCGGTCAACATCATTGTCAGCAACAAGGCAGTGGTGTAACCATAGGGAAGCAGGAATGAGTCATCAATAATGATTGAGGAGACAAACAAGTAATTAAATGGCAAGTCACCTAAACATGAGAGACAGGAAGAGATCATCAGATCTAGCCTCCTGGCTTTAGGGAGGTAAGGTCTTATTATCCCACTTTGCAGATGAAACAACTGAGGCCAGAGCATCTGGAAAGGTTAAATGAGGTGACTAAGTCCTTAGTCCAGTGATTTCCCCCCCAAATTTTCAGAAGAGAGTTTTAAATCTGGAGATTGTTGGGCTCAAATCCTAGGGAGTCTGACTTGGCAAGTGGGGGTGAGGCCTCAAATGTCCTTTTTTTTTTTTTACAAGATGCTTAGATGATCCCCAAATTTGGGAGACAGTGGTTTGATATATGAGGCAATCAGGGAACATCCTGTACCATTTCTCATCTTATCCGCTAGTCCTGATAAGTTTTCATCATCTCTGGATAGGTGGACAAATACTTGGTTTATCTCATCACTAGCTATTTTTATTCTTTTTCCTAGTTTTCAAAAATTCCATTGCAGGCAGAAAGAGGCCCACCGTCACTGCCCAGGAATCCGGAAAGATCTGCACGTAGCTGGCTCCAGGCCCTTCGGTGTAAGGCCCAGAAGTGCCCCTGGAAGAGCTGGCACATTGCAGAGCGCAGAATACCGACCAGCCCAGCGGGAGTCCCGGCTGCCCTGCCGCCTCCCGGGGCTGGTGCAGTGTTCTAAGCCCCATCTCAGGGGATCATCTGTGTCCCGGCCAGTAAGACGCCCTGAGTATGTTACACTTCTCTAAAACTACGAAGACCAACTCTAAGTTAAAAAATAACTACAATGAGGATTTGATTAAACCCATCATAGGTAGGAGCAAAATGATACCCATCTAAGACAGGTAAGCCACGGTAGCAGCTACAGGAAGTAGCATCCTCAGCCCAGCGCCCCCAAAAGGCAAACATCCTCTTTCCCAGCATCATTTGGTCCCTGACGTTGATCAGAGAGTGGGGACACCGAAGCAGTGCCCTGCCGTCCCCTCCCCCGAGGCTGACCTGGGACAATTAATAGGAGGGCGGGGAGGGGGGGGGGGCGGGAAACTATAACCATTCTGCTCCCTCTTGTTTCTCTTCCTCTGTAGGCAGAAGAGGTTTGGGGATTGTGTGTCTTCTTCTTGGGAAGGCTACACGGGGGAAGGCTTTTAAAAGGCCACGTGGGGCCAAAACCGGTTTGGCTCAGTGGAAGAGCGTCAGCCTGCGGACTGAAGGGTCCCAGGTTCGATTCCGGTCAAGGGCATGTAACTTGGTTGCTGGCACATCCCCAGTAGGAGGTGTGCAAGAGGCAGCTGATCGATGTTTCTCTCTCATCGATGTTTCTGACTATCTATCACTCTTCCTTCCTCTCTGTAAAAAATCAATAAAATATATTAAAAATAAAATAAAATAAAATAAAATAAAATAAAAGGCCACGTGGGGCCTGTGTTGCTGGCTTGTGTCATCTGGGACAAGGCTCTTTTGGGAAAGGAAGGCCCCTTTGAAGTTCCCGCCTTTCCTAGTGTGTCTCCTGGGGAGGCGGCAGGTGGTGCTGGCCAGCGAGCATGTATGTCCGATCGTACTTCGTGCATACCCTGGGTCGGGGGCAGAGAGCTAGGCAGCCACATTCAAAGCTGGATTCAAAGCAGGAAGGATCCTGTCGGAAACGGTTCACAAACGGTGCCGCTCAGGGTCCATCGCTGCAGTGGTGCCAGGCAGCGGGACGCTCGGCGGGGGAGCAGAGGGAAGAGGACACCCATTTTTGAAAAGAAGCCAATGGTAGTAACTGACTCAGCAGGACAGAGAACGAGGCAGGAAAACCCCGGGGCAGATCACGACAGCCCCCCTGTGTGGTCCTGTCCACCGGGGCTAACTCCTGGCGCCCCCTTGATCCATCCTAATTCACCCTCTCTTCATTTTCTTTAATGGCTTTCTAATTGATCTCCTAGTCATAGGGCCAGTCACTCCCCAAACGAAGCCACTCAGCGGCTGGCATGACCTCAGGAGCACTTGAATCTGATTTTGCAATCACCACCCCTACTGGAAAGACTTGTTGCGTTTCCTGGCAAACGCCTTCTCCTGACCCGGAGCTCTAGACCCACCCGCTCAGGTGCCCGCCCTGCACACACCTTATACACTCATCTCCACCCTCCCACACGCTTCGGGCACGAAAATGGGCTTTTTATTTTATTTTCAAAAAAAAAGAATCACCACATGCCTATGCCTGTTCACACCCCTAGAGTACCCTACCAGCCTCCTCTGTCTGACAAACCTGGGTTAGCCTGCCATACTCAGTTCGAGCGGCACCTTCTCAGCAAGTCTTTCCTGGCTCTGAGAATGGAATGGTCCTTCCCTAATATCTGTGGACTAAACAGTTCTAGATTGCAGTTGGATTTTTCTTTTGAAGACTTTTCTAGAATTTCCAGGTCAAATGGGTGAGCAGCCTGTTACGGGCAGGCCTGTGCTTCAGAATGACTCTTCTCCGGCCTCCCTGGACGTAGAGTGGTGCCCACGTGTCCTTGGACTGTTCTTCTCACGGAACCTTAGAACAATAGGAATGACGGGAAGGCTCCCATTCTACCTTAGGCAGAAGCGCACCCTTTGTACTTGCAAGTTCTTAAGATGCCTCTTGCTGGAAGCCTGCCTACTTGTTCAACCTGCTTGTAAGTTAAAGCGCAACCTTGGAGCTATCCCCATTACTCGCTCCCTTGAAAAGTTTTCCAAAAGCATCTTTTCACCATTTAGACACCAGTAAGATCTCCCTCCAATGTCTTCAACAGAGTTTCTTACTGAGCAATGAGCTTTCATAGGCAACCCTGGGGGGAATTCAGTGAACCAGGAGGAAGTTAGTGGGACCAGATCCACGGGAAGTGATGACCGAAGGCAGAGTGTTCTGGTTCTGAGGACTGTATCCCCCTCAACTCCTCAGTCTCATTTATCTCACATGAACTATTTCTACAGCAGTTAATAGACCTGCCTTCTGACACGGTGGGCAAGAAAGACCCAGGAATCCAGTTTTTCATTGTTTTTGGAATTTATAACTGTTGTTTATTATTTAACTAGAGGCCTGGTGCAAGAAATTCGTGCACGGGGGGGCGGGGTGGTGGTGTCCCTCAGCCCAGCCTGCACCCTCTCCAATCTGGGACCCCTCGAGGGATGTCCGACTGCCCTCTCACAATCCAGGACTGCTGGCTCCCAACTGCTTGCCTGCCTGCCTTCCTGATTGCCCCTAACCACTTCTGCCTGCCAGCCTGATCACCCCCTAACCACTCCCTGACAGCCTGATTGATGCCTAACTGCTCCCCTGCCAGCCTGATTGCCCCTAACTGCCCTTCCCTGCAGGCCTAGTCACCCCTAATTGCCCTCCCCTGCAGGCCTGGTCACCCCTAACTGCCCTCCCTGCAGGCCTGGTCATCCCTAACTGCCCTCCCCTGCAGGCCTGGGTCCCCCCCAACTTCCCTTCCCTGCAGGCCCAGTCACCCCCAACTTCCCTCCTCTGCCAGCCTGGTCACCCCTAACTGCCCTCCCCTGCTGACCTGATCGCCCACAACTGCTCTCCCTTGTAGGCCTAGTCCCTCCCAACTGCCCTCCCCTACTGGCCATCTTGTGGTGGCCATCTTGTGTCCACATGGGGGCAGGATCTTTGACCACATAGGGGCAGCCATCTTGTGTGTTGGAGTGATGGTCTATTTGCATGTTACTCTTTTATTAGATAGGATAGAGGCCTGGTGCTCAGGTGGGGGCCAGCTGGTTTGCCCCGAAGGGTGTCCTGGATCAGGATGGGGGTTCCCTTGGGGCATGGGGTGGTCTGGGCGACGGGCCTGTGGTGGTTTGCAGGCTGGCCATGCCTCCCTGGTGACCCAAGCAGAGGCCCTGGTATCTGGGATTTATTTATCTTCTACAACTGAAACTTTGTAGCCTAGAGCAAAGCCAAGCCTTCTGCTAGCTTCGTGGTGGCAGGCATTTCTGTTGGGATTTATTTATCTTCTATAATTGAAACTTTGTAGCCTGGAGTGGAGGCCTGGGCCGGCCAGAGTGTGCGGAAAGTTTGGCTTCTTCCATCGCCGAGGAAACCCAAGCCTCCCTCCTGCTCTCTCTGTGGCCACAGCCATCTTGGTTGGGTTAATTTGCATACTCGCTCCTGATTGGCTGGTGGGCGTGACTTGTTGGTGTAACGAAGTGATGGTTAATTTGCATATTACTCTTTTATTAGATAGGATTCATCCACAGTTCTTCCCACCTCAATTCTTCTGCCACCCCAGCAGGCCCATTGTTGGATTAGATCCTTTTCAGGCCCAATCAACCTCATGTACTCTGGCTGATGAGCAAGTGGACACACGAGATCCTGGATTTTGGAACTGGGAACACCGGCATTGTGTGGTTGAAGGGAGCTCCCCTTGATCCTCAGGCAAATGAGAGAAGAGTGGGCAAGGGCTCTGATGCCAGTGATTAGAGCAAAGTAATTCTTTGTCCCATGTCAGGTATCTTCTGCCAACTGCACACCTAGGATGCGTCAGGGACAAGTGCTGTGGTCCTCCTTCTGCCCCAGGCTTCCTCTGGGTCCATCTCCTCAGCAACAAGGTGGGAGAAGGGACGTCCTCTTTTACTTTGGCCCCTTTGTTTTTCAAAACCTTTCCACGGTAAGTCAGTTCAACAAAATGGCCACTCAGCCCGCCCTTTATCCTTGCACCAGCAAAGGTTTGTACCTATTTCATTTATTCCAGCAGCAGAAGGTAATTTACCAGGAAGATGGATAGGCAATGGTTCCCCAATCTGATTATGTCCAGCCTGGGGGAGGGTGTGCTGGGTCCAGACTTCCCACTGGCCCAGACCTTTAGTTCTCTGGCGGGATAGGGCCTCAAAGGCTATTTTAGGAAAGGTCCCCAAGCCAGTGAGATGATTGTTGAGTTTAAGACCCACTTGTTAGTGGTCTTTGCAGGGGCTCGCACAGGTTTGATGTCTGCCTCCAGGGGACTCCAGTGCCCGGTGGGGTCTGCAGATTGGATTGTTACCCAGCTGCCCAGGTGCCTGTGAAGCAGGCGGTCAGTGTGCCCCCCTTCAGGACCACTGTTCCATTCAGGGGTTAGCAAAAAGGAGCAGAAGGGCAGAGAATGTGGCCCAGTTGAGGCTCAGCAGAGGCCTGTCTGGGGTTAGTTCCAGAGCTCTTGCAGACCCACCCCCCTTAACCTGCACCTGCACAAGACCAGTGCTGTAGGCAGAGATGAACGCATGCCCATCGGGATCGGGATTCCTGGCCCTTGGCCCCGGAGAGCGGGGAGAGTCCCAGTGACCCAGAGCAGAGCCGGACACATGCTCCTGCCCTCCAGCTATTTCAGCAGTTCCTCACTGGCCTGGCCTGTGGGGTCTCCCCGGCTCACCTGCCTGCCTCTCCCCAGCATGATTTCGGCTCCAGCTTCTACCGTTTGCTGGAATGGCTTTCATAAAAGGCAAATCGTGCTTCTCCAGGCTTTGTCATCTTCAGATCTCTACAGCAAGCATGTCAAACTCTAAGGCTATCACGGGCCAAATAAACAAGGTTTAAGTGTATGTGGCCCTAAATAAAAACAAATGCTTCAATTTTCATAGAAATGTAGGTTTATTTCAATAGAGACATGCTGAATACAAAGGGCTGAAATAAATGGGTAATCATTCACATAAAATAATAGAACATTTTAATAAAAATTAATATTTTTTAACATTAACTCATTTGTGCAATTATTCATAAGACACTGAATAACTGCACAAATTAATAAGCGTAATGCAAATAAACCTATTTTTTTTTTGTTCTCTGAAAGCAAAATATTTCCTGTTGCACACACCAAACAAGTCAGTACAATACTAATGACGTGGCCATTGCTGCTAAAATATTCGCTGCTGGTATTAGTGGAGAGAAATGGTGCGCCTGTGTGTCAGGCGTGTAAGGGAAATGAATGCAGCACAATTATAGCAATCAGTTATTAGTGAACCTTGTAGTTTGTATTAATAATTATGTATAACAGGATGTTATAAAAATTAAGTTATGAAATTTTTATTAAAACGTTTCTTAAATACTGTTATATTGGTTGGGCCACAAAAATATTCGTTGTGGGCCGCATGCAGCCCACGGACCATGAGTTTGACATGCTTACTCTACAGCTTAGCATCTCCTCTTAACCTACCCCTACACGTCCTCTGAAGGGGTGTTGCGGGGGTTTTCACGGGCCCTTGGTTCATCCCTGCTGGGCCTTCCCTCTGAGTCACGTGGTCTGCCCGCCGTATCTTTCCCATGACTGTTGGCTGGACCCTCAACATCCAACCCGGGACTGAAAGATGATGCATCCTGTCAGGGCTTCTGCGACCTTCCAGGCTGAGCTCGAGGCCTCTGAATCTTGCGCACACCTGCCCCGCCCCACCCTTGGCCCTGGCTACATTCCTGACTGCGAAGCCTGGTCTTCCTGAGACTATAACCACGTTTCAATGTTATTACCATTAACACTAATAAAAGCAGAAGTTCTAGTAGCCGCTATTATGTACTAGCTAACTACCACTGCTTCATGAGAATGATCTCACGTGATCCGTTTAACACCTGTCGAAAGAGGAGTGAGTGTGGGGCTGTCTGACTTGATGTTAGGCACTTTGCATGCAAGAGGCACCGAGTAAGTATTTGTTGAATGAGCAAATCATCGATGTATTGATATAAATGAATAAAGATGCCAATTCTTCAGAAGGTTGCTAATTACTAAGTTGTGGCTGTTGTCAATTACCAACTGACCCACAAAGTGTTTTTCTGGACAGTATTTCTATTTATGGAGAGAAAAAAAAAGGCACTAGGAGATTTTATCCTCTTAAAAAATGCTTCTTTAACAGCAAGTAAAAATATAAATTGTTTTATTATATTAATTTAAAAACATCAGAGAGCCTACATAGTACATGTAAAATTACCACATGCCTTCTTCTAATACTTAAGATGTTTTCATCTGCATTTCCAAGCCATGCCATTGGGCAGGTCTGCAACCGTCCTTTTAAGAAGATCCCTCCGCGAAGGTTTTATGTAACATGTTTTTGCAGCGCTGAGAGCTGTGTTGCCCTCTGGACTACTGCTCTGTGGGTTTCGGAGAGACTGCTGTTTTTGAATAAAGACAATGCATGGACCAGAATAAAAAGCATGGAAGTGGGAAGCGAGACTTTCATTGACTTGATTTAAAATAGTCCGTGTCCTGCAGCCCGAGGAGCTCAAAGTGTGTCAAAGGACACGGAGAGCCACCTAGACGGGAGCGAGGACAATGGCACGGGGCGTGATTTGGGAAGAAGTAAGGGTGACATTTGCAGAATTTGGCAAGATAACTAGGGGAAAGGGCGAGGGCTGAAGTGGCTGCTTCCAAGTTTGAGGACGACTGGGAATTGAGGCCCTGGAGAAACTCGGTGAAGGGAAATGTGCGCTGGCCACTCTGGGACTGCTCGGGCGCCTGCCCTTGCCGGCTCATGTTGCTGAAAGGAGGCTGACTTCTTCCTTTGGCCAAACCAGGAAAAACGCACAAAAAACCCCCACACACATTTTATCAAACTCACACACAGCATGTGAAGCAAAAGGGAAAATAAGTATTTTACAATAGATGTTTTCCCCTAAGCCAGAACTCTTTTCTTTGAGAATTTAAGAAATAATTAAGAAAATTCTGCAGAACGTAAGTACACGCCAATGGCTATCTCAAGGTGAGAACACACATGTTAAACTAGAAGTGTCAGTGATGGAATAAGCACTGGGTTCAAGGCATAAATAAATTTACAGCCTTCACAATTGCTGGGTTTTTGTTTGTTTTTTTACCAAAGCATTCAATGATTTCTCCAGAGGGAAACAGGGAAGAAAGAAGATAAAGAAAATCTTTGGAAAAAAGTCAACTCAGGTCAAAGAATTCCTGATTCTTCACACACATACATGATGGTCAACCCGCTCAGCTGACCAAGGGGCTGACTATCTGTCTGAGGTGGACTGTTCCGCCTGGAGTTTCCCAGATACCACTCTCTGACACGGGTAGCAATTCTGAGTAGAGGAGTTCTAAGGCATTTTCACCTTTTGTGCTCATCGATACGCCCTGATGAACGATGGTGTCTTTGTGTAGGAAAACAGTTCTTCTTGGTGGACACTTGCCCTGTGCAGCACGGGTGCTCCCCAGCGTCCCAGGGGGCACCCTCAGGGACGGAAATCTTAGCTTTAGGAAACGCGATCCAGTTTCCTGAATTTTACATCACATTTTATGCAAGCTTTTCTCTATGTCTCTTTCCACATTTAAAGAAAATCCTGTTACTGAAGGTACCTCTCCTATTCTCACACACTCTTGCAGATTTGCACTTAATTTGATTAGGATACATAATTCCCTGACTGATGAACCTGATCACAGAACATAGTTTCTAATGGAGGTAAGGCACTCTACTACTTACACGCCAAAGAGAATAAGCATTCTAAGACAGTTAGAGTCACAGTAAGTCTTTTTATCACAGAAAAAATACAATTTAACATTTTTTCATTGATGAGAGAGAGAGAGAGAGAGAGAGAGAGAGAGAGAGAGAGAGAGACTGATTTGTTGTTCCACTTATTTATGTAGTCATTGGTTGATTCTTGTATGTGTCCTGACAGGGGATTGAACCTGCAACCTTGGTGTACTTAACCAACTAAACTCTCTGGCCAGGGTGTTACATTTTTTTTTTTTTAATGTGAGGGAGTCATCATCAATCAGCACAATATTTTAAACCTGCTTCCTATACTTACTAATCAAGAAAATCATCTTGTTGGTAACTGTAAGTGCAAACTCTCAACCACTCAGAAAGCTCAAATGAAAAAAACAGACTTTGTAAGCAGGTCTTGATCAATCTTGAGAGAATAGTCACTGTAATTTTCACTTGAAGTATAGTCACTGTAATTTTCCTGCCTCATTATTTGGAAATCAGATGAAAACACGTGATTTGAGGGTGATACTCCACTTCTCTCTAACTGACATTTGTAAAGGTTCAACTGCTCCCCTAAGAGAAGTTGCTGCAAGCCCTTCACTCATACACCATTTTATTTTTTCAGTCAAAGACCATGAACAGTCATATTTGTACATAATGTTACTTATTTCTTCACTAGAGGCCTGGTGCACGAAATTCATGCATGGAGGGGTGTGTCCCACAGCCCAGCCTGCAGCCTCTCCAATCTGGGACCCCTCGAGAGATGTCCGACTGCCCGTTAAGGCCTGATCAGGCCTGATCCCAGTAGGATCGGGCGTAAACGGGCAGTCAGACATCTCTCTCACAATCCAGGACTGCTGGCTCCCAACTGCTTGCCTGCCTGCCTTCCTGATTGCCCCTAACCACTTCTGCCTGCCAGCCTGATCACCCCCTAACCACTCCCTGACAGCTTGATTGATGCCTAACTGCTCCCCTGCCAGCCTGATTGCACCTAACTGCCCTCCCCTGCAGGCGTGGTCACCCCCAACTGCCCTTCCCTGCAGGCCCGGTTGCCCCCAACTTCCCTTCTCTGCCGGCCTGGTCACCCCCCCCCCCCACAACTGCCCTCCCCTGGAGGCTTGATCACCCCCAACTGCCCTCCCTTGCAGGACTGGTCCCACCCAACTGCCCTCCCCTGCTGGCCTGATTGCCCCCAACTGCCCTCCCTTGCAGGCCTGGTCCCTCCCAATTGCCCTCCCCTGCTGGCCATCTTGTGGTGGCCATCTTGTGTCCACATGGGGGCAGGATCTTTGACCACATAGGGGTAGCCATCTTGTGTGTTGGAGTGATGGTCAATTGCATATTACTCTTTTATTAGATAGGATAGAGGCCTGGTGCTCAGGTGGGGGCCAGCTGGTTTGCCCTGAAGTGTGTCCCGGATCAGGGTGGGGGTTCCCTTGGGGCATAGGGTGGTCTGGGCAAGGGGTCTGTGGTGGTTTGCAGGCCAGCCACACCCCCCAGTGACCCAAGCAGAGGCCCTGGTATCTGGGATTTATTTATCTTCTATAATTGAAACTTTGTAGCCTTGAGAGGAGGCCAGGGCAGGCCAGGAAGTTTGGCTTCCTCCATTGCTGGGGAAACCCAAGCCTCCTGCTCGCTCTGTGGCCGGCCGCCATCTTGGTAGGGTTAATTTGCATACTCACTCCTGATTGGCTGGTGGGCGTGGCTTGTGGGTGTAGTGGAGTGATGGTTAATTTGCATGTTTCTCTTTTATTAGTGTAGATTGAATTCATTTGCCTTTCCTACGCCAGGGCCTTGATGATCTTGGTCAGACAGCCATTGCTCAGCCTGCCACAGAGCATGCGTTGAGGATGCTGACTGCCCTGACTCAGTCCCTGGGCAGTGCCCTGGCTCCGCTACTGGAACCCCAGTTTGTGCTCTATTATCTACTTACCTTGTGCCCATGTTGACCATTTCAAATCATAACTCCCACCGAAAGCAAGCCCCATTTGAAGCCAGTTCTATTGGGAGCAAATAAGTAATCACACTTATTATTGCTGGGAATTTGAAGAGCAGCTCAGTCTTGTGTATATACTAACGTTTACAATGTGTACACCCAGGCCCTGGCCAGGTAGCTCAGTTGGATAGAGCATCCTGCAATAAGCCAAGGTTGTGGGTTCCATCCCTGGTCAGGGTACGTACAAGAAGCAATCAGTGATGCATAAATAAGTGGGACAATAAACTGATGTTTCTCTCTCTCTCTCAAAATCAATAAATAAAAATTGTTAAAAGTGTGTTCACCCATTGTCCCTTCAATACTACCACTAGCATTTATTCTACAGGAATATTAATGTAAATAGGCCAAGATACATATATATAAAAATGCTAACTAAAAAAATTAACAATAAAAAGTAAAGATATTGATTAAAACATGGCACATATATAAATAAAATACTTGGTTGCAATTTTTAAGAATGAGATGTATTTATATTAATTGACATGAAAAGATGACTGGCATATTGTAATTGAAGATAAAAAGCTATGGAGGAATACATACATATAAAGTCTTGGCATATTATCCAACAACTTTCATAAAAATCCTTATTTATATTCTGTGCCTTAGCATATGCATAAATAAGACACTGAAAGAATATTCATTAAATCATTAAAAGTGATTATCTGGAGAGTGGAACAATTACTTTCTCATATATGTTTATCTTGTTTAAATTCTTGTATCAAATGTATTAACATTTAAAAAACATTAAAAATATTTCAATTTGGGAAGAAAACTGTCCACAGTATGATGAGAAGGTATTAACATAGTATCATCTCTTAAGAAAAAAAAATTTATTCTGATGTCATGATGTCAAAAATTTCAAGAAAACTCATTTTAAATTTCATGAATTTCTATGGTCTCAAGACTAAACTTTCACTCCACATTCATTGAGAGTTAAAAACCAAAGACCACAGAGAGAGTGAGACTGTTCTATGTGAGAAAACGTTCACCCTCCTCCTGGCCCAGGGCTCACCCCCAAGTATGTGGCTGGTCTTTGAGGAGTAGGTTGTTGTTATTATTATTATCACTAGAGGCCCAGTGCACAAAATTTGTGCACTGGAGGGGGATCCCTCAGCCTAGCCTGCCCCCTCTCACAGTCCAGGAGCCCTCAGGGGATGTCCTACTGACAGCTTAGGCCCGCTCCCTTTAGGGAGCGGGCCTAAGCCGTAGTCTGGCCTCCCTCTGCAGGAGGCAACCGGGATGATCAGGGGAAGGTGCCACCCCCATCACCCCGCTGTTGCTGCCACTGCCAGCCACTGCAGCCGCCAAGGTGTTTTCATCAACCCGGACCCCAGTCCCTTCACCACGAAAAAATGACAACTTTCTTTAGGCATTTTCGAGATGTGTCTTTCATAGGATATGACATTTCTTTCTTTTTTTTTATCCTCACCTGAGGATATTTTTTTCACTGATTTTTAGAGAGCGTGGAAGAGAGAGGGAAAGACAGAGAGAAACATCCATGTGAGAGGGACACTTAGATTGGTTGCCTCCTGCATGAGCCCTGACCTGGGCCCTGGCCAGGGAGGAGCCTGCAACTTAGGTACATGCCCTTGACTGGAATCGAACCTGGACCCTGTGGTCTGCAGGCCAAGGCTCTATCCACTGAGCCAAACCGGCTAGGGCAGGCTATGACATTTCTTAGCCCCTCCAACAGCAGACCTTTGTTTTTTCCTCCAGGAGTGAGGTGGAAAAACCTTAGATCACCTTCTTGGATTCTTATTACCCAAGTTACCAAGAACACTGCGAGTGGCTTACTGAGAGCTCAGCCAATGAGCGGTCAGAAAAAGTGTTTCCTATACAGCTCATGCACAGAGGCGGGACTGCTGGCACACAGTGCCGGCAGGACCCCCTGTCTTTCTCCGTTCCGGGCCTGCTCAAGTCACCCTCACCTCACACACAGTCCCCTCCCGCCCACCTGCGTGCGCAGCCTCCTCCTGAGTGGTCATGATGTTATGGCATCCCGGACAATTTGCATATTACCTCATATATAATAATAATAATAATAATAATAATAATAATTATTACTACTACTGCTGCTGCTACTACTGCTACTACTAGCTACCACAAGTTGAGTTAGTTATATGTTAGGCAACATACAAAAATACTCGGCATTGAAGATTGCTAACTTAAACAATACCATCAAATACAGCTTTCCAGTTTTACAGAGAGAGCTGGGCGCCATGGAGATCAGTTAGCTTGCCACATGCTAGTGAACAGTGGGAACAGAATTTCAGCGTCTTAGCTGCAGAGCACCAACACTTTAGAAGCTCACCATGAAAATGTCACAAGTGTGTCCGTGTTGGCTGAATAAAAATTTAAAATAATAACCGAACGATAAGGAATGATGATATCTTCATAGCATAAAACCATTTCAAGAATCTTGTGACGGGGTAGTCACATCTAGACGGGAGAATCTTGGCAGGCCCTGCGCGCAGGAATGCACATTTCACCCAGTGAGAGAGGATTTTCGTCAAGAGGGAAGTTAACACCCAGATGGCAAACACAGTTCACAGATGCCTGACATTGTGCTTTTCACTGGATCAGAGTTCATGGTGGGAGGGGGTGGGGAAGGGGGGAAGGGGAAGGGAGGGTGGGGGGGGAGGGAGGAGGGCAAAGGGTAGGAGGAGGCAGGGGGCGGCGGGGTGGGGGTCCCACGCAGGAGTGCCTCCCAGAAGGAATACACCGCATTTCCTTGTAATCAAAGTCCTCCTGGGATGGGCTGCCCCTGCTGCCTTCTGATCAGCATCGATGTGGCGGCACTGCTGTCTGGTGTCTTCACTGAGGCCGCAGCTCGTGTTAGTCTGCAAGCCCAGCCATCCTAAGCGCTCTCCCCTCCCCTCCTCCCTCTCTCCTTCTCGCTTTTTCTCCATCTTCTTCTATTCCCCTTTCTCCCTGACCTCGTCTTCCCTCTTCTCTCTCTCAGCATTGTTTCATAGGTGCCCACAGGAACCAGGAGCCATGCCTGCTGTCTGCCCGAAACAGCCTGGCTGCACGTGCCTGCTTGGGGGCAGCGCCGGGTCCTCACGGGCCTCCTGCCTGTGCTGCTCACGGTGGTGCCTGAGCGTGAAGCACAGACTGCACCCAAGAGACATTGCGTGACGACAGGCCTGAAATCTTTGCATCCAGTTCTTCCGATGTAATTTAAATCCCATAATCTGTGTGCAGTTTGCAAGAGCATGTAACGTGTAAGTGTGCTAGATGGGTAAAAGCGAGGTGATGAGCGACGTTTGGAGAAGATGGGGGTGCCCTTTCCTTGCAGATTGAAAAGAGGTCTCACGGCCCAAGGGGCAGATTCCAGAGCCCACAGCCTCGGCCAGACGGGTTTGCACAATGGTGTGCCCCACCCCTGAGGTCTTTCCTTGGTTCTGTCACAAATTTTTGTGGGAGTTAATCAGGACCTGTTAATAAAATGCAAATACTTCAGTAATAGTAAGATATTACCTGTCCTTTATACCTTAATATGCTCTAAATCAATCTGGTTGATTTCCTCCTAATTCAGCACTGAACTCTACAGAACTACCATGTCATACAGAATGCTACGTTTGGACTCCCAAGCGATGGTGCCTACCCCCAAAGGGCTTATAGCGGGTGCTAGAGAAGGAATAACTTCACGTTAAATGAACACAAAGCAGAAAACAAACTTGGAGCATGTATGTGTGTGTGTCTGTGTGTGCATGCACGTATGTGTATGCAATAGCACGTGTGTGTGCGTGTGCGCGCGCTTTTGCCTGTCTCTGGACGTTGTCTTGGTGATGTCTTCTGCCATCACAACTGGTTCGGAAGTACATTCCTTCTGGTTTCTCTAGTTAATATTTTGCTGCAGTCAGTTCTTTATAAGGAGGCTCCTCTTACCTAAAGACGAGGGAGGGCGCGCGCTGCGCTCGGAAAGTGGCGCCAGCTCCTTTGCTGGTTCCCACGCGCACATGCTATGCTGCGGACACAGACGCATTCAATGGGCAGATGGGCACGTGAAGAAGTCGCACTCTGGGAACCACGGCCAGGCCTGTCATGAGCCACCACTTCTCACCTGGGCACAGCCTGCCGGCTCCTCACTCTTTCTACAACCATCACCCTTCTGAGGGCAAAGAGTCAATGGTCACTGTGGACATATGTCCAACGACTGGGACACAAACGCGCACAGGCACCTTTAAGGGAGGATAAGCGATGGAAAATAATTCTCACAGTCGGTGTCCCCAGGACGCTGCGGGCGAGAGAACCAAATAAAGTGCCTAAACTTTCCACCAGCATTTCATCTTAGACTCTGACAAACCCCCAACATTGGTCACAATAATGCATGATGGGTAGAAGCTTTGTTTCAAGAAAAGGGGAGCCTTGGCCTGAGCCACAACGTACCCCACCACAAATACTGTGAAAACACTTCCTCTCGTCAGCTTTGCCCTTATTATCCAGCGATTGGGTATGTTTCCTCTTCAATTTAAAAATTGTTAGAAAAATACCCTCATTTCCTCCAAAAGAAATAAACACAGGCAAAGGTCAGGGGGACGCATTCCATGGACGCTGTCCACAGTGGAGCAAAGTGCAGGCAGCCGGCCTGGGCCAGGGCGTCCTGGCCCCTGTCAGCACTGAGGGTTTGGGGCCATGTCCCCAGGCTCCACGTTCCTGAAGAAAGCGAGGCAGCCACTTTCCTGCAGCTCTGAGGAAGAGGCTGCATGTTCATGCTGCGTGGGAGTGTTCGTGAACAAAAGCATAGTCAGCCCTGTGGGAGGTGCGGGGAGATATGTATGGGGCCAGCCTCCCCCAAACAAAGGCACTCTATATCATTCCTATATCATTTATTTCCTTCTTCTTTTTAAAATACTTACCCAAGGATGAAGGAAGAGAGAGAGAGAAACATTAATGTGAGAGCAAAACATTGATCGGTTGCCTATGCAACTCAACAGGGGATTGAACCCACAACCCAGGTATGTAGCCTGACCGGAAATTGAACCCGCAACCCTTTTTTTTGTGTGTGCATGGGACAACGCTCCAACCAATTGAGCTACCCAGCCAGGGCCCTACATAATTTTTAAAAATATATTTTTATTGATTTCAGAGAGGAAGGGAGAGAGATAGAAATATCAATGATGAGAGCAAATCATTGATTGGCTACCTCCTGTATGCCCCACAGTGAGGACAGAGCCCGCAAGCTAGGCATGTGCCCTGACCGGATATTGAACTGGACCCTACATAATTAATTTCTGCCCCTGCTTGCCCATTGCTCACTGCCTGTCCCTTTGCTCAGCCCCTCGCTGTCTCTTAAATCTTGCCTTGTAAGAGAATCCATCCATGCTCTTACGAATGGTAAGAGTTCCTTCTTTTTTATAGCAGCATAGTATTCCATTGTGTGGATGTACCAGAGTTTCTTAATCCACTCATCTGCTGATGGGCACATAGGCTGTTTCCAAATCTTAGCTATGGTGAATTGTGCTGCTATGAACATAGGGGTGCATATATCCTTTCTGATTGTTGTTTTGGGTTTCTTGGGATATATTCCTAGAAGTGGGATCACTGGGTCAAATGGCAGTTCCATATTTAATTATTTGAGGACACTCCATACTGTTTTCCATAATGGTTACACCAGTGTACATTCCCACCAGCAGTGTACTAGGGTTCCCTTTTCTCCACATCCCCACCAGCACTTGTAGTTTGCTGATGTATTGATGGTAGCCACTCTGACAGGTGTGAGGTGATATCTCATTGCTGTTTTAATTTGCATCTCTCTAATGATCAGTGACTTTGAGCATTTTCTCATATGTCTCTTGGCTATCTGTATGTCCACTTTCGAGAAGTGTCTATTTAGGGCCTTTGTCCATTTTTTGATTGGATTGTGTATCTTCCTTTTGTTAAGTTGTATGAATTCCCTATAAATTTTGGAGATTAAGCCCTTATCAGACTTAACATTGGCAAATATGTTCTTCCATGCAGTGGGCTCTTTTGCAAAAAAAATTTTGTAAAAATTATTTGCCAGGGTGAGCTTTATACAATGAAATCGGGTTTGAAAATGTGAACTGTAATTTCTAGTAGTTTTCAAGAAAGGATGAGCACCAACATGTAGGTTAATTAGGACCCTGCATTAATACGTAGGGAGGATGTTCTTCAAGGCTGTCCTCCCTACGTGTCTTCACCGCAGTTTTTAAGACTTAATCTTGGCTGCATGGATAAGAGAGAATGTTCCCCATCAAATAACCATCTGTCCCCACAGTGTCGATGGACGGCTGTGGGAATAAGGTGGCATCTGAGGAGAATCAGATGTTATATGAACTTGGGGTCCTCACTCCTATGGGGTCCATAGGATGGCCCATGCATTTGGAACATAAATGGAGCTGCCTTTAACATGCCTTCAACTACGTAACTCTGACAGCCCATTCTGTGACTCTACACAACCGATAACCTGAAATTTCTTCATGTGGACGCAACTCCTGCTCCCATCTTGATTCTTTCATTGCTATTTAAGTCCCGAGGCCCTTTCCTCTAGGCCCTTTCCTGTTGCTCTGTGGAAGCAAGCAGGTGCCTGGCGTGGCTTGCTCATCATTGAACCCCCCGTGGTTAGCAAAGTGCCTGACACACCTGCTGAATAATCAGAGCCACCTGATGTCATCACGGTCCCTAAAACAGTGCTGCCCACAGACGCACAGTGTGAGCCACGTATGTTCTCAAAACTTTTCTAGTTTCCCTGTTAAGAAAGTAAAAGAGATAGATGCTAAATTAATTTTAGTAATAATTCTACTTAACCCAACATAGCTGAGATTTGTCATTTTCACATGTAATCATGTAAAATTTTTAATTAGACATTTTACTGTTACTTCCTATTGTCCTAAAAACTCAGCGTGCGTTTTATAGTAACAATACACCTCGATTCAGACTCTAAGTTTTCTTTTGAGGTAGTTGATAGGCATTCAGACTTCATAACATTACAGTTGAAAAGTTGATTCACGTACCCAAGTTCTCCCAGAGATATTTAAACGTTTTTAAGCAAGTGGATTAAGGACACAGACAGTAGTGTGGTGAAGGCTTGGGGAGGGGGTGGAAGTGGGGAGGAGGGGTCATTGGGGAAAAGAAGACATCTGAAATACTATCAGCAATAAAGATACATTTTTAAAATTTAAAAAAGAAGAAAATTAAAAAGGATTGTTTCTTAAATTTTAATTAAAATTAAGGAAAATTAAATACTCAGTTTCTCAGTCACATTAGACACATGTTAAGTATCCAGTACTGACCAGATGATAATATTGAACAGTCCCTCTCTAAACACTGCAGCATTGACATTGCAGTGTTACAATGCATGTGACATATATTCACATGTGACTATCATTTGAAGATCTGACTGAAGTGATTTGTTACTAAAAGTAAAGCATCAACATATGTTTTGAAAAGTAAACCATTATTCTTAGACTAAGATAAAATATTTGCAAAAGACATAAAGGACTATTATCCAAAATATACGATTAAATAGCCCAACAATAAGAGTAGCAAACAAGCCCCAGAGGCCAGTGCACAGCGTGGTGAACACTGACAGCAACAATATTGTGCTGTAATCACCAATTTGCAGGGAGACTGAGAACCTAATGGTTCTAATCACCAACAAGGAAGGATGATTATATAATGTGATAGAGGTGCTAATTATCACGACAAAGGCGATCATGTTATAATACATAACTGTACCAAATTAACATGTTGTATACCTTAAAGTTGTACAATGTTATCTGTCAAATGTATTTTAGTTTTAAAAACCTCAACTGTAATAAAGCAAACAACCCAATTAAAACATGGGCTAAAGACCTAAACAGACACCTCCCCAAAGAAGACACACAGAAGGCAAGTACACAGGTGAGAAGATGCTCCACATCCTGCATCACAGGGAGATGTGGAGTAAAACACACTGAGGCACCACCGCACACCGGTCAGGTGGTTAAAATGCAGAACTCTGACAGCACCCAGTGCTGGCGAGGGTGTGGGGCCATGCCAATTCCCCTCAGTGCCGGCGGGAATGCACATGGGGCAGCCACCCTGGCAGACAGTCTGGTGGTTTCTTTCAAACCTAAACACACTCTTACCCACTGCCCCACCACCATGCTCCTTGGTATTCATTCAAAGGAGCTCAACACTCAATGCAACATGAAGACCGCACAGGGATGCCTACAGCGGCTTTGTTCATAACTGCCGGGCCTTGGAAGCAACCAAGGCGTCCTTCAGCAGGCGGATGGGTAAACAAACCGGTCCAACCACAATGGCATGTCACTCAACGCTGAAAACAATGAGCTCCCCAGGCCTGAAAAGACATGGAGGAACCCTAAACGCATATTGATAAGCAAAACCAATCTGAAAAGACTGCACACAGTATGATTCCAACTCTGTGATATTCTGGAAAAGGTCAAACTACGGAGACATAAAAATGGCAATGGTGGTGGGGTGAGTGCCGGGAGGCAGAGCACAGAGGGTGTTCAGGGCAGTGACACGACTCCGTACGACACTATAGTGACGACATTTGTCCGGACCCATCGGATGCACACAGAAGTGGACCCGAAGGTAAACTCTGGGCCTTGTGTGATTACGATGTATCAATGTGGGCTCATCCTTGGTAAAAAAAAAAAAAAAAAGAAAGAAAGAAAGAAAGAAAAAGTGCTGTGCTGAGTGATGTTGATGATGGGGGAGGGTGTACACGGGTGTGTAGGGATGGTAAGTGTATGGGAAATCTCTGTACCTTCCTCTCAATTTTATTGTAACCCTCAAACTTCTCTAAAAAATAGTTTTAAAAGCAAAACAACAGAAAAGCAAAACAATTACTAATGTAGAGCAGCACACAGTTATCTCTGTGTTCGGACTGGTCATTTTCATTTATGTGTTCCAGGGGAATCGAGGGCTTGGTCGTAGCAAGCCGGCCCCGGCGTGTGCATCCCCACAGTCTGTGAATGCGGGCAGCTCTCCACAGTGCACGGACATGATCTCTGTCCTGACTGCAAACGCAACAATCCAACATTACTCTCTGCTCTCCGCCCCAAACACTGTGGGGACGCCCTCAGGGTACGGACATGGTCTGAGGACCGTGTGAAGGTCTCAGGCGGCTGGCGGAGAGTACAGGGGGGCGGGCAGAACTGAAACCGTGTCTGCTCCCAAAGAGCCATCTCCCAGGTGATTCTCTGTAAAAGAAGGAACTGCGGTTTTGATGGTTTCTGACCAGACCACTTCTGACCATTTTAAGTGACACTTGCTAGATCAGGATAAATCTAGAGTTTATAATGTAATTTAGGAAAGGAATAAATTTTCTCAGTGTGATGAGTATGTTTTGGACGGGGGCCTATTTTTTAAGGTGTTTGTGGAAATTGATCAAATATATATGGGATAAAAGAGGAAGGCTAAGTTATTAGGGGATGAAAGAGGGAGGCTGAATTACTATTTGTCAGTTAATCCTACAGTCCAGATTCCCAGTGGGTTCACTGAAGTTACTTTTTCCTTTTTTATTCATGCAAAACCTTTTAAATGAGAAACCTGGGGAACTTCAAAATGTCATTACTTACTTTGTTTTAATTGCCAGCTAGTTCCTGAGAGCACTGTTCCAAAGAGCCTTTCCGATGACTTAAAAATCTCCAAGGTAATATTTATGTTCCTCAATTCAAAATAGGCACTTAATTGTAATTTTAATAGAAACTCCAGAAAAAGGGGTCAGAGTTCACCCTGAGATAATTACCTGGCTGTGCTCTCCACTGGGATAAATGTGTCTGAAAATAATAGAGGGAAACACAATGCATCGAGGATTAAAACCTTCAAAACAGGCATGTTTGACATATCCCGTGAGCAGTTAAAAATAATCTGTACTCTCAGGCCAGTGACCGTCTGCCAGGGAGAACCAAAGTTGAGAAATTTCTGTGAGGAACATGACTCAGAGGGGAAAATGCAGAGTCTGGTAGAGAAGGAAATGGTCCGACATCATTCCCCATTGGTCCTTCCTCCGATCACGTGTTCTGGGTATCTTTAAAAGGGCGTCACTGGGACTCAGACAGACACAGCACCGTCCCAAGGGCAGCAGCTTCTTCCCACCTGACAGAATAGTCCCGGTCAGCTCTCAAAATGTGTGACGCCTTTGTAGGTACCTGGAAAATGGTCTCCAGTGAAAACTTCGATGATTACATGAAAGAAGTGGGTAAGCAAGCACGTGGCGGGAGGGCTGCATGCATGCCCTTTTCTCTGGGCAATAGGGGCTATGGCTGCTTTCACTCTGGAAGCACTGCTGGATATGGAACGCTGCTTTCTGTTGGAGGCTACAAAAATAGCAAGTGAGACCATTTGTTTGTAGAGACAGTGTAGAGTAGACCAAAGTCACAATGACAGGTGAACCAAGAAGAAGAAGGGTCTAAAAGGAATTTTTATGGGCTACAGAGCTGAAAGATTTCATTTGATTGCTAACCTTGGGCATCTTTGGTTTACTTGGCTCTTTGCCTGCTCTTCTTTCATTCCTTCTTGCATAGAAAAAGGAGCAATAGCCCGGCTGGGGTGGCTCAGTGGTTGAGCATCAACCCATGCACCAGGAGGTTGCTGGTTTGATTCCCAGTCAGGGCACATGCCTGGGTTTTGGGCTCGATCCCTAGTAGGGGGCGTGCAGGAGGCAGCCAATCAATGCTTCTCTCTCATCATTGATGTTTCTAACTTTCTCTCCCTCTCCCTTCCTCTCTCTGAAATCAATAAAAACATTAAAAAGGAGCTTTAACTTGGAAATACAACTATATTTATTTCCTAGCATGCAGTAATGTCCTTTGACACTGTATTTCTCACCTGTTAACCAATTACTTTATTGTCTTAATGTCAATCCATTAAAATGTGTGGGGCAAAATACTTTTTTTTATTGAATTTATTGAGGTGACATTGGTTAATAAAATTATATAGGTTTCAGGTATACAATTCTATATACATCATCTGTATATTGTATTGTGTGTTCACCACCCCGAGTCAAGTCTCCTTCCATCATTATTTGTTCTCCTTTATCCTCTTCTACCTGCCCCCACCCCTCTTTCCCTCTGGTAGTCCCCATACTGTGTCTGTGAGGTTGTTGATTTTTTGTTTGTTTGTTTTGCTTAATCCCTTCACCTTTTCCATACAGCACCCAGCCCCTTTCCCCTAAAAGTCTTAATTTTAGAGAGTGTGTTCCTTAAAGGGCTTAAATGTTTCTGTGACTAGCAAATCCATGGGGTGCCATAGAATGACTGAGTCATTTAAAAGGGGAATGTGAAGGTCCCCAGGCAATTAAGGAGCAGAGCAAGGTTGTAGGGAGGCAGGGCTCATCCCCAGCAGTGGGTGTGCAGGAGGCAGCCGATCAACGCCTCTCTCACCTTGAGAGCCCCCCCGAACCCGAGCATGACCAAATCCTCCCCAGGGGTGAATCGGGAAGGACTTTCACACAGTGTCTTTATTAGGGGTTAGAATTTATTCCCTGAACCTCAAATTTAACCTCCCCCCAAGGCATACAGCATGATTTTTTGCGTGTCTATAACCACTATTTTCCTTGTTTATAGTGAAAGAGGGAAATCAGGGACTTCAGCATGAGTGAGACTTAACTTTCCAGAATATCCATTAATTTTGATTCCATAAACTAATAGGTGCTGATATGGAAATGCCAGGATTTGAGGCTACTTAGCTATTGATTTTTAGAAACATTTTACACTTCTACTGTTTACATTTAAAATGATAAAATTCTGGTGATAAGACAATAAGATGCCTCCTTAAATTAGCTGCTCTGGTTGATGGTCGGTCAACAGGGAAGAAGCAGTCAAATGGAGAAGGCTGGCCTCCCTGGAGCCACCGCGGACTGGAGCCGGCTGCTGTGCTGACGCCCTCCCTGTATTTGATGTTCTGTTTTGTAACAGAGTCCGGACTTGGAGAAGCAGCTTATCATGTTCCCGCCTGTGGCACGTCTCCGGCAGGGAGCTGAATCAGAGCCTCAGCACCCGCTGTTTGTTCGCTATTTCTCCCTCTGGTCCCCATTTCTAACCTTTGGTGTCTGTGAGCGACCTCTAGTCAAAGCAGGAGCTGAGACTTACGTACACGTGTTTAAAGAAACCCAACACACATAAATTGTCATCCCATTCCCTTAGCAAGAAAAGTAGATTCCTCCTAAGAAAAAGGAGAAATTTGTAACTTAGGTGATTGGCAAGCAAAGCATTGATTATTAAACTCACTGAAACAGTGGCTTCTTGAACGCTGAAATTTCACGGTCGCTGTGAGGTCCTCTTTAACCCTGCCTGCATGGGTGGGGCCACATCACCGTTCTAACATGACATGAATGGAGGAAATGGTTTGCCTTTGGGGGATCCATCCGAATCTCATCTCCTGGTGGAGTGATGTGAGAGAGATGCTGTGAGATGTTATCTTTGGACACCCAAGGGGATGACATTTTTTAAGGGAGTAACTCTCTAATGGCCCATCTCCTGGTGAGGATTCTGTCCTCCACTGCGCACGAGGTCATGTTTATTTAAGAAAACAAGGTCGCATTGCCCAGTGTGTCTTGAACTGAGGGAACCCAGAGGCTGGCTAAGGGCAGTGACCGTGGGAGACACACACATTCCCAAAGGCGCGTTCTGGTTGAAAAGGGACAGCGGTCTCCTGGGGGGCTGCCTCCGAACAGAGGGGAGATTTAAAGGACAACCTACAGCCAGTTGTGCTTCGTGCGTTTCTATAAAGATTCGCCTCATTGCTTCTCTGCAGCAGCTGTTTGATGGAGGGGATCCGGAAACTCGCCGTTTCCCCTTCATGCACACGTGCCCCCTACTCTCACGTGCGTGCACAAGCGTAGCCACCCGCAGCTCTTTCTTAGAGATGTGCCAGGACCCCGTAAACGTGCCGCCTCTCCTCCCCCCGCAGGAGTGGGCTTTGCCACCAGGAAAGTGGCCGGCATGGCCAAGCCCAACATGACCATCAGCGTCAATGGGGATGTGATCACCATTAAGTCGGAAAGTACCTTTAAAAACACGGAGATCTCCTTCAAACTGGGCCAGGAATTTGACGAAGTCACTGCAGACGACAGAAAAGTCAAGGTGAGGAGCGAGGGGTCGGGGTGGAGGGAAAGCCTGGTTTCCAACCACCAGGCACTGCCCACCGCGGCCAGCGGCTGCCCTGAGCGGAAAGACCGCCCCCCACAGGCCGGAGGCCCCTGCCCCGCCCCCCCCCCCCCCCCCCCCCCGCCCTCTGAACTTTGTTGCCTCCGATATCTAATTGGTGACTTTCACTCCTTCTTATAAAGTTGTCCTTATTATTTTAAGAAACAATTAACATAATTTTTGTCACTTGATGTATAGAGTATTTGAAGTGGATTAAGTAACATAATGTTAGAGAAATTTACAGAGTTTCCAAATTACTTAGGATACTACCATCTCAACGCAGGTTTAGGATCTATATTCTTTCACAGCATTTTTTGAATGCATGTTTGTATGACGTTCTGATCATAGCATATGTTGACATTCATTTAATTTCTTGCGGCCACATATTCTCGTAATTTAGAGTTTCGAATGCCCTCAAGGATGCCGCCGCACAAGGCGGCGCGGTTTCTGTGCGCTTTCCCTGCGCCGTGTAAAAGCGCACCTGCTTTCTGTCGTACCCAGAGCCTCATCACCTTAGATGGAGGCGCCCTTGTGCAGGTGCAGAAGTGGGATGGGAAGTCAACCACCATCAAGAGGAAGCGAGTGGATGATAAACTCGTGGTGGTGAGTATGTTCTCGCTGCCAGATCCTCCTGCGAGGCCATCTCCAACCACCATTCTGCCCCAACACACGGATAACGCTGCTGCTTCTGGGGCACAAGCAGTGATTCCGTCGGGATTATGGGGTTCCTTCTGTTGCCCTTGTGCCTGCGGCTCAGCCTGGCGTGCTCTCCACCGGGAAGCACTGCCTGACCCTAGCACGCACCAGGCTGCATCACGCACTTCTGCTTGTAGCCCTCATTGCCATCTAGATTGTGAGGCTCCTTAAGGGGGAAACGTGTATCTTCTTGGTCTTAATATTGCCCTGATTTATTACATCAGGCATATATAGGAACAAATAGCTGGCCTAACCCTGAAGGAGACAATAAACAAAGGGACGTGGTTGACCAAGAATGTTTTTGTGTATCTAGGAGTGTGTCATGAAAGGCGTCACTTCCACCAGAGTTTACGAGAGAGCGTGAGCCGAGGGACAGTGACCTGGACTGACGTTTGCATCGAGCTCTGTGACATTCTGCTGGATATATTGTCCAAACGTATATTGTTGTTGTCCACTAATTAGCAAGCAACTAACTTCCCCCAATCAGAATTTATTCAATGTGGTTGCATTGGTTAAATAAAACATTTTAGAGTTAGAAGGTGATGTAATGATTTCTTTATTGTGCCAGAGAGTTCTTCTAACTCAGTGCAAGAAATAGAAAATTGTACCATTGCTTTGTTTCTGGTGTAAGCAATATGGTTCTTCATAATAATCCAAGGTAAAACATATAATATTCATGAATTTCCCATGTCTTGGTAGAAATGGATACACATGCTATTATGAAATATGGAGTTCTTCTTTAGTGTGTCTTCAGTCAAGTAACTCTCGCAGAGCAGAAACCGAAGGCAGTTTTAAAAGTAAAACTTGCAGTAGCTCCCCCTTCTCCACGGGATATGTTCCAAGAACCCCCGTGGCTGTCTGAAACCACGGAGAGTACCAAACCCCACACATGCTGTGATTTTTCTATACACCCATAACTATGGTAACGCTTAATTTATAAATTAGGCACAGTAAGATATTAACACAAGTAATAATAAATATGGTAGAACAAATATAATAATATACTTAATACAAGTTTTGTGACTGTGGCATCACTAAGTATAATAAGTCTTACTTGAACGCAAGCACCACCATACTGAGATCTTTGACCTGATACCCAGGGTGCTACCGAGTGGCTAGCAGGTGGGGCGACGCTGGACCAAGGGATGAGTCATGTCCCAGGCGGGACAGAGAAGGACAGGGTGAGTGTCATCGTGCTCCTCAGAACAGCGTGCGGCTTAAAAGTGATGAGTTGCTTATTTCTGGAATTTCCCATTTATGTTCTCCTACCTCAGTTGGCCTTGGATAAATGAAACTGTGGAAAGTGAAACCGTGGTTCGGGAGGGTGACACGCACCCTAGGAGATTTTGTGGGTTCAGTTCCAGGCCACCTCTGAGATAAAGCAAGTCATATGAAATTTTGGGTTTCCCAGGGCAAATAAAAGTTATATTTCCACTGTTAAGTGTGCAATGGCAGTATGTCTAAAACAATGCACACACCTTAATGAAAAAGTTCTTTAGTGCTAAAAAACGCTAACCATGATCTGGGCCTTCAGCGAGTCGTCACCTTATTGCTGGTGCAGGGTCTTGTCCTAGTAACATCAGAGATCACTGGCCACAGGTCTTAAGAAATTCTGTATAATAAAAGCCCAATATGCAAAGGGCAGAATGACTGGTCACTATGAAGCCCACTGACCACCAGGAGGCAGACGCTCAATGCAGGAGCTGCCCCCAGCCTGCAGGCCCCAGGCCAGCCAAGGCAGGTGCCAGCGGGGACCCCCCAATTGCCCTGCTGGTCACCCCACAGATCGGCCCTGATCACCAGCCAGGCCTAGGGACCCTACCTGTGTAAGAATTTCGTGCACAGTAGACTAATAATAATGAAAAAGTTTGAAATATTGTGAGAATTGCCAAAGTGTGACCCAGAGACATGACATGAGCAAATGCTGTTGGAAAAATGGTGTTGATAGACTTGGCCAACACAAGGTTACCACAAACTTTCCATTCATAAAAAAACACAGTATCTGTGAAGTGCAACAAAACCAGGGAAGTCTGGTTCATAGCCTCCTGGCCCGGGTGCAGTCACTCACACCTGCCTGTCCTGGAGTTCACAGCCTGCTGGCCCAGGTGTGGTCACTCACACATGCCTATCCCGAGGAGTTCACACCTGCTGGCCCGGGTGCGGTCACTCACACCTGCCTGTCCTGAGGAGTTCACAGCCTGCTGGCCCGGGTGCGGTCACTCACACCTGCCTGTCCTGGAGCAATGAAAGAGAGAAGTAGAGTCACAATGCAGGTCATAGGAAAAGGGTCTAGGCTACCATTTTTACCCTGAAAAGTTATTGGCAAACCAAGTTATCTCTGGAGTCTCTCAAGAATGAGCGTCTGGGTTGAGGCCGCAGACTCTGCATGATCCTGAGACGCTGAGCGAGGCGGAGGGAGGCTGTGAAGCCCTCTCCTGGCCAAGGACCATAATGAAGGGTCTTTCACACAGGCAGGCCTGGTGAGAGCAGATAATCCCGCAATATTCATTCTGGAAACGAGGCGACAGCCTGTAATGAGTAACGATGCAAATGTCCTCACAGTGGTTTTCCAGGTTTTCCTCACCCGTGGAACCTTTTATTCAAATAAAATCTGCATAGAATTTCAACATATAACGCAGGCAAAAATGCTAATGAGGCTTTTCAGGCAGGGGTGTGTGAGTTACTTCTCTGCCCCGTGGGAGCTTTGAGGCACGTCTCAAGCGCACTGGAGGACCATGTACATAGAATGAAATTTCTAAACTATATGGTAAGCCAGCATCTGCTAAAATGTGTGCTGTAGGTGAATTAGTCGTGTTTCTAATACTTCCTTTAAAAACATGCTCATTATTTTCTGAACACCTAGCCTATATAAAACACCAGCATATGAGGAGGCCAGGAGATCCATTGCTGATCAGAAGAATTGAGCTAAAATGCAGCAGCAGTCCAAGGGTCTGCGGACAGATGAATGGATAAGCATAATGTGGCCTATTCATTCAATGCAATATTATTAAGCATCAAAGGAAGTTCTGAGCTATGCTACAACGTGAATGACCCTCGCGGCCGTGCTGAGTGAAATCAGCCAGTCACAACAACAAAACGTCCCCACCGGGTACTGTACGATTCCTCTTATATGAGATCTTAGAAGAGTCAGAATCATAGAGACGGGATGTAGAACGGTGGTTGTCAGAGCTGGCGGAGAGGAAGAGAGGGGAGTTATTGTTTAATGGGGACAGGGTTTCCATCTTGCAAGATGAAAAGTTCTGGAGATGGATGTTAGGGGTGGTTGCGCAACAATATGAGTGTATTTAATATCACTGAACTGCATTGGTTAAGACAGTTAATTTTATGTTATGTGTATTTTACCACAATAACAAAATTAGAAAAAAAATATAGTATGGTTAAAATAGTATATATACAGCAACAAATTACCAGGCATATCTCTGGTATGCTTAACTTTACAGTATGTGTCACCGATGGAGAAGGTAGCATCTCAAAATTAAAATTTATTAAAACTGCTTAGTATCTAAAATGTCATGAGAAAGAAAGTTTATATAGACAACGCGATATTGGAGAAGCATATAAATGAGATAATGGAGAAATAAGCATTGAAATTATCATGGAACAGGATGTGTAACTTTCTATAACAAATTAGTGTATCCTAGATCCTTTATTAGCATTAACAATTAAGAACATTCAAACTTGAACTATTTTTACTTGAGGAAATGGTTTGGGTTTGGTTTGTTTTTATGCTCAAACAAAGGTGCCAAAGGCGGGGTGCGGGGGCGCGGGCAGCATGAACAGGACTGTCTGGGTTGAGGCCGCAGACACAGCATGATCCTGAGATGCTGAGCGAGGCGAGGGAGGCTGTGAAGCCCCCGGCCGAGGACCGTAATGAAGGGCCCATCACACAGGCAGGCCCGGCGGGAGCAGTGCATTCAGACCTCATCCCTGGTCACTGCTGGAGAGACTCGGATCAGCAAGGAGAGAGACTCAGTGAAAAAGAAGTAAATGCTGCTGATTGTCTTTGTTCACTCACCAAGCACTTACTGAGCACCTACAATATGCCAGGCACCGTCTTAGGGATGCAGAGGCGACTAAGAAATGGTTTCTTTGCTTGGTGCACTCATAAAGTAGCTCGGGGGCCGCGGGACATTAACTCGTTGCAATACTATGCAGAACGTTCTCCAAGAAACGTCTGTGAAAAGGGAGCTGTGTCACACAAAAAAGATCACCAGCTCTGAGCCAGTGTCGCAGGGACGCTGGAGTTGGGCCTGGAGAGACAGTGGTGCCAAGAGGCTGTGTGCATGGCCAATGCCCAGGCTGCGTGGAATTGTTGCTTTGAGAGTCCAAATTCATGATTCCAGGGAAGCTATTTACAAAGGCATATCGATGACGAAGGCTTGAGGTGCAAGTCACAAAAACTCCAACACAAAACTCGTGAAAGATTAATGGAACTTATTGGTCAGATGATCAGAATTTCAGAAATGAAGTGGCCCGCTCCTCCCGCTTTGCTCCCTGCCACCCTGTCTCCACATTACCTTGGAGTCGGGCTCTCTCAGGGGGTAAGGACCTCCTATAGAAGCCAGAATCTGACTTTCCCATTGGTCTCATGGGCCTTATGGGTTCTAAAAGGGGCCACCACATTGCTTTCTGGATCCATCAATGGAAAGGGGACTGAAGAAAGGGTGGCTCCACTAACAGGAGACCTTGTCCCCCGCACCCACTGGCAAACACGAGTGGCCATGTAGGTCTGCTGTCTTCTGGAGAGATGCGTGCACACCTAGAACTGGTTAGGCAAGATCTCTTCATTAGAGCATCACCTCTGAGGACTCTGTCAACTGGGAAGGCACTTAATCTTGAGCCCGTGTCCTAGTTTCCTGAAATTGACTCTAGGGTTTTGCTTCCCATTTTACCCCCCATATATCTTAGTAACTATTCCACCTATGAATACATTGCATTATAAATTTCCTCTTTATATGTGTTCATCAAAAGAAATTCTTTAGCCTATTTACGTTATAAACTTGTGGTGCCAAAACACCAACCTTTAAAAATTTTTTTCCCCACAAAGAGATGGCTTGAAAAAATACTTCTTTGAAGAATATTTAACACTAGAGGCCCGGTGCATGAAATTCATGCACAGGGCAGGGGGCTTCCCTCAGTCCAGCCTGCACCCTCTCCAATCAGAGACCCCTTGAGGGATGTCCGACTGCCAGTTTAGGCCCAATCTCACAATCCGGGACCGCTGGCTCCTAACTGCTCGCCTGCCTGCCTGCCTGGTCGCTCCCCAACTGCCCCCCTGCCAGCCTGGTTGCCCCCCAACTGCACCCCTGCCAGCCTGGTCATCCCCCAACTGCCCCCTGCCGGCCTGGTAGTCCCCTAACTGTCCGGAAGGAAGTCGGATATCCAGAAGATGTTCAGTCACCCAGTCTAATTAGCATATTACCCTTTTATTATTATAGATAAGTGGAATCATATACATGTGGCCTCCCATGTCTGGCTTCTTCCACCTGGCATAATGTTTTCAAGACTCATCCACGTTGTAGCATGTATAAGTACTTCATTCCTTTTTATTGCTGAACTAGAGGCCCAGTGCACGAAATTCGTGCACGAGAGGGGAGGATCCCTCAGCCTGGCCTGCAACAACACAAGCATTCCGCGCCCGCCTGGCCAGAGGCCAGGCTCATGAATTTCAAACCGATTCATTGCCAACTCAAAAACCATGGCTATAATCTCAACTGCTATCTGATTTTAATCCTCCTGAGTATTTACATATTTTCTTCTCTCATCCCTCCCAAAACTAATCCTAGAGTTTTGAGAATCTGGGAACTTGGGCAAAGAAGAAAACAACTAAGAAATCTGAAATCTCAGTTCATTACCTCAACCAAAACCAACAGTGCCTTTTTGTTTGTAATGGCCCAAATCAAATGATCAGATCATGTGAATCATAAAGCACAAAATACAGGTGTCCTTACTGACTGTGAAAAGTCCAAAGTGTAATTAAGTGTGCTCTTTCTTGGTGGCAGTGTCATTTATTCTATGTTTAAACGTTTGCCTTTCCTTAAGCCTCTCTCTTTGTCGTACAGGCACACATGGTTGCATTATACTCAGCGCCATCTTTGTTGGGTTAATTTGCATACTCACTCCTGATTGGCTGGTGGGCATCATGAAGGTAGGGTCAATTTGCATCTTTCATTTTTATTAGTGTAGATATACCTGCAAGGTCCACCTCCATTATCTGGGTTGCAAAAGATGCTTTCAGACACACTGCATAAAGATTTAAATCACCTGCTCCTTGGTCTTTAGAATGCATGTATCCAAATACTGTATTTCTCCAGAAAACTTTCCCTCACAATTTCAAGTGGTATATATTAACACCGAGCTTACTTTGTAAGCCTAAAAAATGAATTTTCCAAGCATTAGCTCTACTTCCCTTTCTGAGCTTAAATCACAGAACATTAATCAATGATAATTGTTACTTTTCCTTCCAGTCCACAATTACTCTTGATGAAGAACAATGATAATATTAATAACAGCCCACACCTCACTCCAAGCAAGTGTAGATATTTCAGTTACATTAACTGCTATCAGTTTATCAATCCTCAAGGAAGGGAGTGGAAGGTACTACATCAATGAAGAGAGTTCTCAGGCAGTGTGCAAACAAAAAACACCTGAGGTGCAGCCAAGCAAGGGTGTCCTTGTACCAGGTGGGAAAACACCTCAGCCAGTGTTCTTAGACATCGCCAGGAGATTCCTTCCAAGTTGACTAGGCATTCATTCAAAAGGCTGCTCTCTATTGGAGTGTTTCCATTCCACAAGCTATTCATATCAGGTGACCCCGGTGTATAAATCCCTTTGCTAGAAGCTGTAATTGTTGACCTAAATTCAACTTACATGTTAATTTTCTGCACTTTAATTTGGAGGTAGATAAAATGAGTCCACGCCAGTGCCCAGACTCTCTGGTCTTGCTGCTGCCCATTGGCCATTCCAGAAGTCACATGACGAAGGTGCCTTGTAAATGAAGATGTGGGGAGCACTGGATTGCCCATGTTCCTTGGCTTCCGGGTGTGAGTGCCTCTCCTCAGCAAGCTCTCCATCATGGTTGAGCCCTTCTTGGGAACTTGGAAACTGGAATCCAGTGAAAACTTCGAGGAGTACTTGGAACAACTGGGTGAGAAATACCATTGCAAGGTTTGGAAACTGGCCATGCTCTTGTGATGGGGCTGGGTTTGGACTTCACCATGGGTGTTCTTATAGTCCTCTCTTTCATTTGTGATCCTAAGGCATGCTCACTTGAGATTAACAAAGTTTACGTAGCTACTTTTGCTTTTTCTATTATTAGTAATAATTGTCTCTTTTGGGACTACAGGACTCACATACATGTATTTCCTTCTAGTCATCATTCATATATTTAAGTCCATTTATTCTTTATGGAAATACTTCAAAATATTTTGGAAATAACCCCCTGGTAGAGTTTCTCTTTAACTTGATCATTTCATCGAGTAGCTTTACCCAGCTTCAAATTTATGGATACTAATAACTATCTATAATTAAATTTATCAACTAAATTTGTTTCAAGGTTTGCTTTAAGTTATAACTTCAAAAGAGCAATAGCAACAAAGTTTTCAGTTGGTTAATTTTTAGAGTTCTGATACCTGTGTAAGATATTTTCAAAACATTATTTTGAAGAATTTCAAAAATTTTATTGGGAAAATGGAACGTTTTTTCTCATTAAATGTCTCACCATTGGCTATTTCTCAGAAGTGTAAACTCTACCCACTGTTGCACTTTTATCCACATTGCATAAACATCTATAATAGTGGCTCGGGTCTATAGCAACTAAACTATTCTTTACTAATGCTAGAAGAACAGTAATTATTTACTATCTAATTTAGTGATTTTAAATAATTAAGAGAAACCTCCCTTGCAATAACAAACTGTATATAAAAATAAAGAATTTTTTAACCTAATTTTAAAAACTTGGCTGAAATAATCAATGCATTGTAAGAAGTCAGTGTGTTCATAATGTAATCTTTGTTTCTCTTGCATAATCAGTATTAACTTCTCAGGGACTAATAAGAAACATGTTTCCCTATCTCTTCATGGATTCATAGACTCATCTGCTTTGAGTTTAAATTTGGGGGTATCTAAGAAACAGAGCTTCTGGCAAGAGTAGCATTTGTGCTGATTGGGAGCTCCGATTAGACAGAGGCAAGAGAGCATACAGCTGAGCACCTACTATGTGCCACTTACCATCTAAGTCCTCCCACTTCATCTCCCACACACCTGTGAGGTAAGGCCCATAGTTGTGCGCATTCCACTACTGAGATAACGAGCCCGGGCTGTGTGCTGGATTCCGGCTTTAACAACTCGCCCTGCCCTCCTCTGGACCACGGCCGGCACTGCTTCCTGGCAGCTGGACCGGTCCTGTCCTCCCACGGTCTGAATGTGAAATGAGTTTGATATCACACTGGGTGTGGAGGCAGCGAAGAGGGGTCATGTATGATGATGGACAGTCCCAACCTGAACAGCAGGGCCGGCTTCTCAGCCAGTTGGTCTGGTTTGCCACCTCTTCTTCCCTCGGCCACACAGGACTGAGCCTGCGTGTGAGACAGGAGTTTGGACTTTATGTCGTGTGCTTTTAGCGCAGTGTAGGTGCTTTGAAATTTGTATCTGTAATAATAACAGTGTAATATGCTAATTAGACTGGACGACCTTCCAAATGACCTCCCGGAAACCTTCCGGATGAAGCCGCAGTGGTGGGAGCCGCGGCTGTGGCAGGGGCTGAGCCCCTTGCACAAATTTTGTGCATCGGGCCTCTAGCTTCTTGATATTTTTAAGAAAAATAGTGTATTAAAATTCTTTTTGTTGTTTCCACTGCATTTATTACTAATATAAAAAAATGTTAAAAAGAAAAAAATTCATTTTCAGTTCTCCAATGGCTCTCACCCCCCCTCTTGCCCACACAACTCCTGACCCAAGTCCTCAGGGCCAGATCAAGACTGAGTCTGTGACACAGGGACGGAGGTGGGCAGAGGGCGCAGGACTGTCCAGGTGGAGATCACAGAATTCACACGGAAGGCCTGGGGCCTCCCAGGACCGGTCTAAGGAACGCGGTTGTGGAGGAAGAGGGTAGGCCCACCAGAGGGTTTAGAGCACACCTCATGGGCCCCTGTCAAACCGAGAAAAAGCGACACCAGAAGAACGGGGGGGGGGGGGGGGGGGGGGGGGGGGGGGGGGGGGGCAGGGAGGCAGTCTCGCGGGAAGTTGCCAGTGCTCCCTTGTTGGGGAGAGGAGAGCCCAGAGGGCACCAAGAGCCTCACTCGTTTTGGCAGAAACACTAGTGGGGGAGCTGCAGACATGCCCGGGCCCCTGCCGTCCCCCAAGCGCAGCCTTCACAGGCCACGGCGGTGGGGGCCATGCTACTGACAGTGAAACGACGGGTCCAAGAGCAGGGGTTCGGAAGGGACTCTGTCCCGTCATCCAAACTTGACCCCAGGTGGCAGGAGTTCCTCGGAGCAGCTGCCAGCATGGGGGAGGGGCAGGGCTCGCACAGGAGGGGCCTGGAGACAAGCAGCCGAGGGCGTGGGAGGCACTGCTCCAGGCTCAGGACTCGAGGGCGGCCCGGGGCTGGGGGACAGACGCACAGGAGGCGGCACCCGGTCCCCTCCTGCTCCGCAGGCTGTGGCGAGGGGGGAGGACCCAGGAGGCAGCGAGGGAGCAGAGATGGGGTCCTGAAGGCCAGACTCTGGAGGCCGGCTCAGCAGAAAGAGTGCCCACCTCACCCCAGTGATGAAACACAACTCTGGACCCCAAATGGGGGAGGGGGGACGGGGTGGGTGGGACTGACTGAGGGCGGGGGTGGAACAGCCGCACAGCACTGTCCGGGTCCGGGACCACGGGGAAATGCGTGGCCGCTGCGTGCCCAGGGCGGGGCCGCGGGGAAATGCGTGGCCGCTGCATGCCCGGGGCGGCCTCCAGCTCGGCGGAAGGCAGTGTCACAAAGGCGCGCTGCCGCCTGGGTGGCGGGAGGCACAGAGATCCTCATACCGACAGTGGCCTTTTTTGGCAAAGGGTCGGCGGTTAGATTTGTCTTCAGAACCCGGGGTTCATCCTTGGGGGGGGGGCAGGTCTTCTTGACAAGCGGCCAGGTTTGAGCCTTCGAGGATGTCTCCGTTCTCTGGGGGAGCCTCCCCTGGGGGTCTACCTAGGTCTGGCCCGGGAAAGAGGGGGTCAGCACTGACCCCCCACCAACCACGACCCTGTGGGCCAGACCTGGGGCCTCAGCCTCCCCAAACGGGGCCTCTGCCCGGGGAGGAGGGGGAGACGGGCAGTGGTGGACCCCTCAGTCCCCTTGACCCCGGGGACCTCTGCGAGGAGAGTGCGCACTTTCGTGTCTGGCTCCTTTCGCTCAGCGTCAGGTGTGAGGTTCGCCCAGGTGGCGAGTCGCAGGAGCTCGCTGGTTTTCAGTGCAGCGTCCTCTCCTCTGGCGCGGGCACACACACACACACACACACACACACACACACACACACCACACACATACACACCACACATACACACACCACACACACACACACACACACACACACATACACACCACACATACACACACCACACACACACATACACACACACACACACCAGACACACACACACACCACACATACACACACACACATACACACCACACATACACACACCACACACACACACACACACCACACACACACACACACACCACACATACACACACACACATACACACACACATACACACCACACATACACACACCACACACACACATACACACACACACACCACACACACACACATACACACACACACACACATACACACCACACATACACACACCACACACACACATACACACCACACACACATACACACCACACATACACACACCACACACACACACACACACCACACACACACACACACCACACATACACACACACATACACACACACATACACACCACACATACACACACACACATACACACACACACACCACACACATACACACCACACATACACACACCACACACACACACACACATACACACACACATACACACCACACATACACACACCACACACACACACATACACACACACACACACCACACACACACACACACCACACATACACACACACACACACACCACACACACACATACACACACACACACATACACACCACACATACACACACCACACACACACACACACACCACACACACACCACACATACACACACATACACACACACATACACACCACACATACACACACACATACACACACATACACACACACACACACACCACACACACACACACACACACACACCACACACCACACACACACACACACACGGCCTATTTGTCCATTCTACTGGTGGTGGACGTGGGGGTGGGTCCCAGTTTGGGGCTGACTGGGGTCACCAGGCTCTCCATTGGCCACGGGGGTGGGCCCAGAAGGCTGGGTGGTCCCCGGCCTCCTCCTGGAGCTCGCACGCTTTTCACGTTGCTGCCAAGAAGACGGTTGGCACTTCTTCCTAAACGCCACTGCTGTGTCTGCCCCACAGGAGTGCCCGGCGCCATCCGGCACCTGGCCGCCGTGGAGAAGCCCAGAATCAGCATCAGCGCCCCTGGGGGCAAGGTGAGCATCAGGACAGAGACCTCCTTCAAGAACTTCGAGATCTCCTTCACGCTGGGGGAAGAGTTTGACGAAACCACAGCAGACGGCCGGAAAGTGAAGGTAAGAACCAAATGGTCCGGGTCTTTCCCATCAGGAAAAGCCTAGAAGGTGGATGGGCGAGGTTCATTCATATCTAATCTGACTGGTTACCTTGTTGAGCCCATTATGTTGCACATCTCCAAAGTCAACCTTTTTGCAAATTATTCTGATGGTTGACAGGGCCCAGACTTTAACCTGTTTTCACTTTTTTTCTGATCTCTCTTTGCTGTCAGTGGGGGGGTTAGAGAGCAACCAAAAGACTTGTACGCATGCACATTAGCATAACCAATGGACACAGACACTGGGGCGGTGGGGGCTTGCCTGGGGTGGTAATAGGTGGGTGGGGCGGGGGGTCAATCATGGAAAAAGGAGACATATGTAAAACTTTAGACAAAAATAAAAAAGCATATAGCCCTGGCCAGTGTGCCCAGTGGGTAGAGCGTCAGCCCGAGAACCGAAGGGTCTCAGGTTCGCTTCCCAGTCAAGGGCACGTACCTGGGTTGCAGTTCCATCCCAGGCCCTGGTCTGGGCGCGTGCGAGAGGCAACCAATCCATGTGTCTCTCTCACATGGATGTCTCTCTCACATGGATGTCTCTCTCTCTCTCTCTTTCTCCTTCCCTCCCTCCCACCCTCCCTCCCTCCTTCTCTCCCATCCACTCTCTTGAACATATCCTCGGGTGAGAATTAACAAAAAAAATATAAGTAAATAAAAAAATTTAAAAGCACATAGAGGAAAACAATTCTCCACAAACCGCTCGGGTACTGTCTGTCTGGTGGAGGAGGGTGCTAAGTGAACAATCTCTGGAGGTTTCTCTAGTCTGATGGCATTAAATTATAACAAGAACTGAGGTGAGGATTTGGGAGGAAAAAATTTCAGAATAGAAATTAAAGTGTCGTCTTGTGTTGGTTAGAGTGTAGTGAATTGCTGTTTCTAACTGATTCCTTTATGCATTCATAGAGCATCGTAAGGTTAGACGGCGACTCATTGGTCCATGTCCAAAGATGGCTTGGCAAGGAGACAACAATCAAAAGACAGATCGTGCATGGGAAAATGATGGCGGTGAGTTCCCTCCAAATGGAACTCTTTAGATGCTCCTACTTGAAGCAGGCCTCCCGAGCGGCTCAGTTTCTCCATCTGCACCCGACTCTCGGGACTGGGGAGTAGGGCCACAGGGCTTAACCTAACAGACTCTTCTTTGCTTTCAGAAACACACCATGAATAATGTTGTCAGCAGGCGAGTCTTCAAAAAGGTATGAAGAAAGCCGCCACATCTGTGAATACCCACTCACTAAGAAAACACCGGGGTTGAAGAAGATCTGCCTCAGGGCCAGTGATTTTAAAAAGCTTAGTATAAATGCTCAATAAAAGCATCAGCTTAGGTGCAGTTTCAGAGCTGTCATATTGAGTTTGGGACATGGTGATAAATGGGTGGGGCAGGAAGCTGCTGGCCTGTGGTGTGATTGTAGGAGCACCAGCGCCCTCTTTGTCCTCTGCCACCTGCCCCCCAGGGCCTGCGGTTCCCTCCAGGGGGCCCGGTCCACTAGGTTAAAGTATCTGTCAAGTGGTGCTTTGTGGAGATTCACGTGGCTTCAAAGGGGGGAACATTATAATTGGAACCTGTTTTGGGCAGCACAGATGCTGAGAACTAACATCGCTGGCTTTTTATTTTTGCAGAAGGTTGGACCTGCTTAAAGTAGTTAGGATGGATATATGGATGGATGGATAAATGGATGGACAAGCAAATAGGTAGATAACAAAATAGAACCTGAACATTAGACACTGTGTTTGAATTTCAGCCTTTTTCATTTCATGGCACACATAAACTAATTGCTAAAATTCTATAGCACACTGATTATATTTTTTGCTGATCTGACCAAAAATAGGTATAATTTTGATTTATTCACACCTAAAGGCTATTGTTGTGTTGGCTGTTGTCATTTTTTAATTTGACAAGCTAAGAGAAAAGAGGTCAGTGCCCCTGACTAAATAGTCAGGTATTGCATGTTTT